>NC_050192.1:10049269-10394269 GCF_008315115.2 Sander lucioperca | reverse complement strand
CCACAGTTATTATTTAAATAGATTTTGGAAAACAGAGTAGACGACAGTGCAAAAAGATAACATTGAAATAAAGAATAGCTGAAGTAAAATAGAAGCAAAGGGAGAAAGAGTTGCCTTCCACAAGGAAGGACTTGGCAATGGATGACATGTGACATCTAGGACAACAAAGAGTGCAATTAGGGACCAAGGTATCATTAAAAAGGTACTTCTGAACCTTGGTATTGACATAATTGCCCATCTACTGCATACAGCCTTAGGATTTTTGCTATGCATCATGGCTTTCTGTGCTGTATCTGAGAAGCTCATCTTTCTCTATTGCAGTTCCAGCTATTCAAAAGTGATTACAGTAATTAGGCATCTGGGCAAGAGGTGTGGTTTGTGGGCCCCTAGGTGTGTTAACTCAGCAGAAAGTGCATGGAATTGGCCTCATGCACACACGGTGGTGTGATAGAAGTGTTCTTGGTTGAGCCCGAACATCTGCTTACATCGTCACACAAACGCAGGGTGTGTTCCAAATGATCCTTTCTAAATCTGGTCCTCTGGCTGTACTTTCCCAGTAACACATAGCGTTGACACATACCTACCTAAGCAACTTTCAGCACCCAGTAGAATACACACTTGCACTCACACACAGACCTGTGTGGGCTTGTGGACAGGTGTGAAGCAAGTCTTATTAAAGTTGTGTTGACTCTTAGTAGTTCTTTGTGCTCTTCGGCACTTAAGGGTTCATGGGTAACAGGCACAATAGGAGATAATTGGACAGGAAGCAGATGGTTGAGCAGACAGGTGAGTCACTTCATGATTAATTATTTATTTATTAATTAAGCTCTTTAAAAAGGTCAAGAAGCCCTAACTGTTCCAAGTATATAAACTGAACCATTTAGTTAAATGTGCAAAAGTGGTGCTGTACCCACTAAAAACAGAACTGGTCTGTGTTAGGGACCAGTCAATACAGTCATGTATTGTTAAGAAAACCAAATTAAATCAAAAATAGTTAATGGAAAACAGTGTGCACCATGTGTGAACCATGGTTCATGAAGCACAACAACAATTCTCTCTAAGAATCTCTCATCATTATCAAATAGCAAGTAGAATGAATGTTAGCTTTTTAGAAACACAATATGGACATTATTTATGCTCCAGCCCCTGACTTTATTCTACACTTTACAGTAACAGAAAACAATCTACAACCATCAACTGCTCTACTATAGTTCAGTGGAATCTTTCTTTGTCTTTGCTTAGACAATCAACTATTGTATAGTAGAGAAAAAAAGCTTAGTACACAGGGTGCAGTTTACATCCTGCCCTACTCCTGCTGCTTCTACTGATATCCAGTTTCACAACATGACATTTCTTTAAACAGGCACCATCTTTCACCCTGATTTCACCCTACTCTCTCTCTCCTTCTTTGTTTCTCAGTCATTCTTCCTCTCTCGCTCTGCCTCCTGCTTGGCTTGTGTAGTGATCTTGATCTCAAAGGGCCTTGAGTTCTTTTGTGCATCAAAGCCTCACACACTTTCACTGGGAACTATTGTATGCACTTGGGTCAGTTGTAAAGAAAAGAACAGAAGGCGAATAGGAGAGAGAGAAAGAAAAGAGGGAGGTAGTAAGAAAGAAACTATCGCGCAAGCCAGGGCCAGATTCAGCAGGTGGGGTTATCTAATCTGCCTGATCGGGTGTTAATTTGAGGCGCTGTGCGTATGCGCACTACACAGCATGTGTGTGCATGTGAATGTATGCGAAGATGTGTGTGTATCAGCTTACCCTCACTGTATATGAGAGAAGTGTGGAGCCAATTGCCAAGCAGAGTTAAAGGGCAGACAGTCTACGGCAAAGGCTGGATATAGAGTTTTATTGTGTTAGGACAGATCCACAGTCACCAGGGAGCAGAGGGGTTTTAAGGGGAAGCTCCTGTATATTATCCCTCAATCTGACCACCAACAAAACAAATGAGCCACCAGGGAGTGCACAGCATGTCCGAAAGCATGCAACACAGGCACACTGGGACTGGAGGGGAACACGTAATGGAAACGACTGATTGAAATCAAAGATCAGCGGACTTATTTGTACAGTAATTGGCACAAGTATTTAAAAGCAGTTTTACCCTGTATCTTCTTTCATCACAGCAGGGTCATCCTGGGCTAGTAAGTTTTAAAACAACTGTTACTGCAGACTTCATCTCTCCTGATATCAAACTCTACACTTCAAAGAAATATTCCAAATATTCCAATACTCTAAAATATCCACCAGCAGCAGCAACGTTCTGAGAAATAAACTGAAAATAAACAGATAGTGCATGAGTTGTATTACTACAACACCACACAAACAAAAAACCTACTCAGCGTAAACTGAACCCAACCAAACAACCAAAGCCAAAGCTAATGATTTTTTTTTTTTTTTTTTTTTTTTTTTATTGAAATGACTAATCCTGGTTTCATTTTCAGCAACAATAATTATCAATATATCTTAAAGTCATTGTTCATCTTCTTAAAATCATTAAGACAGCTACGGTGGTGCTAGCCAATATTATCTGATTCCTTTTCAACAGTAATAAAGTGGATTAGCTGCTCTATGCTAAATGGATTACAATGCTAATCTCTGCTATCACATTAGCACTACACAATAGACATTCACTGCCAGACAGACTTAATTTTGCCTCCGAGTAGTGGGAAGGTGAGAGATGCATCGAGCCCACACATAAATTACACATACAAATAAGGATGGTGTTCACACAAGCTACTGCGTCAATAAAAACATTGGCATTTCACTCTCTTTCTTCTTTTTCTTTCTCTCTCTCACACACACACACACACACACACACACACACACACACACACACACACACACACACACACGCACACACGCACACACAGTCTGGCTGGAGCTACTCATATGGTAATGTCGGATACTCTGGGGAGGGTGTCGAGAGAGTTACTTGTGCTTTTGACTCAGAGAGCACACTTCCTCAGCTCTGCAAAATATGTGTAGTAAACAATTCTTCGATAGCTCTGTGTGTGTCTGGATCCGTATGTGTATCTGTGGGAGAAATCCATGTTAAATCACAGATCATACAGAGAAAATACTTGTCCTCCATCAAGTGACCACCGTGGCCATAAACTGTATCCCCCTAGTGGCTCTGAGAGATAACTACACTAACACCATCACTGAAGACAGACATAGACAGTGGCTTCTACAATAAAAATGCAGATGCACCTCAAGTATCTTTCTCTGTGATCTTGAGTGTCTTCCAAGCTATTTAGACCTTTTGAGATCAGTGGCTATCCTTTATTTTCTTGGGATCTACCATTACATTAAAACATATTGTGAGGGCAGTGTTGATACTGTATATCAGAAACACTGACAACTATAGATACATTTAAATAACAGTTTCAGTGTTACAGCTCAGAGAAAAACAAATGCAACCCCATGTGCAGATGGTATTTCTGCTTCAAATTTGTCAATGAAAAATAATGTGCCCAAAGTGACTAGCTCCCTCTCTCCATGGGGCTAACAGCTAGCAGAAGGTGTGATACAGACAGGGAAGCCATTCCGGTGTGAAAAACCACAGGAGTACCCTCTCTCAGTTTCCTAGTATTGGCATTGTGCACCACAGAAGCACATGGAAATTACCACTCTTCCTCTGACTGAAAAGTGTACTGGTAGAGTCTTTATCTTACTATACATATGCTGTTCAACAGAATCAAATTACTGTAAGACCTGTGGTTAAATTATTTATCTTATGTTGTACAATAAAATCAACAAATTATATCAAGCATACAAGATATAATATATCAAACATACAGATCTAAGAAATAACTTCTAATCTATTTAAATTCTATTATCAAGTTATTGCAAAGTCAAAAGTCACTGATTGCTCGCTTAGGTCTTATCCAGTTTAAAGTGGTACAGAGATTGCATTTTTCACTATCAAGACTCTTTACCCAGAGGTGGATGATACCTGTGTCAAGTGTGGAACAGCTCCCTGCCATCTTAGCCATATGTTTGCCCTTTGTCCCAAACTTGAAAATGTTTGGCATTCTATCTTCAATATCCTTTCAGACATTCTTCAAGTCCAATTAGAACCATGCCCCCTACTAGCTATTTTTGGTGTTTCACCAGTCTCACGGCTTCTTAACAGAAGACAGGCATATGTTGTTGCCTTTGCTACTCTGCTGGCAAGGCGTAGGATCCTATTCTCCTGGAAATCCTCACAGTCCCCTTCTGTGTCCCTGTGGTTGAAGGACCTTATTTTCTTTCTAAAATTAGAGAAGGTGAAATTCACTCTCAGAGGGAATACTGAGAACTTTTTCGAATGCTGGAACTCTTTTATTACTTATTTCAATGAGCTACAAACACTTCCTTGATTAGGGTATGCATTCACCCACAACCACTTTTTATTCCATTGGTTTTTTTGGTGGTTTTTTTTATCTTTTTATTTATTTATTTATTTTATTTTATTTATTATTTTCATTTTTAATTTTTATTTTAAATGATCACTTAATTTGGTTTCCCAGTAAATGCTGGTTTGTGCGTCAATATGTAAGACCTAGTTTGGGGGGTGGGTGTTATGGGAATGGGGATGGTATGGGCTTGGGAAAACAAATCTTTATTTTATCCTCATTTATGTTGTATAACTATTGTACAATGTTTGAATCTATTGTCCTGACTTCATATAATAATAATAAAAAAACCTTGAACAAAAAAAAAGTCACTGATTGCTCGCTTTGCCATTGTCTGATTCCAACAGACACCTTACATATCCTAGGTGAATAATGTTGTTGCCCCTCTGGAACTTTCTTCCGGTGGAAATTGCACTTTTGTACCTCTAGTTACACATATGACCTCTTCTATTCATTTTAGATAAGCTCTGAGAACTGGTGTGCCATTGTGTAGAAATGACTTGACTCAAGTGGTGAGATGGATTTTTACCATATTAGGAGTAGTCTAGTCAATCCTCAGGAGACATAAAAAAAAATACTGCTGTAGTAGTGTTAGTGCAAATAGTGGTTGTGGCTAAGTGCAGGAAATACACAGTCAAAACTACCCCCTCTTGACAAGACCACATGGGGGAAACAGCAAATTGAAAGTGTGCTTCTTAAAACATACAATAACTGAAGGGGAGGAACTGTGTGTGTTTCTGAGTGAGGACTGTAAGAGTGATTGGAGAATTGTGTACTTGCCTGTTATGGCATGGGTTTTGGGGTGGCAAAAGGAAAGCTAGTCACACAGAGTTACAGTCTGTTAAGCATGGCACTCACACTAACACAACATGGCTGGAACACACACCATGACCAACATGCTGCTGGTGGAAGCCAGAATAAGCTGCTGACTATGGTATCACTGTGGTCTGACATGGGCTGTGCAACCACAGTGAGGTGAGTGGGCTGGAGAAGAATGTCATCCAAAGTCACACAGCATGCTGGGAAACTTAAATTACCACAGAATTTGTGCGAGGAACTCCATCAAATCCCTGAAACGTGCATGGGCAAACCCAGTGTCAGTGCCAGCATTTCTGCAGCCAAAAACAGTAATGAACCTTCTTTTCTGCTAGATATCCACATAATAAAATGATAAGTATTGTTCCAAAATGTACTTACAATACAAGATGCTTTAAAATAAGATTGTATTTAATAACTAGGGTATTGCAGTATATTGGTAATCATTCACCAGTGCAAGTTCAGGAATTGTGTTAAGTAACGTTGAACTGAAAACAAAGGTAAATCATGTTGTAAATGTCTATTAGATCTGTAAAACTACTTCTTAGTTTAACACACCTACCATACCTACTGTAGCTGTGCATGGAGTGTAGTTTTACAAAGCAAGTGCATTCACTTTTATTTATATTTTGTTGGTACATATTTGGGATAAACCGGCTGCTGTTGCTTTTCCCTATGGGACTCAAACCAGGTCACATTCCTTGATCTCAGCAATGAAATTGTAAGTAAGTAAAATGTTATAATTGTTAATATTATAATAATTCCTGTTTAAACAGTTGTAATATCACTTGACATTAAATGTTAATGAAAAATATCAAAACTTTACCCATTTACAGTGTTAATTGAAGTTTGACAATTTTAACAAATCGGTATCTTTCAGTGATTTAATTTGAAGTCCAAGTCCAAGAGTCCAAGCACAATTTGCAAAAAGAGGTCTCCTGGGGTCTCCTCTGTAAGCCCTTGGGTTTCTACCCTGTTCAAGATATCAATCAGAAACATTTTGGAGCGCCAACAGCATAGCCACATGCCAAATACCAATGTAAGCCAACCACACTTTTCGACCCTCTTTGTCCAACCACAGCAGAGTGTTAGGTATTCAACCAGACAAGGCAAGACATGCTATAAGAGCCTAGAAAGAGAGACAGCCAGACAGACAGACAGAGACAACTGAGAACATTCACTGTGAAAGAGACATGAAGAAAAGAAACAATGTATCGTCACTACATAATGGCAATGTGTTTCTCCATGCATTCTATTCATACCGACAGCAACACAATGGTGGCTGTCTGATTGCCCAAATCTGTCCAGCTCACTGAAACATATGGCAGACTGAGAGAAATGAGGGGGAGGAGGCGGACTGGATCCATCTCTCTGTGTCAATCAATGCCAGGACAAACTCTCCACTTCCACATTCAATGCCTCAATATATAGGCGAGATGGATTGGTGTGAGACTAGTGGGGGGGGCGTGTGGATGATTTGACATTAATCTCAGGGTATTAACGAGGATGTGGCAAATTAATGTAGGATGCCAGGCTGCTCGTGTAGCACTGCTGGAGCAGAGAATCACATATGATCTGCTATTCATCGGCAGGAGTTATTACAGACAATAAACAGACAGGCACGTGTTTTTATTCTGTCTGAGACGAAGACTGGCCAGAGAGGAAGGCACTAAACATATGTTGTTTCTAAAACAAGTACTGCAGGTGACATATGAATGACTAATGTCATGGTACTTCAACACATGCAATGTCTTTTGGCAGAGTATTTTATGTTTTATGACAAGCTATAATGGAGACATCTTGCAGTTATCCAAAGGTACAACATGAACTCAATGCTTTACTGCTTTCCTTTATGGAAGTAACATATTCATTCAGTTCATTAATGACACTTTACAAATCCCCCCTTCTTTCCCTCATCCTTCCTTCCTTCTGGCTTGAGTCCTCTCTCTAAAGGAGGATGAGTGGGCAAAAAACCCCAGAGAGTGGAAGGGAACTCATTCTGTGCTTTAAATTACTATTCTCTGTTTTATGTTTGCTATTAGGCATATCTGCTACACAGCAGGATTTTAATTAATGCAATTCCCCCCGATGCCTGCACTGTGAGAGAAGGTGCTTTGTGGGTGCAAATCAGGGAAATGTCATTGTTAGCAGGGAAGTATATACAAAGACTTGCATTGGCAGCATCGCACCTAGGCAGAAATTTGACCTCTACAATGGCCCTCCTGTCGGGTTTGGTTTCAAAAAGGTTAATCCTCTGCATATGTTTTATTTTGGTTAGGTTGTTAAGGCACAGGAGGTTAAAAGAGAATTCTGGAAAACTTGGCCTGGGTGTGATTGTGTCAGCGCAGCAGCAAAACAAAGTAACTAAGTAGGAAGAGGAGCGTTGCATAAATACAGGTACTCAGGAAGAAATTTAAATCTGTTTTGTGTTTTGTGCGTGAGGAAAACATACAGGCACTTATGTTTGTTGCTATTGGTGCTATTTCAGTCTCCACCACCTCACATCTGGGATCTAATATAGCACAGAGCCACAGGGGGACCCCTGGCTCAGTGACTGACCGTTGTGGCATTAAAGGTGTGGTACCTGTTAGCCTGTAGGTCCATGCGGCCTACTAATCTAACCGTATCCCCCTGCTGAGAAGTAGACAAAAAAAGCAAGGAGAGAGGCAAAGAGAAGGACAAGAATGTCATTGTGAGGGATGATCGTGTTGGATGTGAAAGGGGACAATTGTCTGGAGGCTTCCTAACTTATTTCTCCCCCTGCTCTACTCTCCTTCCTCATTTTCCCCAATGGCTTCAAAAGGTGAGTGGCAGGTCTCCCTGCTATCATTCCCTTCACTGCTGAGCTGCCTTAGAGCACTGTGACCAGGCAGGGGGCTCACAGCTCAGCTTTTGTTACTCATTTTCCTCCTCTGCTATTGCTTTTGCTCTTTTTCCCTCCCTCTCTCTTTCTCTCTCCCTCCCTCTCTCTCTCTGTCTCTCTCTCTCTCTCTCTCTCTCTCTCATTCTGTCTCAATCTGTAAATCATGAGATTAACTAAAATACCTGCATCCTTATGGCCAGTTCAATCTTAAGAACATTTGTGACTGCTTGACTTCTAATAACTCATTTAGTTTCTCTGATTTACATTTTTCCATCTGTTCTTTTCAAAATGTCATCCTCTCTTTCTTGGTATGTTTGTTGCAGACTCAATTCCTCTTCTGCTGGAACGATGCATTTGGTATGTTGTCTTAGATTCATCTGCCTTTTTCAGACTGAAAACTTTTCACCCTCTCCACTGTCAGATGTGACCGATAATAAAAAGCCTTGCAAACTTGATGGGTTGTTTTTTCATTTCTCCCTGCAAACCCTTTTGGTATACTGTATAGTTATTGATGGTACCCATGTTTCCAGATAATATAGGAAAAGGGCCTGCAACTTGATGATGTAATCTATGTGGAAGTGGACAGGAAGGGCTCTTAATAATAATAATGTACTTTATTTGTCCCCTTGGGTAAATTCATGTTTTCATTCTGTTATTTTTTCTTGATTTACACACATGCACATGCAACAAATATGGAGACATGTCACAATGTTGGGTCACCGCAGCACAGCGCCCCGGGCAGTAAGGGTTTCAATGCCTTGCTTAAGGGAACCTCGGCAGTGGCCAGTAGGTGAACTGGCACCTCTCCAGCTTTCAGTTCACACTCAGTACCTGACCCATCCGGGACATCAAGTCAATAAGACAAAACACTCACAAATGTATTCAATGTGCAGAGGGAACTGTAAAAAGCCTTTCTTTGCCTGGATATTACATGACATGTCATTTAGCTGACGCTTTTATCCAAAGCAACTTACAATTGCTATATATGTCAGAGGTCACACGCCTCTGGAGCAACTAGGGGTTAAGTGCCTTGCTCAAGGGCACATTGGTTGATGTATTGCAGTGGGAATCGAACCTGGGACTCCCACACCAAAGGCATGTGTCATATCCACTGCGCCATCACCACCCCCTTTCTAATTCCTTATTCAAAAATTTTCATTTTCTTGTTCCTTTCCCTCTCAGTCACCTCTTTTTGTTCTCATGGTGTTAGTTTCTTTGTCAATCAATTTTTCAGTTTTGCCATTTTTCCTTGCAATAGGCATCATTCTATTACTTTTACTGTGCAGAGAACATGTCAGAGCTTTTCTCTCTCTACACAACCCTTCTATTCCTTGTCCTTCGTTTCCTCTGTCTTTTCCCATCCAATTCCTCTTTCCCTGTCTCATTAGAGCCGCAGCAGGGTGTTAGAGGCGACAGGTAGAGATCTCCTGACAGACCTCATTTAGTGCAGACAAATACCTGGCCTGGCTGAGAAAAACCCTTACGCACATTTCTCTTTCAAACCAATTATTTCCTCTACTGTTTTTCTTTTCTTTCACCAATATTCGGCAGTGATAAGAGCTGCTGTTCCCGCCACTGCTGCTGCAGCCACTCAAGGACCCCACAGAGGCAATGGCATAATTTGAGCACACATCACCACCTGTGTCTCTATTAGTGGTGCAACCTGGTGCAGTGATACAGAGTGGTCTGCACCCCATTATATTTTGTGACCAGAGGCCACTGTGTGAAAGCTAAAAGGCTTTGGGAGCCATTAATGAAGTCAACATGCTCCCCGCAGTAGTGAGGGCACCAAATCAGCCTATTGTGTCGAATCAAGACTTGGCCTTTCAGGCGACACAGCAGTGCTCAAAACCCAGAGCTATGGATGCCATTCTTTTGTAAGAGTATGGCCGGAAAACTGTTTCAGCAGGTTGAATAGCATAAATACAGCATGTTGAGTATAATCATGTTGAGATTACACTCAGGGAGCTGTATTTTGTGTGTCTGTGTGTGTCCTATACAAGTGTATACAAGTGTACACCCAGGAAGCTGGACATATGGTAGAGCAAGAGGTGGCATCTTTGATGTGAGAGAAGCAAGGAAAGAGAAGAAATAGGAGGTTGAGGAGGAAAAGATGGAAATATCTACCTCCACCACTCTTTTTCTCCATGTACATGAAATAGGTTATACTTATTCTATTTATTGTGACAGTTTTCTATACTAATAGCATAAAGTCATAAATATTACTGACTTCCAGTTAAATGAGAAAAAAAAAATATAGAACTATGTGGGTTTTTTTTGCATTAATGACCATTAATTGGAGTTGCTGTTTATCACAACACTGCTCCCTCATTTCCCTACCTCGTTCCACAATGACTGGCATTCAGCCTTTAGATAGAGGAACTTTCCAGCCAAAATCTCTGCCCAAAGCTCAGAGAACATATGTGCATGGAAGCTTGTTTGGGAAGTTGGTAAGGTCCAAGCTGAAGACTGAAAAAGAAAAAGTCAAAAAAGTCCCACATGTATACATGTTATAACAGGACAATATTGCCCATTCTTCCACGGAGTCACATAAGTAAACTTAATGGTACTTATATTAGTTGACCACATCCTGCTTCGTTTACTGTCAATCACCAATTTATTCAACCATTGAGGATAATGAATAGAGGATTTGTTTGTTTTTTTGATCAAAGGAGACACAACTAAGATAACCTAAGGTCATGATTAATTGGACACACAAAAATAGAAAACCCTTAGATCAACTTCACATAGAAAAGGTATCTAGCTCTCTTCAGGAACTTCAGATGAATATGAGCTCTTTACATAATGGTCTGTTGACAGACTTTGATCAGCATTCACAGGGTCATCTCATCAACACCCAATGTGACCTATATCCATCTCTATATAAGGTTGTGTTTCACAACACAATAACAGGGGTTCATTCTTTCATCTTAACAGGGCAAACTCAATAGGCTTTTCTTGATTGGAGCATACTCTGTTTCTGTAAAAGTCAATCAGTAGTCTATCCAACCATGGTGGTGGTGAAGGGCCGGGTCCCCAAAGAGATGTCTGGGTCTGATAATGAGCTACTGACAAGGCTCAGATCAACTTTAGACAAGGGATGACTTTGAGAAATCTTTAGTCCCTATTTATCCAGACTATGCTTTGCTTTAGTAGTTATCTATCACTTTCTTTTACTGCTTATCAGTCTGTCCTTTTCTCTCTGGTCAATGCTAATTTTCGGCTTGTTTATGAGGGTAAACACAGCAGTTCATTGACTTCAAGGGTGTGATTTGTTTCCTTGGAGATAACCACAAATACATAAATACACAATGAGACACATTCACAAATTTACGCTCAAACATGCACAAAGAAAATTTCAAAAAAGTCAACAGAGTCAACAAACCTGAATTTTTAACTGTTCAGCCACAAAAAAAAGTAAGATATGAGGGGAGAGGGCAGTGTGTGTCTGTGTGTTTAGGTGTGTGAATAATAGATGTGGAGCTGAGAGCCAGATGCTGTCTGAGAGCAGACATCACCCTGGATCCTGTTACCACACACTGCCATCAGAATAACTCTGGAGACACAAGTACACACACGTACACACCATGCACCAGGTTTAGGCATTGATACACATGCACAGGGCTATTTACGTGCACGGTCCTGTGCACACAGTCACATATACACGGTGACCTTTCTGCATCCCTGTGCTCTGTTTGTCAACACAACACCATGTCTTTCCTGTGTCTTTGCCCAGGTGTAATCACAACTCAGTTCAGTAATATGATCAACGGGAATTTAAACTCTTTTTAAAAAGAGGTGAAGTTGATAAAGTACACATTTATGCAGCAATATTTCTGAGAGCAGTAATACAATATTCTATTGGTGTCACCCTCAGACAGACTAGATTCAGTACACACACACATAAATGCACACGTTAAATCTAATGACCACTGACCGAAGCTGAAGATCACACATGCTCATGAATTCATGAATTACAAATAGTCTTCCTTTCGGACTTGTGCAGAATTGTGGGTGTGTGTGCGTTTGTGTGTGCACCAGCGTATATGGGAAGCATTCATTGCTTACCCTTCAGTTTTATGTTGCAGTGATTTATGAGGTTCCCACCAAAGTTTCTAATTAAATAGGGAAGCACCTCACAACCAATTCCTCAGAGATAAGCAGGTGTGAATTTCTGTGTTCCCTCCTTATTGTCTGTGCTACAGCAGTGTGTACGTGTGCATGAAGTATACGCGCATGTGTCCGTGTGTATATTCCCCCAAGGGCGCTTCCTTTTTCTCTCTCATCTCTCCTCTTTGCCTTTATTCCTTTATTAAACAGACTTCCTCTATTACACCTGTTTTCCAACTGAAGTGAAAAATTACATTGCTGGCATAGCAGGGGACAGAGAGAGGGAGACAAAGACACAGGCTGAGAGTGAGAAAATGAAAAACAAGGAGAGTGAGGGGGACAGGTACAGCGAGGAATAACACTGCAGTAAACCCTCAAGGCATGTGCTATAATATCATTGGAGGAAAGATGGAGAGACTGAGAAAGAGCAAGAAGAATAAAGGCCAATGTCCACTGAAAATTGTTTGGATGCATTCAATGAAGGCTGTGTGTAGGAACAAATACAGAACTGGTTGATATAAATGTTTTCAGAGTCCACCAGCCGCAGGAGCAGCAGGAGCCGTGCCTGATCAGGTATTCCTTAGTGTTTTTTTTTGCCACATAATTAATTTCATTCATTTAGCTTACAGTAGTATATTTATGGCGAAACTGCATAAATGACTGAAGCATAAAATATTCTTTTTTTTTCAGTAAAAATGCTATGGAAGTATTATATTTACCCACAAAGAAACCCCCCATGGCTAACAATGAAATGTGTTTTTAGGAGTTTCTATAAATCTAATATTGTATCCCTTTGTTGACACGTGATTAAAACTGCAGTATCATTTTCCTTTTTTGGACTCAACCATCAGACAAAAGGTAACAATCCTAAACAAATCACTGTAGCTGCAGGAAGGCCCAAGATAGTCAGACCAGTTTCTTTAAGTCACTTCTACTTTCTTTTCTCTTCTCCCCATTTTATTCTCACTCCAAACATCCACCAGAGGCAAACATTAATAACAACACACAAGTTCATTTCTATATTTCCTTACCCTGAAATATGTCTCACACACTGGAATTGTTGCATTAGACAACAACCGTACCTAAACTTTTATGCAGCAACTGGTTTTGTTTGGGCTTGTCAGAAAAATTAATCACTATGATGGATTAGTCCGAGTGCCATTCATTACTAGGTTGTATAGCAATTGCTTCAAGTTTTGTGATGCAAGCTAAATTATGTATTCCATCCATTTTGCTCACTTTGAGTCAAGAAAATGATTCCCAACCTGGTCATGAACTCATTACGTAAAAAATTGCTCTCTGTATCATTTTCAAACACATTTCGTCTCTTATACCAATTGAAGTAGTCACAAGTATAAGCTGTCCTTTCACTGACTCCACGGGAGGTTTTTCTAAAATTAGCGCTTCTTTATCAAGGGAGTGCATTAGAGTTTCACGCCCATGTATTATGCCTTAGCACAAACGCAATGTTTGTGCATGATAATGGAGGCTTCACAGTGGGAGTCAAATAACTTCACCCCATAAATAAATGAGCATGTTGTTTCAGGATGATTGGTTATCTAATCACAAAGACAATGGAACAAATAAAAGGAGCATGCAAGCATGTTCGAATAAAAACGATACCTTTACAACTATGTATGTGTGAGCATGTAAATGCGTCAGTGTGTAATTACATTGACTCAAAACATGGAAACAAACACATTAGCTACTACAGTGTAAACATAATTAACCTACGCACTTGGTGGTATGGAAATTTAATTCTGGGTCATAGCACAGACTCTAGCTTGAATATTGTTCCCTATTTCTCTCTTCAGACAGTTGATTTTAGGTATGTGTGGATAATTTGCTGATGACAGTCTAAGCTCATCTAATAACCACATTCTCTGTCTTACCTTTAACTCCCACTCTCCCATGTCTCCTCTGCACTCTGTCCTTCTTTCCCACCACTTCTCCGTCCTCTCTGTCCTATCTACATTCATTTCTCCACTGTCTACCTATTCTGCTCTTTTTACGATGTAACATATGAAAGTATGAGGAGAAAACAGGCAAACCAAGTGCCCCTGTTGGAGCATCGAAGCAGAGCAATCCTGAATGACGGAGAGAAAAAGAGACAAAGAGGAAAGATTGAGAGGAACTAAGACAGATCCACTGGAGAATGTTCAGATAGACATGGGTGTACACTGCACTAAAACTCAAAGACAGATAAAAGTCAATTCTATCTCAGGGAGAGAGAGAGAGAGAGAGAGAGAGAGAGAGAGAGAGAGCGAGAGAAAGAGGCACTTAAGAGGATATTTCGTGAATGGAGCCTGTCAGCTTGCGTTGTGCAGAAATCCTCTTATACCTCAAAATTTCAATTAGGTGAGAAAGCGTTTTGGTGCGGTGCGCTTCTCTCATTCTGCAGAGGAAGTACAAGGTGCATGAGGTGGGATTTGTCACAGCAGCGACAGGCCTGCTCCACCTACATTATAATTCAAAGAACACACACACACACACACACACACACACACACACAAACACAAAGTAAGCTCCCCCTTCCACCTGCCAAAGCCATTTCGAGTGACAACAGTGGTACACTTGATGCTACTTCAGTGTTCAGTGAGCAGTGTTGCAATTGAGTTTGTTCCACTGAAGAGGATCTGAAATTTAAACTCCACAAGTTTGTGTTGGGCTGCTGTCGTCTGTATGACAGCTAGAATTACACTTTGTGTCAACCTCTCCAAATGATACTGACTTACAGTAATTACAATGCCAAATGTAGCAGCCCATTTTCATGGTTTGTTTTCATTTCATTTAGCTTTCATTTCATTTCTAACTTAGTGTTTCGCTTTCATTTTACCTTGTCTGTCACTATCTCACTGACTATCATACATGATAGAAAAAAAAACAAAATACCTGACTTAAATTCTGAAATTGTGTTTAAAAGGACAATTAAGGGTTAAAATATCTACTAAGTAAAAATGAGTTTCTTTATAGCTATTCTAAAGTTTTTAACAGTTCAGAGGCTTAAGAGAACGGAGTGTTTTGTTTATTAATTCCGGTTTATTACAACTTGGGTCTTAGTTATGGCCATTATTCCTATGAGTTGTGATAATATCGCACTCAAAGTAACAGTAACATTGGACCACCAAAGTTGTAATAAACCAGAATAGCTGTCTGAAGCCACCTACATTAGAGGATGGATACCCGAACCAAGGCCGTCGGGACCCGTCGCCAGGCCGGGTTCGGACAGATATTTAGAAATGATGTTCGGGTTCGGGTCGGGCTCGGTCACATCAGCACGATAAGGCATTGAACATTTTAAATTTAAAACAGCTTATTATGCAGGTGCACGCCTGTGTTTTAACGTGCGCTTGTTGCCCCGTGTGCAACAACATTAGAAAAATTATTAAAAAAATTATTTTTCAATTAGAAAAATGTGGCCCGATCCGCACTCTAGCCTACACATGTTCCACGGTAAAACTGCTCTGCCCTGCCCGTTCCATTGTTTTCGTATGGGGAGAGCGGTCCCATTTAGGCGCAGCGTTTCCCTTGGCGTCGCGCACCACTCTGAACTGCCGCAAGGCGCCGGGTTCAAATTTAAAATTATTTCAACTTTGACCTCGTTGCCGCTGACCTTTCAAGGCGCAACCAATTCCAGAACGTTCCCGCTTTGCCTCTTCGCTCTGTGCCCTACCTTACGGTTTTGCCGCGGATCATGTGTAGGAGTCCTGACTATACAAAAAAACCTACTCACTTGCACCTCCCCTTTCTAACTTTTCCCTTCTCCAATCCATCACACTTCCAGGCAAGTTTATGCTCTTTTCTCCTTCCCTCATCGTCTCACCATCCCATCTCTCTCCTCAAAGCACTTCACCCATTTTGTTATCTATTCCCTCAGCATTCTTTGCAAACCATTTGTCTCTTGTTACCTCTGCATCCCTTCTCCCCACAAACTTTTTTCTCTGCCCATCTAGCCCTTCTGCTCCTTTCTTTCCCAAAACTCTATCCTGTCATTCTCTTCCTCTCACCTTTCCCCCCCTTGCTCTATTCCCAACTTCCCAGGTGGCTTTCATCTTCCCCAGGTTAGATTACTGTAAAGCACTGCCTGTCTGCCAGCATTCCTGAAAGCTTTTCATCTCTGCTCCGATTCATCTGGGGAGACAGAGAGAGCTAGGGAGAGAGGGCGAGGAAGAGAGAGAGAGAGAGAGAGAGAGAGAGAGAGAGGAATGTAGAGGACGCAAGAAGAGAGAGAGAGAGAGAGAGAGAGAGAGAGATGGCTGTGTTGTGCTGCAACTATGGATTTTAGAGCTTTAAGTGGTTTAACCTGCACCGCACACTGCATTGGCTGATGGGAAATTTCCCCGCTGGTCTCTTGGCTGTCTGTGAAACGCCCACTCAGAGCTGAGAGCACACCTCACTGGGGACAGACAAATATGTGCACACATACACGCACACATTGGCAGAAGCAACACACAAAGAGAAACTCTTTAAACACAAACAACTTACGCAATATAGTACGTGTACAAACAAACCAGCATAGTCTGAATGTACATTACACATGTGTAAGTTAACACAACAATATGTATATTAGAGTGAAAATAAAAACCAAGAAAATTGCCCAAAAAATGTTATAAAGAAGAGAGTAAACTGTAAGAAAAAAACTGTGTATGAGATGTAAATGCAACAGTAAATGTGCCTGTGTGTGTGTGTGTGTGTGTGTGTGTGTGTGTGTGTGTCTGTCTGTCTGTCTGTCTGTCTGTCTGTCTTTGTGTTTGTGTTTGTGTGTGTGTGTGTGTGTGTGTGTGTGTGTGTGTGTGTGTGGATAGCAGCACATATGAAGAATTAAAACCAAAATGTGCTTTCTTTAACCATGTATGAACAGCAAATCCAAAATAGCCACTACTTCATTTAGTGAATCCTCCTACGAATAAGCTCAGTATCTGGAGTTTAAGACAGACTAAGCCACTCCATTTGGGCATGGCCTGACTACTGATTTTATAATATCTCTGGGCCTAGGGCTGTAAATAAATTAATATTGTAGGTATTGATTAATTTATGTATTATGCAGTATGTGAGAGCATTTCCAC
This sequence comes from Sander lucioperca, assembly GCF_008315115.2. Classification (NCBI taxonomy): domain Eukaryota; kingdom Metazoa; phylum Chordata; class Actinopteri; order Perciformes; family Percidae; genus Sander; species Sander lucioperca. The sequence continues at coordinate 10,377,014 of NC_050192.1, read as the reverse complement.
TATGGATTCAACCTAACTTGGTATTCTCCTTCAGACACACAGTCACATCCAGATCTCATTGTAGCAGCTCTATCCTCTATGATGGGGCTGTGTGATGATATGGTGCTCTGAAGTATTATGGGCATCCCTGCATGCGATATTTATGGACCTGCCAGTCTCCCAGCCCTACTCACAACTCCCACACCCTTTAATCTTACTGCTGTCATCTACTGTCATTGCCTTATGACTATGGCCTTGGCTAACTGCCAGCTGACACATAGGCACTATATGTGTGTGTGTGTGTGTGTGTGTGTGTGTGTGTGTGTGTGTGTATGCGCGTGTCAGTGCGCGAATGAGACTGTCGAAATACAACACCATTGTATAGTACAGTAGAGTACAGCATGTCAGTCAAATGTAGGCCAGAAGTGATAGGCAAAAAGGAAGAGTGCTCAGTAATAACACAAGTAAGGAAACATGCTGTATGTTTGTATACAGACAACAAACCAATAATACATGCAAAATCACAGCCTTCGCTCCCAGTCCAATTCCTGTATGTTAGGCGCAACACACTAATTTGGCAAGAGAAATAATAATAATAATAATAATAAATTGAATTTATAAAGCGCTTTTCAAAGATATAGGACGAGAAAGAAAAAGACTTAAGAGAAAAAACAAGGAAGTGGTGGAGAGGAGAACAAAACTGTCCTCCAAGCAGTACTTTTACACTTAGTGTAATGAATTAGCAATTTCTGAAAATAATAATTCTTTAGTCTTTGGCAGAAACTACTGTATCACCCCCACACAGAAAAACGGAAATTACACATAATGAATACATTAACATGTATGTCATGATAATTCTCATAATCAAAGCAGTATGTGGTGCTTATTGCCCTGAATATTCTGCAGTTTTCTCAATAGGCCCTCAGAGGCTCCTTGGTTGCTGTCCACATCCTCTGTGTGCAGATTCAGAAATCACTTGAGGCAGATGAGCAGGCTCACTGAATGAATGAATGAATCAGGCGATTAACAGTCTTACAGCATTTGAAAACGAAGGCAGAAAAATCTTGCATGCACACACAAGCACAAGATACACATACAGACAAAGACAAGAGCCGAGCCTTACCCTGTTATGATAAGCATTTATCACTAAAACCTTTCACAAAACAGCTAATTTGTCAGGCTCTGTGGGAAGCTTGTTGTTTCTGTAGAGGTGAAATTGCTGTGATCAGCCAAGTAAGTAATTATAAAACGAAACATCAACTATATTGTGCAAAGTTGGAAAGCAGCATTCTGCAAATTCTCATGAATAAGACTGCACACAATGCAGTTTACAGAGTTGGAGCACAATATTGTACATCATGTAATGAACTTTGAAGATATGGGTAAATATGGGTAAATGTCAAGTATTATTATGAAAAATTGTCTCGAGCAGAGGGTGCAAGCTACCAGGATACAGAGTTAAAGGTCAATCTCCCTAAACCTTGTATCCTCCTTAAAGGTACTACATGTATAATTTATAACTTCTGCCAATATCATTTTTATTCACTAAAGCTGTCCAATGCCAAACACATTAAAATAGTCCAAACAGACCATTGTCAGGGTCTCCTCTTCAGAGTAGCAGCCGCAGGGCTGAATGTTCCTGCCTTTCTCCAACCTCTAGAGTGGGTTAATTGCACAGTCTGTGGGGTAAGTGCTGCTTTGGTGCCTTAACTTTGGACACAGACAGATGGGTTCGCTCACCCTTTTCCTCTCTCTCTCTCTCCGACTCTCTCTGGGATGAAAGCTAAGTATCATTATCTGGCAGGAAGTCTTCAGGTGGACCTGCTGAGTAAGCACATTCACCAGCCTCATCCATTTCCTCTACACATCTTTCCCATTGTTCCGGGTGTGTTACGGGAACTAATACTGCCTACATGGTAAATCCAGTATATGTATTACTAATTGTGTATTCAATCAATTGCTGCATTATTAAGTTGCTGGCACTGTGGTGTTTAAAGTGCAATCAATAAAGGCAATTTATACCACAAAATACACTGCAGCATTTTTTCACTAGCTGCCATTGTGTGGTAATAGTAAAAGGGATTATTGTTGTCACTACTCAGCTAGCTTGTGTAACATCAGTCTTTGGGGAAATTAACAACATTTCCCCGTATTCATCCTGCTTTGCAAGCCCTGCAACTTACATACTGAGTGACTGAATGCTGTGTAGACTTGGCTGCACTGGCCTTGGAGCAAACTCTTGGGGGGAGGGGGTGAATACCACATTGATTATTAGGATGTGTTTCCTGTGAAAGACTTCTTTCATTCATTCAGAATTATGAGGGGTGTGACAAGACACTCACGAGACGAGACGATACACAATATTGGGTTCACGAGAACAAGACAAGACTAACAATATTTTAAAGAAAACTTCAATGACAAAATATGACTGGAAAAATAGTCTTTTATTCAATCTAATGTCACAAAGTGAAAAATGAGCACTGTCAAATGACTGGCTTCTCTCCTGTATAACTAACCTCTTCAGACCCAATAACTGTGACGTGAGCTTCTAACTTGTAATTGAAGCTGTGTGTGACCTTCTAGCTGAACTACTTTAGTTTCCTCAAATACTAAATAAAAACAGTAAAAATAACTAAATTGAATGACTACGTTTCTTAGTCTTATTTTTTTAAGTGCAAACCATAATCAAAGTAGTACTCTCTCAATAGTCAAAATGCAAACAGAGAATGACCAATGTTTTTCTTCAAGCATGATACACTGCTCAGCCTAAGATATGGTCATGTTCTTTTTCAGGAAAATGAACATGTCCATGTTTTCTGGCAGTAGTTGAGACCTTTGGGCACTAACTATGTCTCTTACAGTTCAAAAGACATAAGTTGATAACCATCACAACACTGATGCTGACAGATGCTCTTTTCTCCTGTCTCCTTTTCATTAATTGCAGCGGTAAATAAGGAAGTAGCTCTTCTAGTATCGATTCATGACCATTTTAAGACAAGGGGAGAACATTTCTCTTTGTTTGATATCATTAAAAGTAAAGTTAGGCTTTGCTGTCGACTTCCCGACTCATTTTAGAAAAGCCACACTGAACTGCTGCCGGGCTGCAGACGTGTGTCTCGGGCAAGCAAGAGGGAGAGAGAGAGAGAAAGAGCAACGTTCTAACACTGGGTTTTACAGGCAGCTTTTTTCCAACTGCAACTCCGCTATTCCTCTGCAAAATTAACTCTGAGTCAACTTCTATGCTAATTTTGAGGTCAAAGCCAATGTCTGTCATGCTGGCTGCTGGTCTGCACTTGTGTACTGATATCGCGAGACAACTTTTCACCTCAACGAGAAATATCGTCACATTTTAATATCGCAAGATCTAATAGGAAGAGATCTCGTCACAACTCTAGTTACTACTGTAGAAACCTTTAAGCATCCAATAATACTGAACTATCTGTACTTGCTAAAAAAACTTGCTCTACTGATGTTAAAGCAACAGAGACACAATTTCATATTTACAAATCTAGGATCACACCAATACCCTCAAAATCAATAAAGCTTCCAAGTCAACTTTGACCCTTCATCCTTCATTCCTAGCCCCTGACTGTACCATTTAAGCGCAATCATTTTCATCTCCAAGGGGCTATGTATTTTAGCAAGCCTGGTCTCAGGCCAGGAGGTGAGGGCTCTAAGAGGGGACTGGTAGAAGGATTAGCTTCTATATCCTCCTCCAGCTCTTTACCATTTTAATGAGACAGAGCTAGAGGGTCTTTCTTCTGCCCCAGCCAACTATGTCATAGTCTGGGCCTGGGGACAGAGTACGGCTGCAGGGGTTCAGGGACGGTTCTAATACAGCACAGCCATTGTACGGGGAAATGGAGTGAGATATGGTGATGATGAGAGATGAATGAAGAGAGGTGTGTGTATGAGAGAGAAACAGACAGAGACAGAAGTATGTGGGTGTCGTATATGAGTGTGTACGCACATACCTCTATGTGTGTCTTCTCCCAGAATAAAAGAGTAATTTAGGCCTTTCTATGGGCCTACCTCCAAAGCTCCCCTGGTATGCACCCCGATAACACAGAGAGGGCACATGTGGATTAGCTCTCTATTGAAGGAACTGTAATTACCTGCTGATATGAATATTATTACTAACGGGCAAAAACCTGACAATTTTCCTTCAAAACTCCACAAAAGAACAGCCAAGTAAATGGTAAGGGTTAACTAAGCAGGGGAAAGAAATTGGATGGTAATATTTTATTTGCAACATCACTTTCACAAAAGACAACGGACATCAGGCTAAGCCAGTGAAAGGGCAACTCTCTGGGACTGTATTATCCTGGGATTTAAGAAATACGCAAATGCTTCCAAACGACTTTTGTCTGCTTCTCTTTAAATTACAGTTAACGGCCATACATTGTGTAGTGGATTCATTCAACCAACTGTAAAATAAAAGCTGTTGACAGAAAAGATTAGATGAATCATGGCATTGCAATCAACAGGACATGTGTGTGCCACTGTAGTCAATATTAGTAAATTGGCTCTGACATCCGCTTCCAAAGCCACCTGGGGATATGCAAGGCAGATGTAATGCTTTAAAAGGAGGACAAAGCTACTGCAACTGGGGTGAGATAATGGACAAAAAGCCATTGGGCTGCCATAGGGCTTGACAGGGATGGACAGTGGGAAAAGCAAAGAGGCTGAGGGCTCTAGTGGTGTGTGTAAAGATCAAAGATTTGTGTGAGCACATGGATGTGCATGTACTTGTCCATGCGTCCATAGAAGCAAACATCCAATGACACCTCAAAGAAATCTAGACTGAAACTTTTTTTTTTTTTTTTATCCACAAAACCCCACAGCAAAACAAAACTGCAGTCACAGCAGGGGGTCTGAGTGAGTCCTCTCTATTGGACAAAAGGTCTGTCACTCATCACAGGGGGTCAGAAGGGTGGTCAAAACTCAAAAAAGGGCACAATGGCCCTTTGGGACTTCACACTCACTAGCACACACACTATGAAAGAATGCATGGCTAATCAACCTTGGAGAAAAAAAAACACAAATAACCTTGAACTGATGTTCTGTGTGTGTGTCAGTGATAAAGAGTTTCATAAAAAGGAACTATACCAGCCAAAGAATGCTACTGATGTGAATGCATGCAGCCATTGCTATTGAATTGGTTATAATGGAGTCCATGAAGAGGAGTCATTGATACAGGCTGAAGTCCACTTCACGGTGGTTTTGGCATTGAGAGGCTGAGACTGAGAACTATTTCACAGCTAAAGACACTTGGCCTTGGGGCAGAAATGCCTATGGAGTAGGCATAGGCTCAATGCTATGACCTAAGGGTGTCAAGGGGCATAGAACACAATCATTACTGTCACTAAAGCTTGATAATTACTTAGGCTTTGTCAAGCTGTCTCAATCTTTCTCACGCATACATTGAATGACTTCAGACACAAGTGGCAAGCACCCATTCCAGTCAACCAAGCCTCTCTGTAGTCATATCCTGAACCATTAAAACAGCTAAGACACCTACCCCCTTTTCTCTGCAATTCTTTGCTCTTTTTCCATATGCACTCTTCATATTTCCTCTTACCCTCCCAATAACCTTTTCTACTAATGCCCCTCTTTATCTCTCCCCCCTACTTCCACTACTTGTTATTTCACACTCTACACTTTTGTCTGCAACCCTGTGCCAGACCCTCACCTCTATTCCGCTCACCTCTATTCTCTTTGTCTTTCCTCAACAAGGCTGTTTCCTCTGTGTTCAGGCCCTATAGTCCCAGGGAGAGCTAAATCACAGCCAGCCACAGGCACTAAATAAGAACAAACGCCTCTGCTTTACCTGGGCGGCCTCCCTTAGGGGACACTCAGACTAGAAGACAGCTAACATTCTCTCCATTTCTCTCTGTATACCCCCTCCCCAGCTCCCCTCACTCTCTGCATTGTGTAATTGAAAAACACAAGGCACATAGGCCTTTACTTTCCCGACTAAAGAAATAGGGCATATGCCTCTAATGGAAAGTAAGAGGAAGGGAGGGTGTCAAGGAGACACAGTGAAAGTGCAATGTGGGAGAAGTGAAGTGGACAATAAGGCAGTCACTAAGGCATGCATGTACCTAGGTACTAGAATCTTTATGCACACCATGGAGGACTGTTTTAAAGAGGGTAGAGGACAGTAGGTGAGAAAATAAATAGAGTGGGAGGAAAAGCATGTAATTATATAATCTTAAAGATCTAATGAGAATAAAGATGCATAGAATACTGGGAATTTCAAACTTCCCTGAAGCTGTTTGACTCCATTTTGTGAGCCTGGTCCTATCTAGGGCTATCAAAACTGGCCAAAAATGACTGAATATGTTTGAATATTCGTTCTAAAAAACCACAGAGGTTCAAATATCTATTTTACGCTTACTACTTGTGTAACGTTAGTCCTCTCTCCCCCTGGAGCAGAGCCATTCGTAGTTTGGTCTTAAACAACCGAGTCTCTTGCTATTCAATGAATTTGTCCGATGATATTTTCTCGTTGTCTCTGTAGTTAAAGATTTACGTTAGCATCTCTGTGGTGTCTTCTTCTTTGCCCTCGTTGTTTGTTTACTTCCGGTAGCAGCAGCCACATTATAGATCATCATCAAAACACCTGCTCGCTGTGAACTCTTCCTGACCGGCTCAATCAGACAGGAAGCTAAACGTGTAGGCAGCCAACAAACGATCGTGCGAGGCTAGCCGCGGAAGTCCCGTTTTTTTTACTCTCTAATAATATTCAAACATACAATTTTATATTTGAATGTCTGTTTTTCTTTTACTATTTGAATATATATATCCGCATTTAGAATGTTCTTTGACAGCCCTAGTCCTATCTAATGTTGAGTCTGCTGATGTTTTATTAATGCTTTATTGTTTTTTAATGTTTTTATTACTGTACTTGATGTAAGGTGACCTTAAGTGCCATGTAAGTGTCGTGTCAAGTGCCATTAAATAAAATGTATTATTAATGTACAGAGTGAATTGGAAATGGGAGAATCTGGAGAAAGCTACAGCAAGAACTGGAGTTTCTGGTAAGTGTAGAGATCAGTCAGAGTCTGAGCTGACTATAAATGCACACGTGGTAAGTGTGTACCTTGCTTGCAAGGCATAGCTCCTACTGGGAATACAGCATTAAGTGACAAAGTTATAGGCTGAGACATGTTTGATGTTACTCTATAAAACTGTATCTGTCCAACTTGATGTCCAACTTGTCTGACACTAAAAGATAGACTCTGCATGTGTAGAAAATAAAGGAGAGGATGTGCAGAGGGGTGCTTGCAGGATCCTCCATCCTGCTATTTTTTTATTTATTTCAGACAGCAGATGTGTATTAATCCCCTTACTGATAGGACACAAGCTATGGGGCTTTCTCATTACTCCAAGAGTGACATACACAACATGCTGTACGTGCAAAACACCCTTGTACATCTTTTAGTTGACAGTCAAATCAACATCAGTCGAGTCATAAATGCCCAACATGTTTGTCTTAAGCAACCACTCTAAGGCCGGATGTGCATACATATGATGCCAGTGTGTGACTAATTATTAATTTCTTCTTTGTGTATTAGTGTCACTGCTCCTGTCTTACTGCTTTGCATTCTCATCTCTCCCTCTCATGTCGTGCACACAGATGAAAGAGGGACTTGTGTGTAATTAATTGGATATGTTTGTAATTAGGGGGCGAGAGAGGGAGAGATGCATGCAAGCCTCCTTTTGTTTTGTCTGTTGCGCCTAACAACAGCACAGGAAAATAAAAACTGATTACACAGAACACTAATTACCATGGAATTATCCCCCTCACTTCACAGGGTTAATTCTTATTGTGTGTGTTAAAAAAATATTTTCCGTGTGTGTGTGTGTGTGTGTGTGTGTGTGTGTGTGTGTGTGTGTGTGCGTGTGTGTGTGTGTGTGTGTGTGTATATACACTCATACGCATACATACACACACATGCAATTTGTTTGCCTTCTTCTACATGGCTATGGGCGCACACTTTGGTGCTACAATCAGTATGTTATTGACCATTAGCCAGATCACAGAGAGGCATAAACTCAGGATGGAAGGTAATGAAATATTTGCCTAACAAGAAAGTGGCTTGCTTGTTTGTTGGTGAAACACAGTGTGACACATGTGCTGTCAAAATGGATACAGCTGAAGATTTGCTTTTAGACAGGAAACTAACTAATGAGCTCCGAGGTCCAAGAACTTTTTAACTCTCAACTTTGTTTAAACTTGTTAGACTTCAAATATTTATGGTATATTTCAAAATATCCAGAATAGTTAACCTTTCCAACAGTAAGAGACACTGCACAAAGGATGGAAAATGGAATATCTTCCATCAGCATAAAGCATTTAACATCTGGGTTTATTTAACATTTAAAACTTAACTTTTAACATCTTCAACATAAAAACATCACCCAATTTAAAAATGAGGTGCATCTTTTATCAGGTGGGTGACAAATGCTTCTAATATCTGACTTTTACTTCCAGCTTAAGAGAGATCTTCAGAATGTTGCAGTGAATGACAAGGGACCATGAGGTCAGGATCCTTTTATAAACAATGCCAGGCAGCTATTGAAAATGTTTCAAAAGTGCTCTTATCATATTCGTGTTGGTCTAAAAAGTCAAGCTCTGCCGCCAAATGAGCACAGCTGTGCTTTCACTGTGCCTGCTTTCCAGTTATCTTTGCTCTTTGCTAAGCAGGGAGAGTTGGTGATAAGTTGGTCGGTTGTTTGGATTGTTCCGTTTATGTGCTGTGTGTATGCCTGCCTGTTTGTGCCTAAAATACCATCCGATTAACAGCCCCATGTTTTTTTACTTAGTGGTGTTAATAAGCTTATCCTCCGGCAGCTTTTATACAAACAAACACAGACCAACACCAAGAGACTAACTATAAAAGCATTTGAGGCTTTTAGAGTAAGCTTCTATTGGCATGGGGAAATAAAGAGGTATATATATATATATATATATATATATATATATATATATATATATGCACACACATGCACCATGATAGGTAAAAACCTGTGCAAGTAGCAACACATTATATGACAAACTAAATCTGAAATCTGTTATGTTCAGCACATTCAATCGACGCCAGTAGTTTCACTTTATTGTGGGTGATACACAGCGCATATTACCAAAAAGTTAATATGAACATGAATATGTTTACTGTGCTAATAGAGTTTGAGGATAGCACCACTCATCAGAAACCTGGAAACACATTTTTGTTCGATTCAACGATAAACAGTTTTTCCTCATACTTATACATGTCTTTTTCCTCTGTATACTCCTCTTAAAACAACACAAAAACCAAGCCAAGCAGATAGATGACAGCATGTGCATCCAAAGCATGTGCACTCTGATTGCAAACATATCTCCTGAATCTATTTTTCCACTGAGGTGGACCTGAGGGGGACACCCTCTTCCCTGTAGATAACGGAAAAGGAAGAGTGGATCCCTCTAGACCTTTCTTTCTCTGTTTTTCTCTCTCTCCTTCTTCCTAAATCCCTCTGTTGCATGGCTCGACTCGCCCCATGTTACCATGGCAACAGGAACTGGTGCAGCATGGCGAGGACTACGGAGGGAAAAAAGAGAGGAAGAGAGGAAAGGAAAAGTTCACCTGCAGTCCCCTACCAGCAGAAGAAACCCTGAGGGAATTTAGTAGGAGAGAGGAAGAGACAAGAGTTCATACCCAACTTCCTTTCTCACACAAACAGATTTGTCCTTTAGCATCAACACTGACTTGTCCTGCAGTGCTCCTCTTCTTTCAGTTTCCCCCCAATTCTTTGCCCTTCCAACCTTTTCTTCCTCCTTTTTTTCCCCCCCTTCTCTCTTCTTCTTTGCATCTGTCCCTGCCTCCCTTCTTCCTCCAACCCCTGGAATGAATTAGTAATGACAGTGGTTTGGGTCCACAGTGGTGAAGGAGAATTGTAATTATAAAAATGTCACTCCTGGTTAGGCCAAGAGAATGAGAGGAACCATTACTGTCTGTGACATCTGTACTTTGTTGGAGAGATGGAAGAGAGAACTAATTCTGCTTCATTTTATTTACCGGGTCATCTCAGTCTTATATGTAACTGGAGAGCATGTTGTTATAGTGAATTTCTTTTTATGGATGTATTACTCATCACATCACATCACGTCACGTCACGTCTGAGAGAAATATTTGGGCTTGAAATGTCACCTAATGATATTATGTGGCACACATAACATTGACTGCTGGATCTCTCATGCCTCAGTTTATTCTCACCCAGCAACTTTGTTATGTATTGTGATATTCATAACTTGTGTATATTTGTATTTTTTAAAGCACAATTTAGATGCAGAAGAAGAAGATAGTACGCTATTTGATTGTCTACCAAAAATAAATAAAATAATCTGGATGTTCATGTTTTAAGAAATTCTACAACCCAGATACTCACACAATCTTGTGTGAAGCTAGGACTTGCAAAGAGTGGTGTCAGGTGCAGTGCATTAGAACACTGCCCTTGAACCAGAAACACAAGATTCTAACCCCTGCATTGGCAAGCATCCACTGTGCTGGGGTGTCTTTGAGAATGATTCTGAATACGGCTCCAGAGCTACTGTTGTCCTGCAGATGATCCACTTTGACCAAGAAAAAAGCCAATTCCTTATTGATCAATGATATCAAAAAGTTAAGTTTCTCACACTCACCTACAGCATACTTGCAATATACCATACCACATTTCATAGTGATAGTAAACATCCTCCCTTATCATAATTCCCACAATAATGTTATGATATGAGAAACGTATGTGGCTTTAGAGCAGTGAGTAATAAAGTATATCTATATCTTTGCTGGTTAGAGTCACAAGTAAAGGTAGAGCTGTCACACTGATGTAACAATCTGACCTGAGCAGGGCCATGGTGCCGAGACTCCCATCAGACTGATAAAGATGTTCATAAAATGATTTATATTGGCTGTCACAGGGTGCATAGATTCATATCAGGCACATATAGATGCAACATCCATGCACATGCACAACTACACACAAAGATACAGATGGAGAGACAGACACATCACACACAAGCCAAGCTCCTGCCCCCATTCATCTCCCCTATTTATGTTAGCAAACCGACTGTGATCTGAGTGATCTCAGCAGCTGATTCTGGTTCAGATTTGAGGTATTGGATGACAAGAGGAAATCACATAGAACCCAGATATGATCAGATTCAGGGACGTCCTCTAATGCCTTGCACCGAAACACAACTGGATCACGTTTTGACACATAACACAGGCAGCCTGCTTATCCCATCATTACTGCAGCTCACATTCCCTTTGAAAGACAACATAACCCAATTACCAGCATCCTGTTTTTGACAAAAAAATGTGTGTGTGTGTGTGTGTGTGTGTGTGTGTGTGTGTGTGTGTGTCGGTCTCTTTGTATTTTGATATTTCAGATAGGTATTACTGCACTGAGATGGATCCTCCTGAAGGTCGCTCATCTATATCCCTCCGTACAACATATGTTGTTGTTTTTTTAAAGACATTTAGACTGTTAGTCCGATACCGTCTGATGCCACATTTAATAAAATCCTGTCATTAATCAAGGTTTACATTTGCAGAGGAATATAAATTTGGATTCTAGGAATCAGCATATTGTGTAGATGAAACCTGATTTGATGGAGTCTTTGCCATTATCATTTGTTGCTCTTTTTACAGTAGCATTTGCTGTCACACAATCCAAAAGTGATCTAACATGTACACACCAGTATTGCCATGGCTACTATCAGTGTGCTGATGTGGGCCAAAGACACCATACAGTACGTAATGGTAATTGACAGTGTAGGATTATAAATCATGTTGTTGATCATCATAAATCACATTTTAGTCAAAACTTGAACTCACAACAGTATTAAGCATTACTTGCACATAGGCTACACTAAAATGATAGAAAGGTTGAATAAAGACAATACAGTCTGAGTTTTATACCAAAAGAGCGTCATGACAAGGATATGTTGTAACATCATACTTGAGGAAATTGTATCTAAAATTGAGAAATTTTAAGGAAAAGTGTAAAAAGACAGAGGGGAAAGATGAGGTACAGAGACACAGATGGGGTGGTGGGGCTGCAAAAACCATTGAAATAATAAACTCCATCAGTGTCCTCTTCACTGTTGAGTTATAAAACAAAATGCAATAATAAGCTAGTTGATTAGATTAAATGCAGTGCACTGGAGAAGCTTTTATTACGGATATTGGTTGAAGAGGTGTTATGGTGCAAAACCCATTAATTAACAGAATCCATTAGTGTATAAATGAACAGTAGAAAGAACACAAACAGGACAGACCAATTACAATGTAGTGACTTGATGCAGCACATGTAGGTTTGATGTCTGTGTCTGTCAAGTGTTCAGAGATTAATGTATGGAGATTAATATGTGTGTGCACCCACTGTCATGTACGTTTCAGAGGCTTACAAAAATCATAAACACAACATTGCTGAGTGTTATCAGGCCTCTTTCAAGGTTGCCATGCACTACTTTAATTAACACACACTGCCAGAGGGAGGCTCCACTGATACAAGAGCAACAAACCCAAATTCCCTATCAATGTTCCTACAACATTGCTGCAGGCCAATAGTATTTATGTTGTTTACACTGAGATGCATCAGCAATGAATCAAATTGAAAGAAAATACAGGCACTCTTACACTTCATGTAGATGCATTGTGATGGGGGAATTTATTAAACACGAATACACAGTTCATGAAGAGAGACTGCCAGTGCATAATCCTTTCAACATGCCAAGGACACATTTAAAAATACTTTTAAGGTCAAGTTGTTATTGTGAGACACACATGGCTACAGTGTGTATACTGTATGCAACTTTTTTGTTGTTTGAAACTTCAAAATGCAAAATGATTGTAAGGTTTCTGACTTGTTTAGGCCAAAATGGTTGATTTAGAAACATATTTTTTCCCTGTGTGTGTGTGTGTGTGTGTGTGTGTGTGTGTGTGTGTGTGTGTGTGTGTGTGTGTGTATGTGTGTGTGTGTGTTTGTGTGTGTGTGGAGAGAGAGAGAGAGAGAGAGAGAGAGAGAGAGCCCACTGATGTTTGAAACATGTCCTTGAGCAAAGCAGTGTGCAAAGAACAGAAGATAAGGGCCGTCTGTGCACACACACCTAGAGAATTAATCTTTGACACAATAATTCATAGACATACAGCCAAGCTATCTCTCTCTCTCACACACCCATGCATCCATGCACAATCATCTAGATATGGTCCTTTAAATCTTCACTGTGCAACAAAGTAGTCACACAGAGCCAAAGAAGGCACAAGCAATGCCCTGATCACAAACACTGTCCTGCTGTGTCCCTATCACATACACACACCAGTACACAACCAAACACATTCTTGGTGATCTGACTCAAGTAAACACACACCTTTGGGTGAACACTGAAATACATAAACACTCTCAGTAAAAAATATCCATATGCAAGCAGATACACATGTACATTTACATACACATCTATATATACACTATACTGCCACATAGATTTCTTTTGATCCATTCCAGCTCTCATTCCATTAGCCCTCTCAAATTGTTGTATCCTACAGGAATACCCTCCACTTGTCTCTGCATATTTTTGTCCTTACAGACAAGGACGGTAAACATCTGTAAATATAGATTCATAGTAGGGGTGGAACGGTACATGTATTCGTATTGAACCAAAACGGTACAGGCGTCATGGTTCGGTGCATGAATTTACACGGAGAATACACGGTATAAAAGTTAATAAAACTTGCGTGCAAATTAATTAATGTAATGCAGAACTACTGTTAGATACGCGGGTTGTGCATCAGGACAAGATGGCGTCACGAGTACAGCGCAAGGCCCAGTTTTTACAAATTAGTGAGTGTTTGTTTATTATTGGTAGCGCTTTTCGCTCGATACAACCATGGGAATATATTGTACAGTAGACAAGAACTTTTGGACATCCATGCACTCTGCACGAGGAACGTTTTTCCAAATCTTCAACTTCCACCGGAGATAGCTAGGACGCCGAGGTCTGGCATATCGGCTCTCCCGGGAAGGAGGGCCTGGAGGCGGCATCAAGACCGTAAACAGAAGTGGGGAAAGCGCGGTGGCCTACGAACTAGGCTAAGGCTTACCCCACATAAGCTACCACTACCAAGTTTATTCCTAGCCAATGTGCGATCACTGGCGAATAAACTGGATGAAATACGACTCTGGATTACCTCTCACAGACGGATTATGGACTGTAATATCATGATTTTCACTGAAACCTGGTTGAACGGCCGTGTTCCAGACGTTGCAATCGAACTGGAGGGGCCGACTATGTTCAGAGCTGACAGAACAACTCAAGACTCCGGTAAGACCAGAGGTGGTGGTTTGTGCATTTATGTCAACAACGCATGGTGTACGAACGCTGTCATGACTGGGAGTCACTGTTCTGAGAACCTGGAATATCTGTCTGTTAAATGCCGGCCTTTTTACCTACCCAGCAAATTCACATGTATTGTTATCATGGCTGTTTATGTACCCCCTGATACCAATGCTAAGCAATCAATGAAAGAACTACATGCTGCCATTAGCAAATGGCAAACTGCACACCCAGAAGGGGCGTTTATTATTGCAGGGGATTTCAATCATTCAAACCTCAAGTCTGTACTCCCCAAATTCTACCAACATATCTCCTGCCCGACCAGAGGGGACAGAATCTTGGACAAGGTGTACGCAAACATCCCAGAGGCCTACAAGGCTACACCACTACTGTTTACATCTTACTTTACACAATTCAGGCTGTTGCAGCTAGCTCAGGGGAGAGACTGTATGACACTAGGTGGTACAGCCTGAGACATGCCCAATAAAAAAAAATTGCCTTCTGCATTTTTGTTTTGCTTTTCCCTCCATTGTACCGAACTCGTACCGAACAGTGATGTCTGAACCGAGGTATGAACCGAACCGTGACTTCTGTGTACCGTTCCACCCCTAATTCATAGCATTTAAAACTGACACTTTATTGTGTATAAAAAAAGAAAAAGAAATCCCTCTTCCATTATTCTCCTTTATCTCCCTTTACAATTTGCCTCTGACCCAATGCTGCCTCTCTCTTCTTTCTCCCACTCTCCCCTTCAAAACCTTTTCTCCCTGATGGCCTCACTCTGTTGTGCTCCCCGACATGCAAGCGGAAGAAGAGAAGAGCAGTAAAACACAAAGGGAGCGAGAAAAAATAAAATAGAAAAACAATCATAGAGAGAGAGCTCCGTCCCCACTACAGAGTTCAGAGAAACAGTGGAAGAAAAGGGAGAAAGGAAATGGAAGAAGAATGGTAGCGGGCAGAACATGAGCTGCCGAAACTAATGTACAATCAACACTTAACAACTAACCTACAACAAAAACCTACTGTACTTAAATACCAGTGAACCAAATAACGAGTCTACTGGAAAACTCTGTCAAAAACATTTGTTCATGTGACAGGCATGTCATTAAACCATGCCGAGTTGGATTAGGGAAGCTAAACAGGCAGCGAGGAAAATGAAAACAAATGACAACCTTGATGAAAAGTTAAAGTAAGCAACAAAGGTAAGAGGAGAAATTTAATTAAAATGAAACCAGAACAGGTTCAAAGACAATTCATTGAAAATATTAACTGAAAAGAAGCAGATATGCAGATTGAATGTGGCAAAGCTAATTGCAATGCAACATACAATTCTCTGGACCAGCTCATAAATAGAGAAAAGAAGGAACAAAAGAAGAAGAGAGCAAATAGAAAGAGCAGAAGAGAATAGAGACGAGCATGTTTCCTCTAGTGCTGAGTCCCCATGTGTCTAACAGTCCAATGGATGATTTATGGCGAGAGTTGTCTAGCACTGTAATTGGCCGCCATGTTGGTTCCCAGTGTGGGAATGAGAGCATGAGCGAAGCGGAGATATCTCAGGACGTGTGTGGACTATGTCCAAATAGCAGAAATCTACAAAGAGAAGTAGAAGGTAAGGGGTGGAGAAGCTGACAGGGAAAAGAGATGGATGAGGGAAGCACAGTGAAAGACAGAGGCCACACTAACAAAGGCAGAGTGTAACGAAAACCTTTTTGCATTCTCTCTCAGCATCAAGCGGGGTGAAAATAACACAACTACACATTTACATACAATAGGTATAGCTCTATTTCACACACACACATATACACATCTTGATGTTAATTGGTCCTTTTCCCCACTAAGCTTGGTAGGGCCAGGGGCTTCAAAATGAGCATTAAAAATGAAGTGTTAGGGAAAAAATTGCATGTTTAGCCCAGTAATTAGTTTCATACTTGAAGTCTGCTGCTTCTTGTTTATTCAAACTAATGGTTGGCAAGAGAGCAAACATCAGCTGATGATCTAGTACTGCGTAAATAGGTAAGTAACATCTAATCAACATGTCTGTGTCCAAAGACATAGTTGCAACCGTGTCTCAATTTAAAAAGTGTATTGCTACACGTGTGCTCAGCAATGAGATCACTGCTGCCAAGTCCAAATGAGGTCATACTACTGTTTAAGAGGAAGTGCATCATGGGATAGGATCCACCCCCAAGGGACTGCAATTTTGGGGAAGAGGACAAGGTTGAAACAACACTAACATTTTTGATTTAGACCTGTCTTAGCTTTTGAAAACTAAAAACCATAAACTAAACTAAAAATGATTCAGTAAGTATGTTTCAGCCCCTCGGGCCAAGATTTTTTTTTTTTAAACAGATATTTATGTAAAAACATAAGC
Organism: Sander lucioperca; assembly: GCF_008315115.2. Classification (NCBI taxonomy): domain Eukaryota; kingdom Metazoa; phylum Chordata; class Actinopteri; order Perciformes; family Percidae; genus Sander; species Sander lucioperca. Next base: position 10,360,284 of record NC_050192.1, on the reverse strand, counting down.
CCTATCAAGACTTTTGGGTTTCATTCGGGTAAGTAAGTTATGGCTATACAGCGCCAAAGAAACACTACTTTGTCATTAAGTCCCAGCAAACAGGAAGGGACCAGAAAGCATTAACATTGTTTTTATTAAGTTTTAATTAGAATGAATGGGCCACAATGTTTAAATACCTCATCCAGTGTTGAATACAGTACACATTCTAGAGACATACGTAATAGCAACATCAATATAGCTAGAGTTTGATGCCATTTCAATTATCTATATTTACAATATTTTTACTGCAATGAAAGCAATCATTTTCTCAAAGTAGGTATCCCATTTGATCCAATTTTGTAGTATGACTCTTTGTATACAGATAAATGATTGAGGATATTCAATCATCTACTTGTCCAAGTGGGCATCCATGTTTGAAGTCAGAGCCTGTTGCTCTGATGTGTAAATAACATTGTAAAAAAGTTTGGTGTTTAACTGATATGGTCTTTTGCGAAAGACATCAAAGGGTCCTCTGTGTCTTTAATCTTCCCATCCTGGAACTGGTTTAGTGCATACACACATGCACATGCGCACACACCATCATCCACCCACCTATGCACATACACATACACAGAGAAAAACAACTGCACTGTCATCCAAAAAGTCAAGCCAGATAAACTTCTGTTTCTTTCCTGTTCTTCCTCTGATGCATCTCCAGCACTCCCTCCTTACTTGTTCCCTCCCTCCTCTTTTGTCTCCACTTTTCCCACCAGTGCTGGCACTCAGTAGAGAGAAGATGTTCCCGCTATTTTCTCTGTGTGAGTGGACCAGGCTAATAACTTCTCTCTTTAATGAGCATGTTGTGTTCCTCGGCTCTGCTCATTCCCCAAACACACCCTCTCCAACACTGGCAGCTTTCTGAGAAGGGGATGGTTTGTGCGTCTGTGTGAACATGTGTGTGGGGAGAAAGGAAAAGGAAGTAGAGAGGGAGATATCGTTGCTATATAGCAATAACTCCTCTCTTAAATGAGTGAATGTTATGTTCCCCTGCATTCTCTGTCTCTCCTAACACAGCCTCGAAAACGGATAGTTTTGTCTGATGGATGTAGAGAAGGATTACGAGGAGTAGAAAGGAGAATAGGGAGAGAAGTGACGGCAGTTAGTGATATGAATTAAGTGAGGAATGAAGGAAGAAAAAGAGAAAATTAAGGAAAAGCAAAGTGAAGAGAATAAAAGAAAAAAAATATGGAAGACAGTAGGGCTGTCAAAATTGCTCAAAAATGACGTTCAAATATTCCCTCTAAAAAAACACATAATATTCGAACTATTCGAACATCTGGTTGCGCATGCGCATTTTGTCAATGACGCTCATTTTGTCAATGACGCTCATTACGTCAATAACAGGACAAATTAATACAAAGAGACATAACTACTTGTATAGGTAGTCTATTTAAGTTTAAACATATTTGACAACGTATTACCTACACAAAAACAAGTAAATCAAATGATGGCCAAGACCGCAGACCTCACGCTCGCTCACTCACTTGAGCACATTCTCTCTCTTGCCCTCACGCTCTCTGCGCAATGTGCGGCTGTGCGCATTAACGGTTTAAAATGAACAACAATAAACACATTTTGAGTGCTGATCAAGAGTTTTGTGCAAGCAATTTAATGTCGCGACTATTGTCCCAAATATAGCAGGCTTCATTCAGTGATTGAAACTAATATTATTAAAATTAATTGAAGTTTCACAGTAGCCTATATAGAACCGACATTGAACGCTCCGAGCGAGCTCTGCTGTGCTAAACATGGAGCTTTTCCTTGACATGAAACGGTAAATAATCAAACCAGTGGAAGCAGTGCATTTAACCTTTATTCATGCATATCTATTCAGTCGTAGCATAGGGATACGGTACCTCGGTTCCATTGCTTGACAGAACTCCCTGAAGCCTGCGCCATCCACGACACTGATTGGTCTCATGTCCTTACAAATGAACGGAATTAATTTCTCTGTTATGGCCTCTTGTCGTGTTGCAGACAAAGAGCTTGTGGCACGCGGTGCAAAATACGTGTCAAGACGTGACTGTTTAGCTGGAGTTCCACACATTATGCCATGCTCATTTGGGTGCACATTTTCGAGATGTGACCTCATGTTGCTAGTGGTTGAATGGTATGCTAACTGTATTTTACAAAGCTTGCATACAACTTTATCTCGCGGCTCAACTATTTTACCTCCTACCGACCAAAATCCAAAGTACTTCCAGACATGGCTTTTTAGATTTTGCGGGGTTAAAATCGCTTTCTCTGATGCGGTCGAGTTGGGCTCTGCCCTTTCTGGCATCTTCCATGCAAGACAAGTCAACTTTCAGCAGTGACGCTGTGCCAGACAGTGTGACTCCTGTGACCTGTCCCTGAACCCTCAGGCGCGCTAGCGCGCCCACTCGCAAAGCACACAGCCAGACAGCCTCTGCTACCGCGAGCGTTTTTTTTCCCACATTTTTTTTTTTTTAATTCGAATATTAATTTTCACCTTCGAAATTCGTTTTTTAAAAACTATTCGAATATATATTTGAATTTAGAATATTCGTTGACAGCCCTAGAAGACAGACAGAACTAAACCAAACACCTTCAAATAAGCAGCAAACTAAAGCTGTGAAAGGTTTGGAACAACCAGCCTTAGATACAGACACATATTTGATGTATAAATGCCAGCATCCATGCACACGCACACACACAGCCTGGGGCTACACCGTCAATCCACAAAACCCTTCTCACCAAACTGTAATCCCCTCAACCTTCCTTTCTCTAGCCTACAGTGATTTCCAAACCCTCCACTGATGTTGCATCACGGCTACTATCTGTTTGATGACATCACAGACTTTCCTTGAGGTATAGATCAGTATTGTACACCAGACGCCGCATACACCACCAAAGCTCCTTATAGCCCGAAGCTGGTGAGAAAAGGATGATTTGCATAATGGCCAAGCTATTAGCAGGTAAAACAAATCAGCCTGTCACCATTTAGTAACCCTTGCTATTTCATAGGCAATCAAAATACGATATGTAATCTCCCACCAGGAGAATAAAAGCATCATTTTACCACAAGGTCAAAATATCAACCAATTATAGTTAATACATTTTTATGTGGCAAAGGATATTACTTTAGTGTGCAGGTAGAATGTTACAAAGAAAAAATTATATGGAAATAAACATTGTAAAATCCTATTATATGAACTGAAAGAACAGCCGTGGGGCCAGCACACACACACACACACACACACACACACACACACACACACACACACACACACACACACACACACACACACAAACACCCCCCCTCCCCCCTCAGGTCCAAACTTCTGTCTAAGCAGCAATGAAACCTGCTTAAAACTTTCTGCCGGAAGCAGGTGTGGATGAATATTCATGACTAGAGCGTGTATCAGGTTGCCTTTCCAACCACTATTGTGAGAATGAGACTGTGTGTGTGTGTGTGTGTGTGTGTGTGTGTGTGTGTGTGTGTGTGTGTGTTTGTGTGTGTGTGTGCTAAGTGTGCTTCGTTATATCTGTGTCCTCGTGTGGGTGGAGAAGTGGCAATTGCTCAGAGAGGAACAACTAAAGAAAGACAGGGTGAAAACAAAAAGCAGACCAATTGCTGTTCTGAATATTCATAAGGTGTGGAGTGACTCACAGTAAATCAGCAGGAAAGCACAGGAGGTGGGGGGTTTGTTCCACTAATTCCTGTTCAATCAAGTTTGATATAAGCTTGGAACAATATTGCACAACATGTTTAGTAGTTGTTTTTTTAGTACTTTTTCTACAGTAAGTGCTTCAAAGCAGGAACTTTAGAAGGGGGTCTTTTAAAGAACATAATAGAGCTCTATAGCAGCCGCTATGCATTTTAATCATCATAACTTTAATCAGGGTAACTAGAGAAGTTCAGTAGGCTGGAAAAGTGAGGAAAAATAAGCTCAATATGCAAAATTGGTTAACAACGTTCGCACTAGGCCTTTTAAGGAATATGAAAAATAGGACCCATGATGCAGAAATAGAGCAGAATAAAGAGTCAGCCACTGGCCAAGAAAAATCCTGGTTTATTACAACTTGGGTCTTGTTTTTGTGGTTTTGGCCATTATTTATATTGGTTGTCATAACATTTTACTCACCAAAGCAACTGCTGTGATTTGGGAAAATGGCGACATTGGTAGAACAAAGGAAAAAAACGATCGGACAGGCTAGTAAACAAGCCAACTGTTTTGTCAGATTATCTAAACCACTTTGTTTGGAGGTGAAACTAAAAGTGAACACACCCAAAATGTCCTTACAATCCCTCATTGCACAGGTGTGTGGACAATGACGGTATATAGTTAATCAAAGGTGAAGCGGGAAGCTGGTCTATAAACTGTGATTTATGTTTACAACGGACATTTTGGGTGATGAATTTAATATTTTCCCTTGTTTTCTCTTCCAAATACATTTGGCTAAGCTAGAGCTTTGTTTAAAAGCTGTATGATTGCCTGTCCCCTCCTGTTCCTTGCCCTGTTGGGCTTTATTATTTTTTTTAAATCAACGTTGCCACCTGCCGAGATCCATTTACAGCTGTGACATTACTGATTGAAATGATGACCACAACAAAGAAATAATAATGACCATCCTTTCAAGGACAACAATACTGATAACAACTATAAAACAGGCGAGGAACACAGTAAAAGATACATAAAAACAAAACATTAGCAAGCATGTATTGTAGATATTACAGTTCACTGTGCTTTCTCTTTGTCTCTCTCTCTCTCTCTCTCTCTCTCTCTCTCTCTCTCTCTCTCACACACACACAAACACACACACACACACACACACACACACACACACTTGCTTCAAAGCCTTATTATACTGAATAGGGAGCTTTATCAAAAACCTGGCCTCCAAAAATGTGAGGGATACGTTTCCAAAAGGCTACACAAATACACACTTGCATACAAACTGTACACACAGGCATGCACACTATCATACTAAAACACTGTCACACAACAATAAAAAGACCAAAAGTACATTTTCTCTGATCATAGTGTATTTCCATGGAAACACTGTTTAACAGCTGGTTTGCATGCCAAAACTATGCTGGTATTCAGCATACATAATTTAAGCTCCATTTAGATGAGCTTTGTCCACTCACTGATCTAGTGGGGCCAATGGCAGTCATACATATTTTAAAGGCAGGATGGGGCAATAGACTGAGAGATGTAGAAGTAAATTGAGTACATTAGCTGCAAAGAGGTGAAGATTAGGGAAAAGTGTAAGACTGAGGAAAAGACAAGGATGGAGTTGAAAGAGGAAGGAGAAGTGGAGAAAACCAAGCACACAAAAAGAAAAAGAGAGAGAGAAAATGTGAACTGTGATGAGAAACAGAAACAAAAATCTTATTATTTCATCCACAGAGAGAAAACAATAAATGATGTATGTATACTCTGTTTTCCCCCCCGATCAGTTAGGATTGTGCACATATTCCAGTGAGTGGGGAGAGCGAAAAGAGAATGGGGAGAGAGCGATTGGAGATTAGAGATAGGGAGAATATCTCAAAAATGAGAGGGAAAGTGAGTGCTGAGGCCTCGACATGATTGGCATTTTAATGGGATACCGAGATAGCTGTGAGACCAGCAGCTCACTATGGTTTCAATAATAATAATGGCTTCGCAGTTGGACCCACATGGCCGGGCAGAGCACTGTAGTTGAATCTGCTAAAGCTATTTATTTCCATCTTTACTTCAATTCATTACCATCCACTCTTCAGCTCAAACAGTTGCCAGTGGTTTTGGAGTCCCATGTTGCATGAGAAAGTAAAAAAGCCATATTTTGTGTCCCCTTAAATTACAATGCCTGCAGGCCGCCTTTTTAACTCATTTAGTTGTAGCCGTTTAACTACAACTCAAAGAAAATATATACAGGAGATTATTGTGCTTTTTAAAGTGAGGATTGACAGCACAAATGACCCAATGGCAACTAATTTGCATCGGTTGAAAATTTAACTTGTGGAGCTGGAGACGTTTGAGGCGGTTACTACCTCTAAAATTAATGCAAAGTCACATTTAGACACTTTCAATAACTACACTTCTATAACTTTTGTAACTTTAATCATTCTAAGCAGTAACAAGTGACTTGTGTTACAGGTGCCAATGACCTATAAATCAATAAACCTATGACAGCAGACTATGCAGTTACCTCAAGGTCTCTGTGTGTACAGTATGTGCGTTGGTGTATGACCTTCACATGTCTTGTCAGTCAGGATAGTATGACAGTAGAGAGAGAGAGAGAGATAAACAATGAGTCAGCAAACACCCTCAATGAATTTCAATCAGGCCAGATGGGCTGCTGCTGTGTCATGACAAATATCCAGATCTGCATTCCCCATGTTACAGCCACAACAGCTAGTGCAGACAACAGGGAAAACTGAGGGACCAAATCAGGACAAACCTCTAACAACATGACTGCACGTCATGTTGCACATACAAAAGGTGATAATCTTACCTATAATTGGCAGATGTTTTATGGTAAAACTGCTAATACACAGGGTTTGATGTGACTATATTGTGCCACTAGACACATATTAAATACATTTGATCAGATTTGACAAATAGTTGATAGCTTACCATGTGATTAATGTTTACCCTGTCACGGTTATTGATTCCTATTTCTAATTGTTATAAAATCTGCACAGCACTCTCAGAATACCACCTTCAGAGTTTCAGTCACTCAAGTGCCATTCAGGGATAACTCTGAGCAACCAAGGGTAAAGCTCAACTCAGAGATGTTTTTGTCCCTATTTTCATCTCTACCACTAATCACCCATCTTCCTTTTTCAACCTTTCCTCAAGCTGCCCAGCCTGCTGTTCCAGTGCATCCCCTCCAGGTAAGGAGTGATCACACCAGCCAATGACGCCATGCTGGGACATGTGGCACTTCTGCTGCTACACATCTCATCTGCCTAAATTAGCATGCATTACACTATCACATGAGCAAATTGGGCGGGAAGGATGACAGTCGACAGTAGGTGGGGGACAGACAGACAAAGATGCAGAGAGGCTGCAAGTGGGGGGATACAGGTGTTGCAAGGTTGGATTGGAAGGGCTTTTGAGGACGGCGCAGCAGGGGTGAGAGCAGTTGCGGAAGGTTAGTCAGGCACACAAAGCATAAAAAAGGGAAATGTGGAGGATTTTAGAAAAATATACGATGAAGAGGTAAGGGGAATACAGAAAAGGCTGTCCTGCTCAATTGCTTTTTCTCTTGACACCATCACAGCCCTCTGACATCACCTGACGGATTAAGTGCTTTTTTATCTTGTGGCAGGGTTTTTCACCCAGAGACAGCAATTCAAAATCTAGCTAAAAAGTCCTGTTAAGAGCTTAACAGCTTCCTTTGTGATAGGGGGGGGGAAGCGCTAGCTAAAAAGTCAATAGGCTTCCACTTAAGATCTCGATGATAACAGCGACGACAGCACACGTTGGCATGATAATTTCTATGGTGATGTATATTGCTTCTGAATGTGTTTTCCTCAAAACCTACACTGTTGAAGTTAAAACCACATTTTCATGCACTTGCACACAGTGATAGAATAGAGAGTTATTTTCAGTGTGTCCATTATGGTGGATAAAAGCAACGGTGAGACTTGACATTTTCAATACATTACTTCAAATAAACACACTCACACCAAGGACATGTGCCAATAAAATTCAGCAGCATATCACTATCAGTAACAACATATGCATACTAACAGTTTTTGTAGTTTAGACATATCTGTTGTCAATGGAATGTCAAAATGAAACTGGGGAAATGTTGCAAATCTTTGGTATGATAGTTTCATATCCCTGGTTTCTGCCATGTAGGGAAAGGCAATGAGTACCAACTGTTTCACAATTCACAGCAAAGAATATGGAAAATGTTTTTTTTTCTGTGATTGGCAGCTCTTCTTACACTATGTTAATTGTCATGCAGCCAAACTGACACACCTGTTAAAGTGAGCAGGTTATAAATAACAGTAGGGATTCTTTGCGACTTTCTGTCTATTGGAGCAATGATACATGAATGATAATTTGAGGCAGTTTATAGGGTAAAACTGTCTTTAACAAAATCTCATGTTGAAATCCACGTTTCTAACAAAAACACAAACAAGTGCTGCGTTTGTAACACAGTATTGTATCCAGGGCTTGACATTAACTTTTTTCGCTCACTAGCCACTGTGGCTAGTGGTTTTCCAAAGTTACTAGCCACTCAGCATTTTAACTAGCCGCTATTTTGTGAAATTAGGTTTTATTTTAATAAAGTGGACTATGGTGTGCTACAATTAACTTGAAGAACCAGATTTACAACCCTTTTAAATGTAAATGAGCACTGTAAACACCCAAATCAAGACTACATAAAATGTATAACACTGCAGTCATCAAATGGGAAGAGGAGCGCTCTGACCAAATGTTTTATGTGCTGTGCTCTCTCTCTGTACTTCTACAAACCTATACAGATGTAACCTTTGCCTCAACTTGCCATGTTGCGCTAAACGGAGCTCTGGGGGATATTTTACGGGATCGCCACGGCTTGCTGGTCTGGTGTGCCGTATGGGCCACCGTACTCCGGCCGTGGGCTGCACACTGAAGCTGTGTTCTTGTGTCGGGTGGTGGCACAGTGGTTCTCTTAATACATCCATGGGCACAGTAGGCTACTCCAGCCACCAGTGTTACAATATAGAAGCATGCCACCCGCCAATGTGGCTAGTAAGACTGACTGTGTTACACGCCACTGCCGAAATCTACCCGCATTTGGCGGGTGCTAATGTCAAGCCCTGATTGTATCCATCACCTTCATATTAAAGCTATAGTGCGTAGTTTCTGTCTCCCCCATGAGGAATTCTAAGTAATGACAACAACACTGTCGGCACGTCCACATGATACAGCCTTCCGTGATCACGCACACGCCCCCACCCCTCCTCAACGCAGTTGCTAGTATGCAAGGAGGACACAGAGGATTAAAAAAAACATGATGGACTCTTCAGAAGAGGTAATTATCTTCACTCGAGTTTCTGCGCGGGAAAATCGCCAGGCGACACCATCTTCTGAATATAGCCATCCTGAGAAATACAGAGAGAGTTTTGTGGAGCTGATAGTCTTAATTAGCTCTGTAGCAACTCATTTGGCAATGGCTTGAATGTAATGGAAGTCCATTAATATCAAAAAGTTACGCACTAAAGCTTTAAACAGGGCAGCTCTGATATCAAGACAGTTGTTGTTGTTCTACCTACAGCACTGTGAGAGGAAAAAAGGCTAAGGATGATCATTGTAGGACACCCACATGCACAGCAGTAACTATAGTTTGTCTTAATAATACTGGATAAATAGAGAAAACAACAGGAAAGCACTATTAAGTTATTAATCTCACCCACTGACTGTAAAGACATGTTACCATTGGCAACAGCAAAGCAGTCAACATCACTGGGGCAGGGAGGCCTGACAGGGTCATCTCCACCAAAAGCAATATGTGAGATGAGTGAAAAGATCCCTTGAAGTGTTTTTTTTCTGCATGTCAGGTCAGTGTGAGGCCACGTGTGGCTGCTTACATAATTGAGTTTGTGTGTTGTCTTTTTCTTGTTTGTGTTTAAACTGAGCAGATTCTGAAAATTGCATCATTGCTTGACATGTGAGCTTCTGTGACACTGCAACTAGCTGGGGAACATCTTTTAAAGCCAATCAGTGTGTGACACCACCAATGAAACAACCTTTTGTGCTGATAAGTGGAGAGTTACTCAATAGGAAGGACGCTGCAAGTGTTTTGAGCAGTAGTATACTTTTTATCTTTATTGGCTTGTGTATGGGTGTGTTTGTGGATAAGAAAGGAAAGAAAGCAGAGGAGATGAGCGCAGATGTGCAGTACTTGATATGGCTCTTTTTCTCTTCATAATTCTTGGCGTGCCAAATGCTAGTCTGCCCACACAAACATTGACAAACTTATACCAGTACGTTGCTGTCTAACAAAGACAAACACAATATACATGTAGATTTTATAAAAGCAATTACTCTTAAAACAACCATTTGCATGTGGACATACACACACCCACACACACACGCTGCCACCTAAAGTCATTACAAGGCCCTCTGTGGACCTAATGTGTGGTAGTAAACACTGCTGACAATGCACAGCAATATCTGCCTCAAGCCATACTATTATCCAGGTGAGTGTGCCGCTAAAGGAAGTATAGCAGGGCTCTCAAGTTTTGAAGACAGGCAAGAGTGACATTCTACAATGAGTGACAGACCTCTTATTTAGCTAATAGAACAGAAATTAGTCTCTGCTGTCTACCGTCTGCTCATACCTCAAGTATCACTGCTTCATATGAGGCAAAAGGTTAATAGACATAAAAAGAGAGGCAAGAAAAACAAAACACAGAGAAGAGAGAGGACAGAAGCTCCAAACACATGCAGTACCAGATGCTAACCTAGCAGTGTGGTGCCTGCTGTGCCAGCTGCAAATTGATTAAGAGAGCCTCTGGCCAGGGGCAACTGCCCAAACAATATGGGCATGCAGGTCACACAGGAGACACACACACACACACACACACACACACACACACACACACACATACACACACACACACACGCACGCACACACAAACCTGTGCAAGATCACATGGCCTCAGAGCGTGCTTAGTCAGCACTCAAAGGCAAGGCTGACAAAAAGATGAAGTGGGTGCAACAGGAACAGTTTGACCTGGCCCACCATAAGGTCACAAATTTGAACCCCCAAACAGGCTGGAAATGTCTGGGCAAAGAAAGTAAGTGTGTTTTGATCCAGTTGTGCAGCTAACGTAACAGGAAGCACAGCAATAACAAAATTACATAAAACTGTGAAAAGTCCCTGTTTATTGACCTAATAGGATTAAATTAGTTGGTTTAGTGCTGATTTACATTGCTGCTAAACATCATGATAAGGCTAGGGATCCATTTAAAATATGACATTCGTAATTAAATATAAAATGGTTTAGTATGATATAATCTACCCTGAACATCTTAAAACCTCTTTAAAATGTGTGATATCAATCATTCTGTAGGAGTAAATAACATTTTATTAGTAGACTCATCGACCATAATTACTTCCCTTTTCTACAAAATAAAATATTTGACAGTCCTGATTCATTGTCCTCATATAAAGCTTTATTGCTTACAATAACTGCCTGTTCATACAGAGGCATAGTGTGGGTGTCTTAAATGTGTGTATGTTTACATACCTGATATTGGGAGAGGGCCATTTCAAAGGTGTACAGAAGTAGAGCCAACGTGGGAATATGGAAGAAAGGGAGAAAAGGGGAAAAAAAAACATATTATTAAAGTATTGATTGGGTATAAAAACAAGAACACACAATAATTTGAGCAAAACTTATTAAGACTGGCACAACAAAACAAATCAAAAATGAAATGCTCAATTTACACCACATAATAACCACATATGTCAAACTAATTTAACAACATTCCGCAGGGGGTTGTTTGTGTGAAGCGAAAAACACCCACAGGCTGAAATGATCAAATTTGTCAGGCAGTTTCCACTCATACTGTACCCAAAATCAAATTTTCCTCCCTCCGTGCTAACTCTCAGCCCCTGTTAGCAGTGACAGCACCCACACCCTGTGCCATGTTGTGCCAGTGCGGCAGGCTGGAACAGGGCTGACTGGCGCTCTGCAGTACTGTGAAAGTGCAGCGGCACAGTAGCCGCCTCAGGTTAGAAAGATGTGATTCATTAATCAACACTCCCCGCAGGGAATAACGCTGCCTGCTGGCACAGCCTCTCTTTCCATTCTCCTCCACTCCCTCCTGACTATCCACTGGACAAACAGCACAATAGTAAGCTGTATACATAAGGGCTATGCATGTACAAACACACTGGTATTCAACCCACTCGTAATTAAACACATACACATACACATACACACACACACACACACACACACACACACACACACACACACACACACCAGCATACATATTCATACATTTTTCTTTTCCTGAGCTCTGTCCCTCGAGGCTTATCTGTGATAGAATGGGCTTGGTTTGGGGACTGACGAGGCTAGGACAATAATTAGTTGAAAGCAGGGTGGGAATTTTTATCTGAAAGCTCCAGATTTCTCTTCCCGTCCCAGCCTCTTTGGTCAACGGTTTACATCACTTTTCGTTTATGTAGCAACAGTGGTTTTATTAATCACTGTCAGCTATAATAGGGTCTGAAGTGGCCAGTAATTGCTGTGTGCACTGTTATGTACAACATTATATAGGTCCCAAGTGTTGTTCTGTAAAGGTAATAGGGCCTTAAGGGGTGTATGTGTTTTTCTGTGATGTATTTTTTACCTTGTTAGACTAATAGATCTGCAGATATCAGTTTCCTTTACTAAAAACCCCTAATTCAGATGACAGTTGTCATTTACACCTATCTTTCAACATGCTCTTTTGAAAAAAAAACAGTAAACGGAGTGCCACACAAGCAAAGACACTCTGTGCAGTGCTCCCTATTAATACACTAAGGATGAGTGTCTGGCTTTAAAAAAAACTTGCACATGCCATTAAATGCCCTAAGATTCCTAGGCTCTTGTTCAATGTTGGTTTAAGATCATAAGTAACAATGCAGTCTGCCCAATGGAGCCATCAGACAGACATTTTAAGAGGACAGCCTTACTGGGATTAGAGATAAAAGACCATAACTGCAGCCAAAACACTGTTTTTTTTAAAGATTATTTTTGGGGGCATTTAAGGCTTTTATTTTATAGGACAGCTGAAGACATGAAAGGGGAGAGAGAGGGAGAATGACATGCAGCAAAGGGCCGCAGGTTGGAATCGAAGCCGGGCCGGCTGCGTCGAGGAGTAAACCTCTACACATAGGCGCCCGCTCTACCAACTGAGCTATCCAGGCACCCGCCAAAACACTGTTTGACACAGTGTGTCTCTCACATCAACCTATAGCAAACAGTCTTAATGGATACTCTTTAGTAAGCAATGGATATGGCAATAGTTCTCTCTGCAGGTTGGAGATGAGTCACTAAGGATACACCATGTCTGAGATTTTTTGTTTAAGATTCAAGGGAAAAAACAGAACAATGAGAGCAGATCACTGACAATGTTCACTCACTGTTTCTGAAAGAGTTGAAGACTGTAGCACACAGGGGCTGACTGCAAGTGTGTTGGGCATAGTGTTTAAAAGGACAGAAAAGCTGAATAGAGGTGAAATGTAAACAACGGTCAGCTCCAGTCCAAACAGCTTTTTGTCTCTGGCTGACAGGAAGTAGTAACTCTTCGCTGTTTAGAGCTGGGTCTGTGTACTGAATGTAATTTGTGGGGATGCTGGCTCACATTTAGGTCCCATCAGCTGAAGACAGATGGGTCTTGTTTCTTAGGTACTTTGGTACTAGGACTATAATGTTTGGGTGAGTTATAACTTCCTCTCCAAACATCTAATGTTATACATCTAATACATCTAATAATAATAGTAATCAAGTAATAGTAATACCACAGTATTGTCACTCTCTGTAAAAGGTCTCAAGGTTTTAAATTACATTGTTTGTAGTCTTTTGTAAATGTAATTAAAATAATTTGTCTTTAATCTAAATGAATAAACTGAACAATAATACCAAACAGTTTAAATACACATTCATATTTCTCTATTACGATCTAAAAAAGTACAAACAATAACCATTAACCAACTATTAGCCATCTGGTTTTGCCTGACTGCACAGGCTATTGCGGTGGAGAAACGGTGTTCACAAAAGCAGGAGTATTATCTACTGCCCAGCTGACCATGACCAAATACAATTGGCAGACTAATTCTGCTGAAACAGCACGTCAATTGCCTGTCCTGTCGGGCACCAAAGGGTGTTTCTAGATGTCAAGTGATTAGTGAGACCCACCACCTACTTCGGATTAGACCTGCTTTAAAGGGAAAGGAAAATCCATATGGAAGCCCCAAAGGATGCAGGGCCATTGCAAGCCATCATGGCAGAGCACAGTGCAAAGGAGACAGCATACACCGAGGAACATCACTCAACCTCTCTCTGCACGTCCTCTATCTATCATAACAGTAAAACAGTAGGTCAAGACCCTTTTAATGGGAGCAGGTCTGATCTACTGGAAGCCACTTATTTCATTATCCTATTTCAAATTCACATTTCAACAACATATGTGGCCACCCTGAGAATACTTCCCATTTCACAAATTAGCATTTTAACTCTGCAAACAAGATAAGAGTCGGACAAGGGGGAGATGAAGGGAGAAGGGGAGTGAAGAAACATAATAGTGCATGAAGAAATTATGGAAATTTTGATTAAGGTTCAACAGATGGGCGTCATTTAGATGAGCCACAGCTGACATTTCTATTCCAGGGAAATGGGTACTGAGACTGGTTCTCCTAAAATAAAGCTGAACTAAGTAAACAATTAGAGGAGAGGAGCATTGTAGTATGTGTGCGTGTCAGCATGTCTGAATAAGTGCACATCTGTGTGCATGTGCATACTTCAGGGAGCAACATAGGGGGCTTAAGCTTTTCTTGTTTTTGTCTGCACACTGCCTTCACACACTCTACTGTGGCTCAATCTAATTACCTGTAGAATTAAGAACATTATTTTACAGCAACTAATGGCTGCTCTTAATACGTCTGTAATTACCTGTCAATAGAATATAATTGACAGTAACAGCATCTGGCCTGAGCCTAAGGATAAGGCTTTTTTATCGAGACTATCTTGCGTCATCCTCTTGCATCTGTTATAACTACACAGGACTACACTACACCATTTTATCTTTCCATTATATGTAGTACATAACTGTATTTTATGATGCACTCTTATTATAGCCTTCTGTTATTGCTTTCCCTTTACATATTGTCTAAATATTTTAATCTCCTCTCTTTCACCTTTTCTTACTTCTCACTGCCATTGTTGATCTCTTCCTCAGCCCCTCATCTCCCTCTCTCCTTGTTTTGCTGTCTCGCCCGCCATTGACAGCTCCTACAGCTTTTCTTTGCAATGCAGCATGCACAATCCTTTCCTCGCCCGTTGCTTATTCTTCCCTCTCTCGCAATCTGTTAGCTGCACACTCGCCGCCTCACCCCATTATTTATTGATCGGGGAACGGGGGGCCAGAGGAGGGGCTGGGTATGGGTTCTAAGAGGAGGTTGAGCAGTATTTCCATAAAGGATATTTAGGGCCGTTGCCTCTCAGTCCCTCATTTACCATCCCTGGAAGACATACTGTGGGGTCATAGGGCATGATGAAAAGAAAAACCCGGCCCTCATGAAATATGGACAGCTTATGAAAGTGGCAATAAGGGGACAGGACTGAGATGGGGGGATTTAAGGGGCTTTACTGTAGATTTTAAGGGTGGGATTTGGTGGCTATGTTGTAAATTTAAAAGTAAGAAAGACATAAAGATCATATATTTATTCACAATTAAGTAGTGGAATGGGCTCCGTCCTCACTCAGTCCCTCATTCTCTAACTCTCTTGCTGTCAGACTAGTGTAAGGCCGCCCAAGCCCCCCTTTCTCCTTTGAATAAAGGACAAATGGTGCACCTGGTAGCCTGGCCGGGGAGCGCTAAAATTGAAGCGACATTGTGTGTCATTAAATTCCTCCACACCAATCAAGACTTTGCTGATTCAAAGGCACTGCCAGTAATAGGAATGGTGTGTGCATGTGTGTTCTGAGAGTCCTGTAAAAGGTCAGAGATGACACTGCAGTCTCTTGTCAGCATTAATGGCGAACAGTCGGCCAAGAGAAAGAAAAGGTTGGTGGTATCTTTCCATTTGGGTTTTCCTAGAAAATAGCTAGGGAAATGAGGCTGTGTTTCACAGCTGTCTCCACAACACACCATGCAGAGAAAGAAGAGACTAGAAAGACTGTTGATGACCAATGGAACGCACCCAAGGTGTGAGTGACTGTTTGGTATGGGACAATGTGTGTGCGAGTATGCGTGTCTGGCCAAGGCCAAAGCACAACCTCAGCGACTGACACTAGCCACTGCAACACGACACAGATGCCAGCAAGCAGACAGACATGCTGAATGAGGGAATACAGAGGCTCTGGATCATGAACAGGGGGAGGCTAAGGTTGACTAATCAGTCAGCCAGAAGCACACAACAATCGGAGTGAGTAGAAAGTGGACAGAGACTAAACATATGTGCTAGTGAGGTGATGAGCTGGAGCTGAAATGGGTTAACACAGAATTGTAAGTAGGAAAACAATACAGACATATTAGCTGGGTAGCTGGGCAGCTTGGAAATCACTAAACTTGGGGAGAAACACAGGGAGAGACTAATGTAGTGAAAGAGACAGCGAGAGACAGATGCAGCCAAGGCAGCAACACACTCACTCACTCTCCCCATTGGGTTCTCTTAGGTCTTCCTCTCTAGTTACGGTATAAATGATCTATTGGCCATCATTTAGCAAGGCTGCATGTTAATCATTCATCACAGTAACCATTCTGTATGTAGGAGGCTGATAGCTGGCTAGCCAACCTATGTGAGACAGAGAGCAGAGGGCTCCCTATGGGACTTACTAGAATGGAGAACGATAGATCATCCCATGGACATTAATCATACTAGCCTAGTTCCTAGTTTGAGTACTAAATTATAAAATTCCTCCCACACACCAGTGACCCCAAAACAAACATAATGCCCAGGTTAACCACAAGCGGAAATACACAGACAGCAGATACAATTGTACAAACACTGACTGCTTTCAACAAAGTACACACCATACTTGCATTCCAATACATATATTATTTATCAATGTGCTTCATAATGCACAAACCAATGCACGCGACTATAAACAACATCAACAGGTTTGTGCATTAGGATAATGAGGAAAGCAGGGCATTTAGTGTATCATGTTTAGTTTGGAACATAATGGGCAAACAATGAACGGTGAAGAAGTGGATACAAACTCTAGGAGCAGGTTGAGAAGTTAAAAAAGATGTTTTAATACTTTTCCCCAAAAAATTCAAGCAAGATAAATATTTTGGTGGTGAAGTATTGCTTATGCGCTTATAACTGTGCTACCTTCAGTTTAAGTATTATAGTCAACATGGCGATAATGCAGAATTGTTGAAAAAAAGCCGAGCAGCATCCCAATTGTGCAATTGTGTGTGTGCTGTAGTGCGTCAATGCTGACAGAGAGCAGACAGAGAACACGACAGCGTTAACTGCAAGCAGGGGGCCTGTCACCTGAATACAAGGGATGGAGGTGAGGGGAAAAGAGAGAAATAAGAATATGGCAGAAGAGAGATTAAGAGAAAAGATGGAAAAGTGCAAACAGGAGATGGTAACATACATGATCTACAGGCAAGCAAAGGTGCACAGAGGAGGGAGAGAAAAATACAGATATGGAGAAATGCTGGGAGGGAGGAAAGGATAAAGACAACAGCAGGCCATCTGGTGTGTGCATAAGCGTGTGTTTGAGTGTGTGTATGTGCATGTCGAGTGCATGTTGGGCTCTTAGTTTGTTAGATCTATGTATATGAGTATTTATGGTCTCCCACTCACATAGCCTCTGCAAGGATAGAGAGGTAGCTATTACCATACAGCAGGCGGTGGACATGGCTGCTTCACACACACACACACACACACACACACACACACACACACACACACACACACACACACACACACACACTGTTCAAACAAATACACACTGCTGATGTTCCCTTGGGAAGCCACCTAAAATGGTTGACCTGTGTGTTGGTGTGTTGTGTGTGTGTGTGTGTGTGTGTGTGTGTGTGTGTGTGTGTGTGTGTGTGTGTGTGGGGGGGGGTAGTCTTACCAAATATTCCTTTATAATTTCAGCCCATGAATTGCTATTTCAATGTGTAATTAGTTTAAACATTACCAAATGGGTTCAAATCCGACCTGCGGCCCTTTGCTGCGTGTCATCCCCCATCTCTCTCCCACCTTTCCTGTCTATCCACTGTCACTCTGAAATAAAGGGAAAAAAGCCCCAAAAAAATCTTAAAAAAATAAATAATAATAATAATAAAATAAAAGATTTGGCCAGAATGGGTATGACCTTGACTTTCAACCAAATTGGAGACAATACTGTCATCATTACTATCTATGACAGTGCGTGGAAGGGAAATAAATAAGGGTGGCTATAAAGACAGAGAAGAGGAAGAAGAGAAGAAGCCAGAAGGTCAAAACATTAATCACTTTTGGAACTAGATAAAGGGATGTTTGATGAAAGAAAAGCGGATGCTTCCGTTGTGATGATGATGATGATGATGATGAAGATGATGAAAGACCAAGCAGACAGAGACAGAGCTCTTTGTGTGTCATCAATAGAGGTCAATGTCCAGTTTCTAAGCATATCAGTCTGTCCTCATGTCTCCATTCAACTCATCACCTTCCCTTAGGCTACATTTCTAAATTGAGGTTGGATGTCAAAAGTGTGTGTGTGTGTGTGTGTGTGTGTGTGTGTGTGTGTGTGTGTGTGTGTGTGTGTGTGTGTGTGTGTGTGTGTGTGTGTGTTTACACGCGCATGAGGACAGGCATAAAAAATGTAAGCTTGGGTCACTACATCCTACGCAAACAGGCAAAAAAACCACATGAGAAGAGGCAGACACACACACACACACACACACACAGACATCCAGCTCATCATGCCTGGGAGGCGGACGGACAGCAGTACTTGACCTTGTTAAATATTTACTGGCACTGCTGTCATCAAGTGTCTCACACACTTAACTGCTGTCCATAATATCCTACTGTCCGACTATCGTCCATCATCTCACACAGTAAAGCAATACAACAAAAGTTTTGCCGTTCTTTGTCCACTCTGTCTACCCTTAATGTTTCCTGTATTTTTTAAACATTATAGGCACCCTGACCCTTGTCACCAAGCCTGTTTAATAGAAGCCTGTCTAAAGACAGATCTAATGAAGACATCTGAACAGCTGATATCCATAGACTTTTGTATGTCCATGGTATACATAGGATGAGTGGAAACACTCAATTACACAGCTGACACACTCCATTGTTTGGATAATGGTAGAGGCAAGTCATGCATGCATAAAGGCATATGTCCTGTGTGTGTGTGTATGTGTGTGTGTGTGTGTGTGTGTGTGTGTATGTGTGTGTGTGGACACAAGTGCAAGCGTGACTTCGCCCCAGGGGTGACACTCGGGGCAATCGTTCTTGCCTCTGCATTGTGTTTAACCCCTGACCTTTCAGAGCGATACAGTGTCAGAGTGCAGAAATTGTCTGGATCACTTACTGATCGAAGAAAGGAGTCGGCTTCAGGACATCATTGACTAAAATTTATAAATGAAAGAGGAAAGACTGAAAGGATGTTTTTTGGATACTATGGGAAGGGACTCTCTTGTTGTTGCAATTCAGGTCAACACTGTCTGGAAGGCAAGAGTACCTGTGAGAGTTTGTGTCTATGTGAAAGTGTTCTTTTTAAATTACACAACAGTAGTGCAGCATTTTTTTTTTTGACTTAATAAAGTCATTAATTCAGACTCAAAAACATTGAATGAAGCTTATCAGATTTAAGCTAAATCTGTTAAACTGCATTTAAAAACATTATTCTTGCTGGATGGGGAAAGAGAAAACGTACTCATTAACTTATGAGCAATTGATCAAATACTGTGTTGGCTTAAAATACTGGCTGCAAATGAAGTGGACTAAGGCCAAAACATATCTATCAAACTCTGGCAAACAGAAAAGTGAAAGCAGAAAATAATCACAATTTCATAGCTGGATAAGACAGGCTACAACACACCTGCTGTGTGTTTGGTTCATCTTTATGATGGAGTACGTGCTCTAAAGCAGAAATCTGCATAATGTAGTGGCAACTGACAAGGGCTCCTGAAATGGGATACCCAATCTCTGATAATCTCTCTTCTGTGTTTAGGTCATCTGTATTGTGTCAACACAAGCTTAAGTGTGTGCTTGTGTGGTGTGTAGGGGGGTGGGAGTTTTGGGGAATCAATAGTGCTAAGACATATGCTAGGTATTGGCTGGGATCATCAAACAAAACAAGCCACAAAATTGGGGCACTGCCCCACAAACCTTACCTCCATGGTTATGTGAGTGTTTGTGTGTTTTGTGTATGACTTTGCATGTACTCAAGACAGAGGTGATCCTTTGGTATTTCACATTATTCCCATTACAGAAGATAAAGGGCACTTATGGATCAAAGGAAGGACAATAAGAAGGTTCTAGTGTTTCAAAAACACATCTGCTATCAAGGGACAAGCACTTTGCCCTATGAAGCCCCTCTCCCTCAAGTATTGGGGTCTTGAGAGCTTGTAGGGGGAGGAGGTAGGGAGTATGAAATATGGCGGGTACTAGTTAGGCAGTTTGCCTTAGGGATGCTCTCTATGGCTTTTATTCCATCCTCCGCTCCATTGGGGCATGTTGTGTGTCCTAGACCAGTCAATACTCCCACTCCCCTCCCCGGAGGTGAGCCCTTCTAAAACATGCATGAGTTTATGAGCAGGGAATGCGCCACTGGAGGCCTTTAGGGCTTTTCGAGGTGGTGGAATATCTAAAAGCTAAGTGAGACCATCTTGCTAGGATTAGGTCTAAGGGCTTTCCAGTTTTCCCCACTAATACTCTTTTACTGTTCCTGCACTCATCTCCTCCTTCTTTTACCTCTTTTTTCCTCGCTTCTTCCCAGACAGACATATGACTCTATACATATAAATCAGTCCTAAAGCCTCAACCCTTGGGTTTAGTGTAAGGAAAGAAACTCCAATGTCCATTGTACAAATCTTAGATTTTAGTCACTCCATCAGAACTGTACAACCCCACCATGTACTGTGAAAGAACATGTATTTCGAGCAAGAAACTCGGGCTCATCCCTCTTGATCTCACTTGTTTTAGAGCCCTGTGAGGCTATTTAGATTTAAATGTATAAATGCTCAATCATCTCTGAAGCCTATTTGAAAAGGAAGATAAGGAAAACAAGGGGTGGGTAGGTGGAAGGAGAAGCAGGGAGATTTGGGTTAATTAATATTTGATGAGCCCAAATGTCCTGTTGTGTGACCCAGCTGCTGAAGGCCACATGGGCTTTTAGTGAAGGGCAAAGTGCAGCAGAACAGAGTTGAAGCAATGAGGAGCTACAGAACACAGAGGGAGATAAACATTGGGGAAAAGTTTGCAAACAGGATACAATATTATATATATATATATATATATATATATATATATATATATATATATATATATATATATATATATATATATATTTTATAAAGTGAGGGTACATTTATTCTGTTCCTTATCAAAATTCACTTTTAAGGAGTACTTTGTTTACTTCCTATGATATACTAATTTTCCTTCCACTCACAGAACAAGTTGAGGATCAATGCATTGTCATGCCTAATGCGCACCATCTGCAATCCTTCATATTCAAAACTGGGTCTCGGTATCAGAGCATAGCTGACACAAATCACTGCTCAACAGTAAATGTGGAACAACGAATGGGAAGAGAGAGGGGTAGATGGATGGATGCTGAGAGGGAGGACAGCCACAGCTGATGGAGGAGAGGACCCCCTGCTTAACAGCACATTAATCATTAACATGCAAAAACAGCAGGAATGAAGGCAGACAAGATGACGCTAAAGCCACAACAACACTTTACACTCAGTTCCCAATCTGAAACATGATTAGCACCACAGAGGGGCAAGAAGAGGCTTATCTTATTTAAGACATGGATAGGAGTTGCACTTTTCTTTTCTAACTACTTCTCACTCCAGCTCATCAAAACTTCCAACTTTTTTTCCACAATGGCTTCAAATCTTACTTCGGCTGTCTCCTTCACACATTTCCCCTTACCCCCCACACTATTTGTCGCAGTTATAGCTTCTTCTGTTCTGCATTCCTCTATCTACCTCTCCCTCCTCTTTCCTCCATCACAGACAGTGATGCTTAGTGAATATTACACTCATCCATCCTTCTTTTAAGTGCCGCAATTATGGTTACCAGATGCACTTACAGCTTTTTAGGCCCATTGATTGGCACAATCAATATGTCATCTTCGGAAAGTTTGGAGACACTACATTAGAGCTCCCAGACGCTCTTAAAGCTTTAAGCAGTAATTTGTATGGAGATGGGTGTTATTATATTAATGGTCAACAGCAGGTGGGTTGGGCTGGGATCTAAATGCCTTATGGCTGCTTCCGTTATTTAAAAAAATTAAAATCCACGGGTTTACTGTGGTCAGCATGCTAAACATTATTTTCTCTTTTCAGGCCTTGTCACTGCTATTATTGGTATAAATGCCCTTGCAATATTTTTTGTCATAACTGTCATCAGCTGTAGTTTTCATAATGACAAACTACTGCCTAGAAAATGGCCTTGGCGTTTGGTTCTATAATTATGTTAAAGAGTGCAACAAAACAGTGAGAAATACATATTGTGCACCGCTTTGTGAGGTTCACTCAGGGTTCAAGGTTTATTAATACACAAGGGAAGTTGTGTTTTCCTGGCAAGATATGTAGCATTGAGAAACAACATAACAGACATCACAGAAAACACAGGAAATGTCTAGTAGCTTCTGATAACAAAAAAAAAATGCTTTCCTATATTACTTGACTTTACACCTGGAGGCCCTAAACTGGCAGCCAAAAGAAATTACCTGGACTTCACTGTGCAAGGAATGGAATGAGGCCATAAGAATTGCAATGGCTTTAGACTGAATAACTTGGGAATAAATAACTAATTCAGTTGTTTAGTACACTCACTTAACAATTTGGCTTAAGGAATTCTTGCTTTTTCAGAGAAAGAGGTTTGCCTCACAATTCTGAAATTTTTTTTCCTGTTCCTGTTTTTACAAGTAAGTGTAGCATCCCCAACTTGCCTCTCCACCCTTTATGCAAATTGCGTAGACTTGAGCATGTTTTCACAAAATGCTTAAAGGTTTTTATTATGAAAGAGGGCCATCAGCCATAAGTCATTAAAAGTGATAGGGGGTGTTGTAGGAACAGGGAGGATGCCTTGTTCCACAACTTATGGACAAGTTACTATAAACCTTCTGCACAATGAAACCCCACACATCATTTTGTAATTCACAAATTTGGAATCAGAGCCTTTGTCCTCATAATGCCACTCTCTGCTGTCGAGCACTTGCACAATGCTACACCACAGATAAGCTCCGACTGCTTTACTATCTTCTTACTGGCCGCCAAGCTAATCTGGCATGTCAGGCACGCAATCAGGCTGAAGCAGGTGACATATCACTGAATGACTGAACAATGGGATGGAGCTTCAGTCTCAGATAAGAAAATTAATATTGATTGCACACGCATGTCAGACAGATTGTGTCCATCAGAAGTTGCATAGCTGTGCTCAGTCACTGGTAAAATGTCTTGGCCTCAAGACATTGTTAAAATGTTTTAGTTTGAAGTGTTTATTATGAAGTTGGTTCTCAAGCTAAGCTTTTCAAATGTCTGTTCCGCATTTTAAGATGTATTATTTCTATTAATGTTCCTGATTTCATGATCTGTACTGCACGTGCATACTGTAAATACAAAAAAGCAGTCCTGTGCTGCTGACACTGTAAACTAAAAGTTCAACTGCAAAAGTGTTCAGTCATTTGCTGACTCATTTGCTTCACTGAGAATAAGGTTACATAAAAAGGTTCCATCCATTTCCCCAGCAGTCAGGTTTGCACACTACATTTAAAGCTGCCGATATCACCAGTCACCTATTCGCAGATAAGGCATAAAAGCACTTGCACACTCAGTCTGGATAGTGTAAGTAACACCCAAATATAGATCTGTGTGTATGAGTGTGCATGTTTATGTGTGAGCGAGAGTGAGAGACAGACAGACAGAGAGCGCTAAGAGCTATAACTGTGGGAGTGTTTTACAAGCTCAAAGCCCTGTGCCTGCTCCTCTAATTCAGCACACACATTGCACTTTCAGCAGATCAATGATCCCACTGTGCCCCCCCCCCCCCCACACACACAATCCTCATTTCGTACTACCTTCACTCCTGCTCTGTTTCTCGTATATACATGCTCTCCAAAACCCCCCTCTCTCTTTTTCTTTCCATCGCTCCTTCTCTCTGAAGCCCTGAGCAATTACTTATCGAGACTCTTGAGAAGAGCAACGGAGAGAGAGGGGAGGGAGCGAGTGAGGAGGGAGAGAAGGACAGAAGGATGGATGAAAAGAGAGTAGATAGATTTAGAGCGAGGGTGAATGAAAATTGTCTGTCACTGACTGCAAGAGCCTGCAGCTTTTATACAAGAGCACCTCAAAACATCTGCTCTTCAATGACCAGGGTCAAGGTGTCAAACAGTGCGTGTGTCTCATGTATGCGAGCTAACGTGCATGCATGTGTGTGTGCACAGTGTGGGGTTAAGGGGAGTGTGCGTCTGTGAGGGAGGTGGGTCACAGCAGTATGACACAACATCATTTATTCATTTGGGAGGGTAATGTGTGTGTTACAGCTGGGACGCACATGGTCTCAACACAACACAAACAAGGCACTTCTGGAAAACAGAAAAGTCCAATCGACCAGCTGTAGCCCTCTTACTTCAAGATAACACACACACAATAAAAACAGTGATGAAATAGCCACAATATACTGGAGGGAAGTTATAACAGTGGATACAAGTAAATTCACTGTGTGTGTATGTGTCTCCTTGCAGTGTCCTGAGCCTTCACTAAGCTCTCAGGTTGATCCATTTAAAACACAATGGAGGATTACATTCTCATCTGGCCACTGGCTTCAGCCTGCACAGAAAAACATTAAGGCTTTAATACTACCTTGGCACACAGTGTGTCTGTGTCGAAGGGAGTGTGTGTTTTCATATTTTATGCAGGCAATACAAGTTACAGCACACAACTGTGTATCTATCAGTGTGTGTGTATGTGTGTTTCTGCGTGTGCAGGAGGCTCAGGCCTTTCATCGCGAGGGCATGTTGGGGGGATAAGGCCCCTCTCCAAGTGTGTGAAGTGGTTGTGAATTGGTTTTGGCTCGGGGCTAAATCTCCTCACAGACACCTCTTCGTTTTCTCCACAAGACCAGAAAAGAGACTGCTTTCACTCAAGCCTCACACAACAAATCCAGTTCACTGTGATTTGAGCCAGCCCTTGGCCAAAATGCAGGTGTGAATGAGCACTCACACACACACACAAACACACACACACACACACACACACACACACACACACACACACACACACACACACACATATACACAAACACACACACACACACACACACACACACACACACACACACACACACACACACACACACAGAGATACCATTGCTACATACCCGAACACCCCACAAAGAAGACGACAGTTGCAGTCGGTCTATCCGGCAGTATTTAGGCCCATGAATAAACCAGTGCTTATTGGTAATTAAACACTGTGCTTTGTAGCGGTATCCAGAATGCTGTAAAGCACTCCACCTCCCCATCACATACACACCCACCCCACCTCCATTGGCAGAGTGCCGTCCCCGCCTCTCTTCTTTTTCTGCCTTTCAGGGGGCCGCAGGTGGCACAATTGGCAGTAATGTGTTCTAATTGTTGGCAGCGCTGCCCGGGTAAAGATACATAGTGGGGAGTAGGAGCTTGGCTGACGTACAGCAGGAGAGGGATGGAGAGAATGTAAGGCAGAGAAGGGGAAGATAAAAAATGGAGTAAAGAATTGGGAATATATGGACAAGGAAGAAAGAAAGAAAGACAAAAAGAAAGGAATGAAGGAAGGAAGGGATTAAAGGGACAAGCAGAAGAATTAACATGCCAAGGATAGAATTTGAGGGGAAAAGGTGGGGATGTGGCAAGAATAATGCCATGAAAAGTAAGAGCAGAATTACGATTAACGGCACAGAGAAAAGTGAGAGGAAACAAAGCCAATAGAGGATGCTGTTCCTGTCGTGTCCAAATGTTTTCTTCACTGCTGTTGTTTTTCAGGCAGCTTGGAGAGAGGCTCCCCTGGGTTGAGACTTAGCTATAACTGCAGCAGAGACAGACACAGCGTGAACTGCTGGCTTCATGTACTAACAGAGAGGCTAGACACAAGCCTGGGTTGCTGAGTTTCAGACCATATAAACCCCTGGGGTTTTCCAATTCACTCAATGTAGGCTACTCTATATAGAAATGTTGAGGAGAGAGTGGAGTGGAGTATGGCAAGTGTAGAACCTAAGGCCAGTGAGTTTATACTGAAATATAAATAATCAATGGAAATGTTGTTTCCCTCCATTACTGATCCATATAACATAGTATTTAACAGAAACTCCATGGAATCAGAAGACATGATTAGTTACACTAAATTAACAAGTAATGTCTGGAAAAGTACAGTAAAAAATGCATCGATACGGTTGAAATATTTTTTTAAAAGAAGGTTAAATCTCAATGTTTATCGCATAAAAGAGCTGTTGGGTGTTCAATTTCATATTAAAACATCAAATCCAGGTCAAAAAGCTTCGCACTAAGTCTGTATTTACAGTCTTCATTTCAATGTGGCACCAACAAAATGATGTCCAAATACATCGATGCCATGACAATGCCATAAAATAAAATGAATCATGGTTTATGGAGATTTAATCCAAGTGGCATCTATAGTGTATGTGGGTGTGTAAGTGCGTGAGAATGACTCAGCAGCTCTCCCATGGTGCGACGGCACCTGTTCTTCATTGCTCATCGACAGGTGTTGCAATCTCCCCTGAATGTTGTTAACGTGGGCTAAATCAGATGGAAAGGCAGAATGACAGCCACTGAGCATACGGAGACGCCGTGAGACACTGAAAAGCCAGAAAAAGTATTTTTAGACAATGAGGTGAGCTCTAGGGATGTCACTATAGTGGCAGACATACTTTACAATAACTTCTACTCTTAAACAATAATACCTGGCACTGAGATAGGGCTATATAAATGTTATTTTTCATTGGGTGAAGCTACATTTCTGGCTATGCAGTATGCTCTACAGCAGCCAACGTCAACTGGCGGCCCGCGGGCCACATCCGGCCCGCCAAAGCGTTTAGTCTGGCCCACAGAATAATCATGAATTCAGAAAATGTGAAGAGAAAAAAATGCTTTCTGTTATTTAGCATTTCAAGCATTTACAGCAGGTAACATTACACAGGTAGAGCACAAACCCAGCCCCTGTATTTGCATCTCTATTCACATGCCGGGATTCTGTACAGCGATGCCTGCGCTCCACACACACAGCTGAGCCGAGATGTGTGTGCGTTAAAACACGCAGTACCTGACTGGGAACGATACAAAGAGGATTACCAATGGCCGCTGGGGCAGATCAACTATCGTTACTGTAAGTAGGCTACAATAAAACCTTTGTGAGTAAAAAGTCAATACTTATCAATGCACGCATCTGTATAGACAGGCATAAACATGTAGAAAACAATATTTCAATCTGCTCTGTCTGCTCAGTCCACTCTTGTCCACCGCGCTGTTTTACGCGAACACAGCTCTACTCTGCAAATAGCGAATTTTTACAAACAAGCTAAAACAAAAGCTGTCCGTTTGTAGTCTAACTGTTTATCTTAGTTTGCTGGGAATCTTGAAATTTGGACAAATTCTTATGAATTTAACTGCTGGCTGAACGAGCCATCCTCTCCGCTGGAGCGGTAAACCTATGGATGTATTATAAGACCAAAACAGATGCATGCGGCTACTTAATATGCATGTGAATGACGCGATCGTTATGTTCGCGTTCTTCAGTGTTGATGATGATGCTGGTTGTATTATTTTGCAACAGCATCGTTTCATTGCAAATGGGGCATACATGACGAATGCATAGCCTGCTTATCAGTCCATTCATCATTCACCATTACCTGACAACAGCCATTTCTTTCTGCAAGCATTTTCCACCAATCAGGACGCTGCATACTACAACCATGTTTCCCTAATCACAGACTTTAACCATCACTCCTCAGTGAACTGCCTCCTAGTCTGAGATCTTTTTCTAGTTAAAGAGCTAGTTATCATTATGGAGTTTCCATGTTTTTTAGGAGTTTGCTCACACTAATACATGTAAAAAACAATTAAATATAGCATTAATTCAGTAAGAAAGTGAAAATTTCAAACAAGAATATTAGGTATAAACTCATTTTATTTTCTTCATTTGTAAGTCCGGCCCCCGGAGTGTCTGCTTAGAAACATTCTGGCCCTTGGAAAAATGTAGTTGATGACCCCTGCTCTACAGAATAACAGGGAAGACGGGAGCATGAAATAAAGATCACAAGCCAGATTCAGTCCACTTAGACTCCTCTGGATGCCAAATATATGTCAAGGAAAGCCCTATTTGAATATATAAGGATCTGATACACATCTAGTGATCAAACTGTGTGTAGATGCAGTGTGTGTGGCTATGTGTTGGTCTTATCTCGAAAGGCAGATAGACAAGTGAGAGGGCCTGTTTCACATGAAGCCACGTTGATAGTCACACACCCAATCATGGTTACCACACACACACACACACACACACACACACACACACACACACACACACACACGTTACCTGCCATATTGTACATATGCATCCATACAGACTTACATTCTATCACCTCTCTCTCTCTCTCTCTCTCTCTCTCTCTCTCTCTCTCTCTCTGCAGTGGCTGCATAAGCTGTTGGGTCATCTCCATGCAGGTGTAAACTTTGAAAGGAGGCAAATATACTGGAATGAAAATGGCAGTGAGCTTTTGAGAAAACAGTCTACACTGCAAAGCGCTGCTGCTGCATTACCATGGCAACGGTGAGGAGAGCATGAAGTGTTGGAGTCAGAGTCTCAAGGTTACTTAATCTATTCATGTTTTATTAATAACACTCCCTTATGAAAGGAATGTTACATCCCTTGTAAGTATGATGAAAATACATATCCGATCTTTCCAGCCAGTGTCGTTGTGAACAAGAAGAACCTGCCATCAAGGTTAAGACAATGAAATGAACTGCACATATCTTGGTTTCATTAACCAAGACTGGTTGATGATGCCTGATTTTCAGAGTATTACACTGGCATTCTATTTCTGGCTTGGCCCATTTAAATGGGACAAGATTGGTCAAAACCACAGGTGTGTTTCCTCCTTGGAATAGACAGAACTGGAAGTAGAAGGAGAGAAAGAGAGTGAGATAGAAACACAGATGAACAGAGTTTAAGGAGGATGCAAACAGGGATATTTGTTTTTACATGAGAACAGGAAACTGAATTAATCAACGTGGGATGACAGCTTTCTATGGTTCCCATCTTTTTTCCAGGTGTTTGTGTCAGAGGTGAAGCAGCAGGTGAGCGACTGGCACTATACTGATGTCTGTGGAGGCAGGGACAAGGAAACTTGCTAGGATTTGAGTTTTGCACCTGATCCATCTCTGGACACACATGTGGCCTACTGAAGCTGATGACAGTGCACATGACAATGAGGGAAAAGCAGATGTGTGCTGCCCCTCTGGAGATACTCTTTGTGCAAGTGCATGTGCGTCAGATTCAATGTATTCTGTATTCAAGTAACATATGCATGCTCACACAATGCCATAATTAACAAATGACGGATGATGGACAGATAAATCAGTCAGTCACATTTATGCACATAAAGGCTGCAGTGGATAGCAGTACAAACTTGTTATGTTCATCCCTCACAGCTCACTGTCTTCCGATCTGTCAGCACTTAGTGCAGAGGCATGCTAACACACTGTCACGCTAGCAAGGTGTTTTACACAGACCTCGGATCTCCTTTGTACAATAAAGACATGATTTTCACGCGTTCACACATTTACATATGTGTTGCATATATAGCACATTCATGTACATGTTTAAGCCGCCAGCATAATATAATTATCATCTTAAAAACATAAAAAAGAAACATGGCAAGCTGCACTATATTCCCTTCATTTTAAATAATTAATCTGGAATGAGCTTTATCCGAGAGAAAAATGAAAACAGAGCTGAAGAATAATATGTTAAAGTGCTGTTATATGTTAAAGTACAAAGATGAATTTGTTGTAAAAGACAGAAAGGCAAGGGCTAGATATCAGAAATGAGCTTTTCTTTTCTGTTTTGGCTATTACAGCTCTCTTACAGCCCTTTTGGAGTCTCTATTTCCTCCTCTCAGTGACATGCTGTCACTGTATCTCTGTCCCCTCCCTCTTTTCCTGACTACACAAGTTATTGTTTTCATCAACTTCTCTCTCTCTCTCTCCCTCTGGTCTCTTCCATCTGGAGTGCAGATGAGGCCAGACTATCATGTTTTGTGTTTTTATGTCTGTGCTCTGTAGTCTCCGGTCTGCACTACAGTGTGCTCTACAGCAGCCACTACCTCTGCAGTGCTACAGCATTCACTGACCCCTGACAGAAGCACTGCAGTGCAAGCAGAACCTTTTCCGCAATAAACCCCTGACATTAAAGAGATGATGTTACCCCAAGAGGAATGAAACAAGATTAAACTGTCTCTGCATTATAATACATTTAGACTTCTGGCCAAATAAGTGTGGCAAATTCAATTAAGTTTTCAGAGCTGGAGGGAAACTGAGCATTTCATACATTTTGACAAAGACCAAACTAAACTTGCAGCTGGATCCTTACACCAGGACTGGAAAAATGCACAATTACATTGAATGTCTCCATGAAGTGATGACAAGTCTAATGTGCAAACAATAGGACCCCATCTTCTGCGACCAGTATCGCAGTACCGCTGGCCGTGGTACTGCTGATGCCAATCTGATGGGCTTCCCTCATCACTGTCCATGGTGCTGATCTGACTGAGGGGAAATGTACGGCACCTCTGCCTCCACCACCAGGGATGCTGTCATGAAATAATTAGGTACATATGACCTATACATGCTGTGTTTGCTTGGTTTGCAGGTTACGAATCTGAATGCAACCTTTATTTCATATAGTAGACAACACAATCCTCTTCTATCGAGTCAACCTTGTGTTTTACACAGAATCATTTAAAGTGTAGCAACACGGTTCACTTGGTTGTTTCCTTAATTAATCAGTCAAACTATCAGCTGTAACCAGGCCCAGTTGTAATTTACTGCATATCCTCTTTGGGTATTAGTGTTTTTTTAGACTTGTTTTCCTTTATGTGGAAAAGCCTTGCCTCCTCACTAAAGAACTGATTTAGTAAACCAAGTTTAAACACACTCTCTTATGAAGCCACATACACTAAAAAGAACTACATTTATAACGTGAAAACAAACAAAAATGTTTTTAGCAGTTACATTTTTAAAGATATTTTTGGCCTAATTAAGCAAATGTTGGCAGTGGCGCATCAGAGCATAAACCACTAAGACAGGCAATTTCACTGCTCTCTCCTCTCTTCTATAAACTATTAATTGATCTCCAGGGAGCTTTGCTGTTTAAACTGTACAGAAGTATAGAGAGGAGACTGCACCACAACCTTTAACGGAGAATGGGGAACACCCCCATGGGTAAAGAGCTGCTAGTGTGGACCGGTTCTGAGAAACCTCAACTTTGTCTCAGCACTGCTTAATGACGTCATTATCACATTTGTTGGATCTAAGCACGTCAAGTGTATGTGATCTCTTCAAACTTAAGAGGGAAGCCCTATAATTGGGAGAAAAACACATTCTAAGGAAGATCAAAACATTTTCTCTGTTCATATGATGTCCAGAAAAGCCTTGCTAAGTTAAACCCTTCCATCATTATTTAATATACGTTCAAAATCTAGTTACAACAATAAACCAACCGCCATTTCAACTTTGACTAATTTGGCTGAGGATTCTGCCCATTTCAAATTCAGATGTCTCTCCATAAATGAATGATAAATAAGGACTGGGAGGTTATCATCAGTGCTGTGCTGGTCCCCGTGTGTCCATGAGTGTGTGTTACATTATTAATGATGTTACAGTATACCATCTTTTAAATGTAGCCATGTTCTTGAGGGGGGCAGTATTCTAATAGTAAAATACCTAATTAATGGTGGAGTTATTCAGTACAGTAATTTGATCAGAGATGTGTTTATGTGTGAGTTGATATTGGAGGTTTATACTTAATGTCTTTATGTGGGCTCAAGCACATAAGTATGTGTGTGTGCACACGACCCTATTTTATACAGTGTATGGTCTAAACCCTCACTGGCAGAATCAGCAGCAGAGGTGGGAGGTAAACCAATTCCATCTGCTAAGAGATTCCCATGATGTGCGACAATGGTTGGGCCTGGAGGTCCACAAATCAGCCTGCCACCATTACTCAACTGTCACAAGTAACAGAAAAGTGACACACCATACATCATAACAGAAACTCACACACACTCAAGTAACAGACAAATGTAAAAACTTTTGTATTTTCTCTTTTCTTCCCTCAGCTCATGTGCTTTGGCTTGCCAGAGGATGCACACATGAACACTCAAATTTAAACAAACACTCAAATTCTGTCTCCCTCTCACTTTATGAGGCTCCATTTCCAGCAAAACCAGACAAATCAGTTCTAATAACAGGGGGAAGCGGTGAAAGGTGCCATGATGTAACAAGCTGTAAACAAATCCAGTGGAACAAATCATTGTTTGTCTGAACATGACGGAAAGTAGGCAGAGTTGGAGACCACAGGAGAGGATGCAACTTTCCATCAGACAGACAGCGAGGGATAGTGTGTGTGTGTGTGTGTGTGTGTGTGTGTGTGTGTGTGTGTGTGTGTGTGTGTGTGTGTGTGTGTGTGTGTGTGTGTGTGTGCGTGTGTGTGTGCGCGTGTGCGTGTGTGTGTGTGTGTGTGTGTGTGTGAAGGAGGAAGAATAAGAAAGGGTTTGGTAGCACCTGCATTAATTTTAACGGAATTGCCAACATCAGTGGATTCACTCAGAGGTGACGTGAATTCAAGTTGATGTTAAGTTAAAATTTGATAAAGTTTGAAAGTCCAATTTTTGCCACTGACCAATTGCAAACCAGCTTGACAGTGTTGACCTCTGAGGTAACATACAGTAGTAGTGAGTCAAAAATGAAGTAAGCTATTACAGTATACAATGTTGTAAGATATCACCAAGCCAACTTCCTATTGTGTTGTTAGGACAATAAAGTTAACGCAACTCAACTCTTACTCTGTGTCTGACCATCTGATTTAAACCCTGCTCTGCCAAATGAGGACAGCCATGTCAAAGTTGCTTTTTGTTTCATATTAATTTCACCACAAATTAAACAAAAATGACAGTGTGTGTATTATTATTTTTTAAATGATATTCAATATATTAACAACAATAAAGAGACATGCTCCTCAGTTACCATCATGGAATAGTCAACGGTGTCTTTGCTAAAGAGGTGCTGCTCCTAAACAGTACATGATCAGGCAAGTCTATGATTCATCATCATCTACCATGAGACACATGCACACATACTGCAGCGATAAACAACGGAAGAAGAATCCCCATAGAGTACAAAGGGTAATCTCGCCTGTGTGTTTGTGTGTGTGCACAAGCACACGTGTGTTACTATCCTTTATCATCATGGACATCCTTCACAACAAGCAGCTGAATAATTCAACACTACAAAATAAAGGAACATCCTTGTGCATGCTGAAGAATAAATGCCACATAAATGATGAACGGGAGTATGACGCACTAAAACAACTCCCATTCATTTTCTTAAGTAACACTTTTTCTGTGTCCATGCATGTATGCTTGTGGATCTATCATACCATCTAATATGTTTAGAAAAAGTACAAACAACAAGGTGTGCACACAAACATACACATACGGGAAAGCATTTCTATTTCCCCTATTGGTGAGTTACAGCACAAAGCAGCTCGGAGTTGAGCCAAACAATTTTCTTTAACAACAATAGCAGTGGTCTTGATACTTAAATGTAGAGAGGCATTTCTTATTTAGAAAACACTCAGAGATAGAGAGGAGAGAGTTATGACAGGAATCAGAGAGAAGACAACAATGAAATGGGAAAAGACAAAGGAAAAGTACACAAGAGAATATTGTAAATGAAAAGACAAAGGCAAAAGCAAACATTGGGGCACACACACACACACACACACACATGCACACACACAAAGATGGAGATGTAGCATATGTCCCCAGTAGTGCCAGCTGGAGACATCTGGTGCCAAAACTCCACAGGTCAAACCAAGTGACATGCTCCCTGAGGCGTGGATGACAGTGTGTGTGCATGTGTGTCTGTGTGCCAACTGATTAAAATGGTCATTATGTTTAGTATATAGTATACACATTATCATGCACATAGAAATACAAGGAACACACACAAACACACACTGTCATCAAAGAATCTAAAGTAAATGTGAATTCAAAGTGTGATGTGAACAGAGAATGAGCCAGAAAAAGTGTGTGTGTGTGTGTGTGTGTGTGTGTGTGTGTGTGTGTGTGTGTGTGTGTTTAATTTGTTGTGCTGTGTATGATAGAACACAGATGTCCACCAGAGGGGTGACAGGAGAGGCAGAGAGATGAATTCTGAAGTCTAAACTTCCCGACCAGAAAGTGTGTGTCGACTGAAGTTGAAGACCTTGCTAGAGTAGGAAGTAAATAACTAATCTATGGATCAGAACTGAAGGTCAGATGTCGGGAGAGTATCACACTGAAACTAGCTCTTCTAGTTCAAGAATTTAAATAACAGCTAAACAGTTGCTGGCCCTCTAAATACACACAAACACACAAATCTGGATACAGGACAAAGACTCACTGTAGATCCCGTAAGGACAAAGTACTCGAGCAGTTGCAATTTATGGAGCAAACACACATGCGGCCCCTGCATTAAAAAGTGCTAGATTTCACCACAGATCTGGATTTCATTATTAAATTCCAAACAAATGACAATGATTTTTATCCCTCACTTTTACAACAACAAACTCCCCAGCTGTTTTTTATAATGCTAAACCACTCCACTAATATCCAATCTCAGCCTCCTCTGTACTATTCCCTTTTGGAGTCAAGCAGCTTATTATGCTAATAAACAGTCAATCACCACAAAAGCTCCAAGATGTATATTAATCTTCAATGTAGTTGTGTTGCCGAGAAGCACTGAGGTAAAACAGTGCTAGTCAAGCTGTAGAGTTTACTACATAATTTGCATTGGCTCACAGCTTCCAGTGCAAACAGACAAACACAGAAACAGAGATATGATTGTTACACTGGTTGTCCAGCATTGCTCATTAGGCTGAAGAGAGATACACTGGCAGGACCCAATCAAGGTGTGTGTGTGTGTGTGTGTGTGTGTGTGTGTGTGTGTGTGTGTGTGTGTGTGTGTGTGTGTGTGTGTGTGTGTGTGTGTGTGTGTGTGTGGCAGTTACAGTTTTATTTGTGTGTTTCAACAAAAGTCTGTGTGCTCATTAGACTGCCTGTAGAGGAGAGCCAGTGGCCAGAAACGCACGCACACACACAGACACAGAGAGAGAGAGAGAGAGAGAGAGAGAGAGAGAGAGAGAGAGAGCAATTAGACCAAAACACAAGGAAAGATACAGTTAAACTACACTCAACAAACTCATACAAACACACAGCCAAACAAACAGGAGAGAAAAGGGTAACGTCCAACTCTTGTCCTGACCATCATGAGCAACGCATTCAGCAGCCATTCCTTTTTCTCATTAGTGCTCAAAGCAGAATGTCTGCTTGAGAAAGAGGGAAAATAAATAGAGAAAGACAGACCATAGATGACAAAATTCAGAGACAATCTTTTATATCACCTTCTGCTAGTCAAGCCATTTTCCAACCAAAGACAAACTCATGCATTTTTAATACCAGTCCTGATTTTCACCTCTTCTTGGACACAGGGGTATGGGTTTGCAGATTTCATAGCATTTCCTTTTTATGGTTTTTCCTGTTATACCAAGTAGAGAGCCTGACAAAGTGTAAGGGACAGCAATGACACACACTAAATGTGGGTGTGTGAACATGGGAATCAAGGAGAAAAGTTGTGTAACATCTGAGTCACCAAACTATTGTAGGTCACCCTGAGGTGAAGCCAGATGTAGTGCAGTGTTGTTATGCTCAGTGTTTGGGGTTTAAATCTTGCACAGACTTCCAATTGATGATATTACAATGTCATTGACTTTCAAGGATTAAATGATGCATGCATGAGAAACACTGAGTAAATATAGTTTAATTAGAATATGCAAGTTCATTATTTCTTTTCTATGTTCCATTGCTTTAAACAGAAAACAAATACTTTCAGGAAGAATTAGAATACCGTATTGTGATAAATTCCCAATATGTGGTCTAAATTTTCCTCAAAGTTGTTTTTCAAGCTACTGCATTTATGTTTTACAATAATGAGAACAATGTAATATTTTAGCTGAGAATGGTGTTGAAATGTAATTCCTTGGAACGGCAATATTATACAGTATACCTTCACACCCTTAAACATGACAATTTGTATTCAAAGCCAAGTTAAAGCCCAATGTTTATCCTCATGAAAAAAATGTATATCCTAATTTCAACCATAACCAAAGAAATGAAATGTGGTCCATTCATTTAAATTACTGAGATATTTGTGAATAAAAATGTCACTTCTTTGAAACACAAATTTCAATAGAGTGATGCCTCTGAAGTTTTCCTTCCTCACTTAGTTATCACAATGCAGCAGCCTACAAGAAAAACTATTTGAAACACACAGCATGTTGACACAGAAACAATCTATCAGAAAATCTCAATAACAAAGTTTACAACCCACAACTCAAAACAAGACTATTTAGCTGTATTAGTCTGTACTGAGTGATCTAAAGAGGGGATAATGGTAACAGTTTATTAGTTTTAGTATCAGCCTTAAACTGTATGATGATTAGATTAAAAATAATCTTTAATTATGCACCCAACAGGATAAGTACAGTGTGGGACATGTTAATGATATGGTGAACAGACGGCACTATTGTCATTTCTGTCACTGAAAGATAGAGACAGAGAGAAAGAGAAAGGAGGAATAAAAGGAGAGAGCAGGAAGAATGTGTGTGTGTTTGTGTGTGTGTGTGTGTGTGTGTGTGTGTGTGTGTGTGTGTGTGTGTGTGTGTGTGTGT
Source organism: Sander lucioperca (assembly GCF_008315115.2). NCBI lineage: Eukaryota > Metazoa > Chordata > Actinopteri > Perciformes > Percidae > Sander > Sander lucioperca. Next base: position 10,323,358 of record NC_050192.1, on the reverse strand, counting down.
GTGCGCGCGCACACCCACACACCCATTTGGGTTAGAGGCAGTAAGCACATTTGCTGAACCCATCATTAAGTTCTCTCCCCTTGTGGTTGGTGTCAGGGTCTAGACAGGGAGACAAAGCCCGGCCTTTCCTCCACATTGTACCCAGGGGAGAGGGCAGGGGCCTGGGGGAGAGAGCTGGGGTGGGACAGCATGTCCTGGGTGACAGACAGGCAGCAGGGAGGAAGAGAGGGAGGGAGGGAGAGAAGCCAAGAGAGGGAAGTAAGAATGGATGGGAATATGTATGGGGGACAGAGATGAAACTACTGTATGTTATTAAGAACCAGAGAAGAAGGGGTGCAAACTTGGCAAGCTGGTGTAAGGGGGGTAATTAGTGAGAGAGACACACGTGTCCTTCATTGAGGGGGTCCCTTGGGGGGCGAACAGCTCAATCAGTAGCCAGCTGCAGGTATAAGGGCTGTGTGTTTGCATGTGAGTGCAGGTGCCAGTGTACAGCTGCACTTTTACCCTTTGCACTCTGACTCATTAATTCTTATGCTTCATTAAAGTGTTTACTAACACACATACAAAAAGAAATACATATCTCTATTGAATACCAGCTGCCTTAATGGTGTCACTTGCTGTCTGGACATCATAGCCAGCATAGACACGTATGAATTGAACTGTATTTTGTGTGTGTGTGTGTGTGTGTGTGTGTGTGTGTGTGTGTGTGTGTGTGTGTGTGTGTGTGTGTGTGTGTGTGTGTGTGTGTGTGTGTGCGTGTATGTGTGTTTGAATAGAGTAGATTGACCAAATTTCCTAAATATGCCTATATACTAATAATGCTTGCTGAATATGTTTGGGAAGAAATGTAATTGCTGTCTGAATTACATTCACTGGCAAAAAAAATTTCAAACACACAGGGAGGACATCAGAGTCTGTGGTTATGTAAAAAAACCCACAAGACTGACACAGAGCCGGGAGTTTACGTCCTGCATCCCACGCGTTGTTAGGTTTTGGCAACTAAAACACTTGGCTAAGGTTAGGAAAACATAGTTTTGGTTAAATATTAAAAAAGTCAACATGTCCAGTCTTGTGTTTCACCAAGACCATCATCTTTCTTTAACCTTTAACAAGTTTTTGAGTTGACATAACCATAAAAATGTTTATCATGCTTTCATTGCCAGGTAGTAATAAAAAACATGAAATACAATAAATTTCACATAAGCAGTTTGCAGACAGTTACATTCATTTCCTTTATGTTGATTAAAACATAATCCAGGCAGCATTCAATTTCCTTCTAAACAAATTTGCTAATGCAAGTAAGTTGTACTCTATATGAACAAAATTTTTAGGAGACACGAGTTGGTAATAAGGGGTCTCTAGTGGATCCGGTTGGCTCGTGCTGTGCTACGACAGGGAAAACAGACAGATGCCTGAAAAGACGGAAGGAAAAGAAAGAATGTAGGAAGAGAGCTGGGGGAAGGGGAGATGCTTGGTTGAACAACAGCTGTTGGGATTACTGTTTAATAAAAGCCGTCATAAGCATGCACTCCCTTATGCCCCCCTACAGAGCAGACCAAAAGGCATTGCTGTGCGGAGCCCAATAACCTAACATCACAGTCAGCCCATTACCCCTGGGGACACGACGCCAGGAACCTCATACCACAATGCCAAGCCCCCGGATCTCCCACCAGGCCTGCCATGCCTCTAGGCACACCGTATGTGTTTGTGTGGGTGTTTCATTATCTGCCTATGCATATGTTTATATGGTGCATAAGTAAGTTATGGACCTGTAAAAGAGAGTGCATGCAGAATGTGTCTTTTTTTCATAGCTGTGTGAGCTAGTGTTGCAAGAGTGTAAGCTAGAAAGACATGTGTATCTGCATGTGTGTGTGGCTGAGTGAAAGTGTGTCTCTGTCTTTCTAAAGAGGGAGGGGGAATTCATCAGATAAGCCACCTCATTTGGGCCGCTTCAGGAGGAGTGAAAAGAGCTGTGGGGAGGCTTTCATCTCTGAGATGGAAAAAAGTGACAGAATCGAGATGGAGTGAGTGTGAAAGAGGATGAGAAGGCGGGAGAGAGGGTGAAGAAAGGGGGGTGAAAAGAGGAAGAGAGTGAGATAAAGAATGAAAGAGATAATCCAAGAGGATGTTTACCTTGGTCATGCTGGCAGAGGACAAAAGAGGCCACTAATATGTACTGCCCCCTATAGGGCAACAGGATATTGACTAGTAAAAGAAAAAGTTTATTGAAGAAAACACACGTTGAGGTAAAAGTGTACAGGGCCCATCACTCTCTCTCTCACAGACAAACTGCTTAATTAAACATGAGCAACGAAAGTGTTGTATGTCTGGATATACGAGTGTGTGTTACTGTGCATTCATCTCGTCTTCATGGAAAGCACAAGGAGGCCATTTGCAAGTCAAATTCAGCATTTAATGACACAGGAAATCATCTGAATGTATTGAAAGCCAGCATGGAGAGGAAAGGAGCTTGTTCCAGTTTCAGATCAAAAATGCATAAAATTGCCACCTCTCTTTGCCTGCAAACAGAGCTTTGAGTGCTTCTGATTTTAAATGATGGGATGTATCAAGGTGGATGTGTAGCAGACAGATAGCTTGGGGCTCCCTGGGTGCAATGCCAGACTCTATATATGATAAAGACAATAGAGTTGAGATAATATAACTCTATAAGTTATTGGAAAGACACTATTGCTTGGGCTAAACTGTAATTGTTTAAATGAGCTTGTCTGTTTATATGCATGTATCTAGTGGAACTTACAGTGTCTTAATAGCACGCCTGTGTGCATTCTTACAGTATATGTGAGGGTGGTGCTTAATAATAATAATAATAATAATTTATACTTTATTAATCCTGCAAGGGGAAGTTACAATGTTTTCACTCTGTTGTTATTACACACAGGTCTGAATTACACACACAGTACTAATGGAGAGATGTCAGAGTGAGGGGGCTTCCCATGGAAAGGTGCCCCAAGCAGTTGTGGGTATGGTGCCTTGCTCAAGATCATGTTCATCAGGAGGTGAACTGGCACCTCTCCAGCTACCAGTCCATCACCATACTTTGGTCCATATGGGGACTTGAACCAGCGACCCTCCGGTTCCCAACCAAACTCCCTACTGACTGAGCTACTGCCACCCCATGTACTGTTATGTCTGTCATCTGGAGATATGCTTAGATCAGAATAACTGGACTTTATTTCATCGTGCTTGCTCTGAAAATGATGACCATCAAATATATACAGTCTCAAACAAAGTTTTGGACACACTTTGCCATTCACTTGAGTAGGATTATGTGTCCTAAGAAACTGTAAATTCAGATTAAATCTCACTAGGTAACATAAAGCAGAGCCAAGCTCAATCCTCAAAGAGGTTAGGGACACCGAAGATCCAATTAATAAGTAATATGTTGCAGCAAGAACCACAGTTGTTAAAATGCTCCTCCATGGCAACACTCACGTCCAAGCGTGCTGTTGCCATGTGAGTGCCATCCAAGAAAACTGCGTTTAAATGAAAGAAAGGAAGAGTGAGAGATATGAGGTGAGAGAGCGAAAAAAAGGAAGAGGAAGGCAGTATGTTTGCAGCAGTCTGCATCCATCATGCTAATTGGAAATAAACAAGAGCTCATTGTTAGAAGAGCATTAAATCAACCTCTAATCAAGTCTCGACATAGAATGGTAAAGCTGTGTGTGTGTGTGTGTGTGTGTGTGTGTGTGTGTGTGTGTGTGTGTGTGTGTGTGTGTGTGCGTGCGTGCGTGCGTGCGTGCGTGCGTGCGTGCGTGCGTGTGTGTGTACCTTTTATATTAGCACAAAGGGGGCTAATTGCGAATGATCTCACTGATGAGTAACCGGACAGCACTTCTCTCTTCTCCTGGACATACAGTATATACATCTAAACCTGCACGTTTGTTAATGGCCTTTAATTAATTTCCAATTGGCAAGAGACACATATTTCAAACCTATTGTCTGATTGAGATGGAGAAAGAACAGTAAAATAAGAGCAATACAGAATGCCTTGACAATTAAGAAAGAAATGGACAAAATGTTAGGAACATAAAGTGGCAACGCAGATGTCAAGGACAGGAATGGGTTTGAACATAAGGACACAGTTTTATTCAGAATTATGTCTGGCCTAATAGATTTGTATTTATTAGGTTATCTTATGGTATTGTATTCCTCACCATGTATTTAGTCATGATTTGCACAATTCTTGCATTTTGTGGCACTTACTGTATACTATAAAAGCACAAAATAGATCCTACAATACAGTAGGAAGACAGCTAGACAAAAATTGATGCATACAGACAGACGCCACAGACCAGAGAGGCAAAGAGAGATGCAGAGTTGTTGATCTCATTAAGATTAATACAGTCAGACAGGAAAGCAACCACAGAGGAAGAGAGGGACAGAAACAAAGAGGTGTAGCTTTAATGGGATCAATAGATCGGGCATCAGTGCAGGGTCAGTGGCTGTGTCCATGGTGACCCATCTCTCACTGGCTGAATGACTCACATCAGGATTCCTCTGTCCATGCCTATCTTACTTACTCACATCTCCCCATTTCCTCATTTCACATCATCTCCTCCCTTAGTTCATCCAGCTAACAAATGTAGTGCCCTGTAATTCACCTTGATCTCCTATTTAGTCTTATTCTCCCTCCACTCTCTTCCTGCTGCCACTCCTCTGTCCCTGTGACTCATCTCCTCTCCCTATACAAGCTATTCTTCACACCATCTTCCATCTCCATTCCTAGTGACAAAACAGCCCTGACTGAGTATTTTGTACCCTACTGCTTAAAACAGCACATATGCTAACCTAACCATCTTTTCAATGAAGCACTGTACTTAAACAACACTGACAACAAATTCAAAAGGTACACTAAATTGGTTCAGTTGTTAAGATGTCACATAACAGCACACTGGGATCATAATACTGATGGGAGAAAATGTAATACAGATGGATAGTACAATTACGGCCTATGCTATTTTTTTTTTTTTGCTTCATGTTAATTTTCTTTAAGAAAGCTAAATCTGCAGGCCCACCTGGGGTTCTCACTTCACAACACACAATGCTATGCGGATGCCTCACTTTTTCCTTTGTAAATACAGTATTTTGTAACTTGTAATTCTAGTTCAGTGTAGCCTCATGTCCTGTTGACTGAATTATTCACCGCAGCTCACTAGGGCACACTGCACACTCTTACCTAACCCTGCCGGAGACTGTCACTCACACAGCACTGAGAGAGAATAACAGTTGTGAGGGTGGATTGGAAGGGGAGGGACATCAAGTCGTACACAGAGATGGAGAGAGTATGGAGATGAATGGGTTAAAGAGGGAAAACAGATGAATGAAAAATCAGGAGAGCATGAAACTAAATGGTGAGTGATAGATGAATGAGAAATGAAGGAACCTGAAAAGCTTGAGAAACAAAAAGGCGATGCATTGTATGATGGGCATTATGTAAGATTGGCAAATATATCAGTTTCAGGCAGGTATGCAAAAATGAGGACAACAAGAGTGTTAAAAAGAACCTCAAATAGATAAAAACAACTGGGAACTGTGATAATGTAAGAGCAGGTCTAAAGTCTCATACAAAATGACGTAAAAATCGCAGAGAGAAAAAGAAGTCCCTCTGCCATCATCTCCAATAATAGTCTCTCGCTTGTGTATTGCACACTATACTGAAGCTGCCAGTTCCCCTTCACAAAACAAAGCCCCAAAAATATCACTGCCAACACATGGCACATGCATTTAGTGTGTGTGTGTGTGTGTGTGTGTGTGTGTGTGTGTGTGTGTGTGTGTGTGTGTGTGTGTGTGTGTGTGTGTGTGTGTGTGTGTGCGCGCGTGTGTTCTAGCTTCGATAGCTGTGGAGAGTGGGGAGCTCAGCATGACTTATTGAAAATGGGGGGAGAAGCCTGCCATCCAAAAAGCTAACTGCCAGGCTCCTTTTATTTTAGAATAAGGGGGAGCCAAAGGTGGGTTAAGATGATGAATAAGGGAGGGGAAAAATAAATAAAAGAAGATACCAAAGACTCAAAAGACACAAGCTCAGACTTGTAAAGTTAAGCAACCCATTAATACAAGTAGCAACAGCTGTGCTTCTCTGCTTTTTGCCTTCCTCATTGGACAAACAATATTATAGACAACACAAGGGTCACAGGTCAGGGGTCAAGGTGAGGGAGGTTAGGGTGAGGGTTGAGGTCAGAACCATTTTGAAAAGCTCAACAATAGACTGATACTATATGACCTTGGAAGGATAAACACATGCTCATCATAATTGATCTCAACAAAGAGAGGAAGCCTACGCCAATGAATAAAGATGTTATTGTAGAATACTGGAGTCATTGGTTCAGTGCCTTTTTAAGTCTCCAGTCATGTTATATAGCTATTGCTGAGTAAATTGATGATTGAATGATTCAATTCCACAAATAACTTAATTCCATTACATTTTAGGAATAAAGGTCTTCAAAATAAATTACAGCCCTTACTCAGCCCTGCTGGGAGATCACAGTAGTCCTATTATATCTCCATGATCACATTGTTGTGTTTTCCTAGACACATCAACCAACCACATGCAAAACATTTCTCTCTCTCTCTCTACCTTGGCTTTGGTGGCGGTCAGCTTCAAACTCATTAGTACGTTTTGATAGATAAGAGGCTTGTAGCTGGAAAGCCACAGCAGCAGTGGGTTTTGTGGGTTATAAAAGCGATGTAATCTGGTTTTGGCAATAGAAATCTAAGGAGTTTAGGGAGGGAAATACTCACTGATTTGTGGATTTGAATTGGATTGAGAACCAGATCTAATGTGACAAATGGCTGTAATCTAAGTAGGGGCTGTGTATGAAAGACTAAGACAGGGAATGGAGACATCCACGAGTGACACATGACATTTAAAGCTCACTATTTTGCAGCCTTTCCGCTTGTCTCTTTCTCATTCTCTGTCTGCCTCCAACTGATTTTCTTTAAATCCCACTTTCTTTCCATCTAATTTTTCGTGTTTCTCTTCTTTGCCCTGCCACCATGTTCTCATCTTATTTTTCTATGCTCATCCACACTATTTTTTTATTCCAACCTCTTTTTTTCCCTCACAGTAATCCTCTCCTCCCGTCCCTCCCTCTTCTACTCTTGCTGTCAGATCTCTCTATCCACTCCAGGCAAATTACACTTTTCAGATTACACTCCAATTAAAGGCCCTGTTGGTACTCTGTTTGCATGCTGCATCTCGTCTCTGGAAACAGAAAAATGAACTGTGTCTGTCTGCATGTGTGTGTGTGTGTGCGTGTGTGTGTGTGTGTGTGTGTGTGTGTGTGTGTGTGTGTGTGTGTGTGTGTGTGTGTGTGTGCACACACAGCAAAAAGAGGCATTTAAAATACTAGCGGCTGATATAAGCATATGTGCATGTTTGCCTATGTCTAATCGCAGACGGCAGCCCCTTGCTAAATCCCTATTAATGATCCTATTTACACTTGTTGCCACATTGATCAAAGTTTAGCAGTTGTGTGATCCGCTGCCTTTTCATCTCAGCTGGTTTAGGGGTGCTTGCCTGTGTGTGTGTTAGTCTGTGTGTGTATGGAGGGTTGCAGGGAGGTTGTTAGTTGGCACAGTATGGGGTAGTTGGCACAAACAAGGGCTAGACACCATGATATAAAGGCAGGGAGCTGGGTGGTGTTGAGCGCATTTAAGTAGTGTCTGTGTAATGTTTGTGCCACTGGCTGAGATCTAAGGGTTGTAGAAAAACAGCCATAATGGTCAAGGCCAACCGGTGTGGCAGAACAAAATGATATTGCAAAGTCATTGAGTTACAAATTTGTTGGAGCCACTGGTTTTGTAAGTATGTTCCCCAGTGTAAATTTACATTTTATATTTAAGATATTTTAAATTGTATTAAACACTCAAGTGACCTGGATAACTATAGGTTTATGGTATGGCCTTACTTCTACCCATCAGTATGGAGAAAGGCTATAATTACTGCAATACCCATTAGAATCAGCCACCATTGCTTTGTAGAAGAAGCCAGACAGAGGCATTAATCACAACTGAAGCAAATTCAAAACTTTGTTCTTTCAAATAGGAAGGAAATACTGCTCCATAGCTGCCAAATTCCTTCAAAGTGTTTCTACAAAGCATAATCTTTAGCTTCTGTATGCCGTTAATGGCCCACTCAACTAAATCATAAAAAGTTTTCTTACCAAAATGCTCCTTGAGTCATTTATGACTTCTGTCCTCATGTTTTTAAATACACAGACTTGAACATTTTTCTTTTCAATCAAAAAAACTGAATTTCTGACACAGTTACTCATCTTTTGTACTGAGGAGTAAATTGTGCATGTTTCATTCCTATCTATTCCTTGGAAGCAAGGTGTAACTGCAATTCATTTAACATTGTTTATGCAGAACATTTATTTATGATAATTTTCTCCCCATTCACTGTCCAATCCCTCTATACCTTCATTAATTCATCCTTTCTATACTGATCTCTATCTCATCTTTACTCACTTCACTAGCTCACACACTCAACATACTTGTCTGCCTTTTGCAGAATATGCTTCCACATCCTTCTCTATTTTACTCTCTCAAACTCTTCTCTTTTTAAATTGTATCCTTAGGTCTTCGCTTGTTAATTCTTCCAAACAGAGGGAAACTTTGAAGTCGCTGTCCCGTAAAATAATATTGCACTCATTTCTTTGCCGCCAGACATGACACAGTGATACACAAACAAAACAGAGACGGGAGACAAAGGAAAAAAAAACAAAGGGTATTTTAGAGAGTAAAGATGAAAGGATGGTGGATGGTAGAAAAGGGGGAAGGATGGTGGGGGTGTTTTATAGACACTCTCCTCCACTCAGCCCCCTGGATCATTCATCACCTGGACAGAGGCCCTAACAAAATTCACATAGACACTAATACACACACTCACACACATGCACAACTCACAAAATCTCTTCAATTGTCTTTATGGGTGTTCATTTTTCGTAAAAGCACTTTCCCTGCTATGTTTGATACACAACATCCACAAGCAAGCATCAGCTTGTGTAAACACACAAACATATCCATGTTATATGCAAGAAGTAAGTTTCACAAGACAAGCTAAGATTCATGGTTTACCACTTCACAGGAACTGGTTTATACGTGTGTTCTGAGAAAATCTTTAACCTTAGCTAACACTCTTGAGTAATGGATGTTGGCTGGTTTCTAATTTACCAAAATATAATTAATTAAAAGGCTGTATGTAGCAGTTTGAAAGAAAACTTAAATTGTAAATAATCAATGTTAGAAAATTCAACAGTATAGAAAACATGCTTGTTTTATCATTTACTTTCATCAAAACATTTGATAAAAGTAATTCTTATAGTATGACCTTAATTCCATCACCGCAGTCCTCCTTCCCATCAACAGACACCTATTAAATCATCCAAGTCATGAAATTAATCTAATTCATAACATGAAAATGTAGAGGCCATCAGGAGAATCTTACACAGTCAGTGTTTCTTACCCCACAGGAGGACAGATGTTCTTAAGCCTGCAAGGAAATCAACTATTGACCTATTCACAGTCCTATTGGCATGCAAATCTGCCACTGATTGACATCAATCATCTCCTTTGCCTGTCCAATGGTGAGTCCACAGTGCTGGAGTTGATGTTGATGATATAATGGTGGCGTGCGTGTGTTTATGGCATCCGTGTGCAGATAATAGTAAGACAAGTCAAGAGGTACAGTAGACGTCACTGTTGTATAAATAGCTGAGCTCTCAATTAGGACCTGGCCTTCCACTTGACACTTACCAGCCTCCATACTTGCACACTGACAACAGCGTCTATCATTGTTTCTGAGCGTTGAGATGAAGAAAGTATGCTGTGCGCATCTGAATGATTTATGGTGTTGCCTTGAATGCTTTGTTATTGTTTTTGGTCTTGTACTGTATATTTATGCATGAATGTGTCATGGGCAGCAGCTGCCTTGTAGCTGTTCTTTGCTTCCACTGCAGCAGAATGCTCACACTTGCAACTTCAACATGCATAATATGACATCACATAGTTTACAAAACAGAAGGCCAAATTGTCCGTGCTAACTTCCCTATTGAGCCCCACAGAATCCCATAATAGTAGATAAATAGTTGCCAGGCAACAAAGCCTAGCAACAGCAGCAGTCTAAATATGCTATCACACTGTACAGGAAACTCGAGGGAAGAAATGCCTTCACTTTCAGCAAAGCAGGCATTTATTAACAGAGGGCCCAGGGAAAACATCAAACTCTACTGAAATGGATCGGCCCTATCAACTGTAATGTAGACACGGATCCTTTTCCCACTGTATGCTAACACAATGGATTGCCTTTGATGAGTTAGTGTTCAGTGCTGACTCAGGTTTCTGTTAACACACGCACGCACGCACGCACGCACGCATGCACGGTCAGAGCTACAAGGAGATATATCCAAATGTGACGGAAAAGGTGAATGCGGTCTGTGAGTACAAGGCAGATTTGGAACAATTTCATTTCTTAGGATCAATACTTTCCTAAACTACACTGAATTGATCTACAACACAGAGGAGAGTCAGTGAAAATAGTTAATAGTGTATATATTCTTTCTACTTAGCCATGGGCCTGCTGGTCAACAAGAAGAAGAAGACCAAAGCTGTTTACAGTAAAAAAAGCTTCTTGTCCTAAAATGCTACACAATGAAACATACTACTGTTAGTAGCAGTTAGGTGATTACACTGGCCTCAGGGTCCAATGTCTTAGATTATGACAATTTCTAAGTAATGCAATTTGCTTAAGATTTAGCAATTGTTACCATGTAATCTAATCATCAGTTTTGGACATAGAGTTTTTACTGAAGTGCAATGCATAAACACAGGTGGATAGATGGCCTTAAGCCCAAATACATCACCTCTGTTAACTCCAGAATATAGTTTGGCACACTCTAGCCTGAAGACAAAACGCCTTTTTCTTTCAACTGATGAGTAATTTCACTCCTCATCCATAAATCAATAATGAATAATCCCCTGATACAGAGAATTAGTGGCCATTTAACATGGGGAAGCTAAGTGTTTGAGTGTGCTGCCGAGTGTGTCCCCATGAACACATCTATGTGTGTTTATGTGGGAACAGTGTGAGAGATGATTTGTTTTAACTTAAAGAGTTTTACTGATGTAAACATGCTTCATTTTTGACTAAGGACAAAGTGCTGCACTAGAGAACAAGCTTGGAGTCTCCACAGAGAGCAATACAGTGACCATGGACATAATATACAGAGCTATAAAGTCTATATATCGATGATGTTTCATTTATGGGATTGTTCCGGTGCCGCCGGAGGTTCTGCCAGATGTCCCTCATTATCGGCCGGATGTCCCTCACCTTCTGCTTTTTTGTGTTGGCATTCCAAACTCTGGTCAATTTATGAGGACTATGGTTAACTGCTTCTTAGATCTCTGCAGGGTAAATCCAGACAGCTAGCTAGACTGTCTGTTGAATTAGAGATTTCTCTTGCACGACTAAAACAACCTTTCCCGAGGCTATTTTGCAGAGGTACAGTTGCTCCGTCCATTGCTTAGCGCCTCCCAAGACTATTGTGATTGGTTTAAAGAAAAGCCAATAAACCAGAGCATGTTTTTCTCCTATCCTGGAAGGTTGTGTGGACTAGCCAGACCCTCCTCCTCCGCGCTGTGGAGATAGGTCTGGCAATGCGAGACTAAGGGCTATATAACACAGAGTAGCTGTTCTCACAGTTATTTGCCATGGTGATGTTGCAAAAGCATCAACAGTTTAGTTAAGTGTCAAGTGTTAACAAATCTTCTCATGGCTTTCAACTTTTTGACCAAATTATCCTCAGTATTTATTTTTCTCCTGAAGGGGGAGATGTAAAAACACTAGAGTCTACAATCAATGAAGGGAAGGAAATTAATAATAAGAAGAGAATACAAAGAAGAGAGGATACAGAATTTGTCAAAAAGATATTCATGAGCAAAAAGAAGAACTGTTTTTTTTTTATGAGTAGGAGCTATGGAGGGCTCTAGCATTCTTGCTGGCATTCTTCTGGGACAAATGAAGCCTAAATAACATTTTCCTAAGAGATGAGATTGCACCCTCCATTCCTCCTCCTCATTTGCTCGTTTTGCTCATTTTGCATATCATCCAACATGCACCACCCCCACCCACCATAACTCCCAAATTGGCACCTCAAGCTCATTATTCAACTACTGGTAGACATGTTGGCCTTATGTGCAAATCAGAATCTAGCAGCTGCTAGCTGGCCTGATGATCTTGAGCAAGATTGGAGTATGGAATCACAAACCTCCACTGAGTTGTGGTTTGAACACAGGTAGAGATGAAGGAGGCAAAGCATGGTGAAATATCAGCCCACTAGAAGATAATTTGACTGACAAACAGACCAGCCAATCATGTGAGGAAAGTTGTGAGGGGCAAAACAAAGGGGCAACAGCTCCTTCGCCATTCTCTTGCATCCATCACTATCCTTCATGCTTTCCTATTTCTTCATCCGTCTGGATAGAAGTGGGCGGGACTAATGTTTCTATTTCGAAATGTGTCTCCCTTGGCGTGTCTTTGTCGGCCAAGTCTGTAGCCCACGCTGTGTGAAATAGAGTGCCTGCCAACATGTTCTAACACACACAGTTACATCTGTGGTGTGCTAAGCCGCAAGGGAATCAAAGCCTAAACTGTAGGGCATTGTATCACAACACAAGGTACTAGTGAGAATAAATAGAGCTAAATCACCATCCACCTTTAAAAGCACATAAAAAATGTGCTGATGATGCAATATGATGCAAGAATGATGCATGTTGTGTTTTTTTTGTTTTGTTTCAAATATTTAGATTGTTGCAATTATGTATTTAATTTCAATTTAAAAAAATCTCATGTAAAATGGTAATCCCAAAAAGTCTGTGTTCACCGCAAGGTTTGATCACATATGAAACCCACTGGTGACAACAGTTCCTGCTGAGAATGCACACACTGTTTGGGGTTTTTACTTTTCTGGGACTGACATCACTTTCTATGTGGCTGCAAAGCTTATTGGATAGGACTTAAAGCTGACAGTTAAGCTGCTACTGCGGACGAGGGCCAAGCAATGATGGTGGCGGCAGAAGGAGAGGAGGACAGTGGTTTGGTTGGTTTGCCAGTTGTAGGAGCGGGCAGCTGAGACTAAACGGCAGTAATGGCCTAACGAGGAGAGATCTGGAGAGCCAAACCAGATGGAACGGCCACAGCCACGTGCCTTCCTGGCAAAGCTCGTGGCTTGTTAGCCAAACACAGACAGAGATTTACCAAAAGATGAAGACAAAAACATGGGTGGAATGTTGAAATGTTACTAGGGAATGTTGTATCCTCTACATCTCAATTTTCTTTTTCCATCCAATTTTTGGTTATATTACATTTTAATGCACATTTTCTCCAGTCCTCTCTCTGTGCTCTTCTCACCTCCTCTCTGCATCCTGTGTCTGCACACTAAACATTTTCTCTGATTGATATGCAGCACATTTCGTGACTAAGCTTTTCCCCCATTCATCTATGTGCTAAGGGCTTAGCTTTAATGAAAGGGGAGAAGTTGATTACATATGGGGAGCAAGAACTAGGCCTCCATCTCCAGGGAGGAGTAGTAGACGAGATGCCGCACTGAGTTTTAGTCAACAATGAAAGCAGACAGAGAAAAAAAGGAATTGGGGTTGGGGTGTGTGCACATCAGAGTGTCCTTGGAAGTCAAATTTCCCAGGGTGCTCAAGTTTCAGGAATCAAGGAAATGGAAAAAGGGATACAAATATCCACAGTGTTGGCTTTTTAGAGGATTCAGGCAGGTAATAACACAGATACACTAAAACATGCATTCACACACACCTCTCTAAGCATACAGAGCTGTGTGGAGCTGCAGTGCTACTGTGATGGGTAACCTATATCCACCTTTGACTATTACAGCATTGAACAGTAACTGGACTGAGGTTGTGCAGGGTGATGTCATGCTGGCAGATAATATTTTGACAGATACGAGAGAAGAACACATGGTATTTCCAATGCTTTTTATGCTTTTGCTCATAAAAGCATTGTACTACACTATACAAAATTATCGTCTTTCTCTCGCAATTTTTCCCACTGGATCATTTCCAATTTATTTTGAGCTACATTAGAGGAAGGAAATAGGAAGCCCAACACTAATAGAATCACTAACTAAACTTATCTGACAACTTCTCTCACATCATGCTGGGTGTCTCTCTTCTTATCGTATATTCTATTATAGTGATGAATGTGTACAAGAACTACATACCCTCCAAATAGATACATGCACACACACACAGTAACACACTGTAGGTCTTTTCTGTTATCCATGTTAAACAAACCACAAGTCCAATCTTACAGCAGGGGATGAATATCAAGCAGGAAAGGGCTGGTACTTGCTGAGAGATAAAGAGAGTGAAGGAGAGAGATAGAGGGTGTGCAGTGATTGGGTCTCACTTGCACCTGTCAAAAGGTGTCACAAGCAGTGTGTTTGTGCTAGTGATTCTGGGCTCAGGCGGTATAGCTAAACAATTAATGAAGAGTTGCACTGGCTCCCTCCCTGGACTTTAGTTGGCAGGGGGGGCACCATACTGCAGCACCATACTTGTGGACACAAATGACAAATAGCGATATAATACTCATCAGGCAGAAAGGAGATATGTAGCAAGTGCTTGCAAGCGGGTTAGCCATATAAAGGCCAGAGCTGGACTTGTGGCATAATGACATATGTTCTCAGAAATACTTATGACTGCCTTAAATGTATATACTAGTAAAATAAAAAGGTATATTTGTCAAACAGAAATATTGTCTAAATCAGCTCAGCTAGAAACCACAAAGTTAAAAGACTAATCTGTGAAGCCATATGCTTCACAATAATCTGCATAAAACTGTTCCACTAAAAACAGCACACTGGGCACTTTTAGCTTTCTAACATTTGATTACAATGCCAATCAATTCAAACCTCCTTCAGAACTGCATATCTCTATCAGGCTATTTTTTGTTCCATGTACTTAAAGATTAAAGGGCTCCTTGTTCCAGTGCTTTTCTGCCCGTTTAAGATGTCAGGTGCACACGTCATGTGTGTAGTGCTAGGGCGGAAACTACATCAATTTGTGTGTAACTGTGTTTAAGTTTATTTCATTTATATAGCAGTTTAAAAGTAAACGTTTTTAAAGTTTTGCACCAAAGTGCTTCATAATGATGAAAACATACTGTATGTATACAAGCAAAAAAAAGTTTCCATTTTTTTTTTCCATGACCGGGGCACAGTCAACATGCCACGATAGGCTGATCTGAGGGGTCTGGTGGTGCTGAAAGGAGCAAGACCATGGAGGGATTTGTAGACAATTAAGAGGGTTTAGAAGTTTATCCTGAAGTGAACGGTGAGCCAGTGTAAGGATGGAAGGACAGGGGTGATGTGGTCTCATTTCTTTGTCCTTGTTATTAACCGGGCGGCTGCGTTTTGCACTAGTTGTAACTGGGAAATGGTAGCTTGGGAAATGCCGAGGGAATTGCAGTAGTCCAGCCTGGATGATATAAGTGCATGAATGATTCTTTCTAGATCAGAGGGTGATAGGAAATGTCTAATTTTGGAGATGGTTCTGAGTTGGAAGAAATTGGACCTGACAATGGAATTTACCTGCCTGTTAAAACTGAGACTGTGTGTTAAGAATCATTAATTAAGAGTCATTTTAAACAACATGCATGGGTGAACTTGGGTGACACACCTTTCATCCCATTCTGTGTAAAGGTGAGATTTAGAGAGAAAGAGGAGAGAGAAGACGGGAGGAGGCCGCACCTTAAGCTGACTCAGGCCACTGATATGTGTCTTAGTCTAGACATGAGAGCCTCTGTGAACTCTAAGCTACACAGAGATTACAGAGGTGTGATGGCAGCACAACTGTTAACGTAATATAAAAGACCACACCAACCCACAATCAACATTTTAAAAAGGTCTTTTTTTTTTTTTTTAACCAATTCTGCCTTATTCCTTAAAAACAAGGAGACTCTAACTGCAGATTGGCAATTACCATTTTGTGTGTGCAGCAGGAGGTAAGGAAATCCCATAAGTCTTTGGGAGCGCTGGTGTAGCTGAGATAAAAATCCACTTATTAAGGTGTGTGTTGAGGATGGGAAAAGAAAGGGCGAGGAGAGGAGGTAAGAGGAAAAAAGACGACTGTGAGGATAGGTGTGTAAGATTACAGATGTTAATTTCTCTTTCTTCTTTTACTTGCATCTGCTGTCTTTTAATGTCTCTTCCAGCATTCCTTTCATCATCTCTCTCCCCCATCCATCTCATTTGTTTACTCTCTCAATCTCTCTCACTATTCATCTCTGCTGTCATTGTGTCTATGAAGCAGCATTGGTACCAGAGGCACACTTCAAAGTCTTGATGTCAGACAGCCAGACCCAGGGACCCTTTTAAAGATGTTTATGCTGGCATCTGCTTAATGGGCGAGTCAGAGTAATCTAAATCGCAACTCACTGACACCACTGCAGCTACATTAGAGGGTTTGTGTGAGCATGTGTGTCTGTGAAATGAGTGGGAGGATGAGCTGAGCAATATAAGAATGTGCAAATAAAGCAAAACAAACAAACAGGTGCTGGGAGATGCAGCTGATGTTTGCAGGCGACTTAATACATGTGGAGGCTAATGGAAGCTTCCAAACACAGAATATCCCAACATGCACACACAAACACATGGAAAAGAAATGTCATTCATATACACCTCCCATTCACACATTCACATTTTCCATCTCAATATACCTGCAGTCTCAACAGGTATGCATACACCAACGTACATGCAAACAAACACAACCCCCTCGACAGCACGCACTTCCATCTGCAGTCTCAGAAGTCTCCTTGCAGTTGAGCCTTGCTACAGAGTGCAGCCTAGCCTCCCTGACTGGCTGGCTGTTAGCATTTACTGCAGGGAGGAGAGAGAATGACCCAGTTGTGAGGCAAACTATTCTCTGCAGAGAGAGAGAGAGAGAGAGAGAGAGAGAGAGAGAGAGAGAGAGAGAGAGAAGAGAGAGGTGGAGGAAAGAAAAAAGGTGTGTGGGGGCACTAGTCGCCCCAAGAGACTTATGGTGTGCAATGATTGGCTACAGGCGTGCAGAGAAGGGGGTAGTGAGAGAAGGAGGAGATGCAGAGGCCTTACCTGCAGTGGTGTGTCCTCTACAGCTGCACAGACTCAGCTATAAATCACAGATACTTGGAGAGAGGAGGTAAGTCAGAATGGAAAGAATGGAGGTATAGAAGAGAGAAAGGGGTAAGAATAACAGAAGGAGGGATGAGTTGCTTCTACAAATCCAAAGAATGAGTTATTGTAGAAATATGGGTGCTGCATGCACTACCACTGATACAAAATGGGAAGAAAATGGATCTGCTTCAGCCAGTCATCCATCAATGATTTTGAGAAAATCCATTACACACAAAGTAATGAAAGTTTGTGTAGAGTGGAATAAAGAAGAAAGAGAGACATACTCGACAAGGAGAACATTACTTTGCTTCTGATGAACCAGCCTTGAATGAAAAGAACATGAAACTTCACTTATCCTTGTTCATCATTAACCTTTAGTTATGACTCATTGATGGGAAAGTACACTCTGGCACTGTCAGAGTTATTGCTAGCAATCCATCCACCAAACACACTGTGTGATTAGTTGCTAGACAATGTATTGATTTTCTACTGCTGGAGCACAAATTAGCAATCGCCACGCAAGGCAAATGCCAACGCGTGAAACAAAATTGAAATGATAATTAATGCGCTGGAATCTTGTTGGGGTGCAGTAACTATAAACTTTTTCTATACCATTTAATTAATGATAAATTACCTTTAGGAATTGTTAATTAAGTGTTGGAGAGCACATGCCTTCACAGTCTGCTACACAAGAGTAATTAATGTCAATTCAAGCGCTTCTTCCAATGTACAGAAAAGAAGCAGTCACGTCTTCCTTCAGCAGCAGCCACACAGAGGGTGATTCTTAACTGTTCAGCCACCTTTGACATGAGAAGAAGTCTGTGTAAATGTGTAAGGGTGTGTGTATATGTGTGGAAGACAGCTATGTATGGAGTGTTTCTCTGTGGTTACATACTCAATGATCCATCAGTAGAAGAGAGAGAAAGAGAGAGAAAGCTTGGACATAATTACCTTCCCATTTGCTGGCTTGGCACAGACTTGATTTGGCTGAAGCATGTTAATAGTGATGCTAATTAACTGGCTGAGCAGATCTAGGCTTTAAGGGTGAGCTTGACAGGCGAGGTAGAGAGAAAAACTCAGATGTGTTGTATGAGTGTGAACACTTGAGAGATGTAACTAAACAATTATCTTATGTCATCTGAAGCATGGCTGTTTTGTCAAATGACTATATCAACCCAAAACTATATAAGTGCAAATTTGTTGCTGAAATGATATCTGGGATGTTTGTAGATTTTAGACCAGATTTGTTTACTTCTCCTGTGGTTGCTTCTTTGCTTCCGCCATACTCCTTGTCAGTTTTTCAGTGTAGATCAGGATGCCTATAAGATGTGTGCAGTACATCTTTGGAGGCAGCAGATTTTATTACAAAGCCAGATTATTGAGCTAGGAGGCTAACTTTGGGCTTACTGTAACACGCAGAGTAGATGTAAACATATTTTAACAGTCAAAACATGGTAAGATTGCTGCAGTCTTTCATTCCAAACAGGGGGAAATGTATAAAAAAAACACATAATACACAAAAGTCCTTTGAATTGACAAAATACTGTTCTCCCCCAAGGTATAAGAATTCTGAGATTTCCTGCTTAAGTACTAGACGAACCATCCACTGAGAAGAGATAAAAAATGACAGTCGCAAATTATACTTGTGATCAAAGCACAGCAGCCAACCTTGTCTTAACCCTGAGCCAGTAACACATCAATTCTACACAGTTCAAACTGCCAGGAAACAGAAAGATCAGACTGAAGCCATTTCTCTCTCCAACTTCTCTGCTGGCTCAAGCCTTTCAACTCTCATCTACACACTGCAGAGAATAGCCACTCAAATCACTCACAGCTCAATAGGCTGCCACATACTGGTACTCTTCTCAATAGGTGCAGACTCACGAAAGTGAAATGAATATCAAACTCTATTTCACCACTCACCCTCTCCTCCCATCAGACTGTCTCCCTTTACCCTTTCTCGACATTCTCTCCATCTTTGTAACTTTCACCCATCATTCTCGCTCGCCAATTTTGCCCTCTACACTCATTCAGTCTCTCTCTGCCATGCTCTTCTTTCTGTAGCTGTTTACCCACTCTCTTCCTGCTACCAATGTCAGAAAAGATCTGTGTAAATAAATGAGACAGACAACAGATTTCTACAAGCCTTCTGTCTGAATACTAATTCATTTTCAGAGGAAGGTTGGAAAAATGTTTACAAAAAAATATCCTGCAGCGTAATATTAGGTTGACATTCTAAGGTAGTTTAAATTTTACTATGACTAAGAGCTGGTGCAGCTAATCAGCAAGTCAGAGCAACATAAACAGCATCTAGGATGTGACACTACATGGACCATGATTCATAGCAAGTTTAAAGCAATCAAGTGGTTCTGACTTAGTGTGTGCAAACATGGTGTCAACCTGCAGTGAAACAGCTGGTTACCAAGGTTGTGTGTGTATGTGTGTGTGTGTGTGTGTGTGTGTGTGTGTGTGTGTGTGTGTGTGTGTGTGTGCTATTGCGCTGCTCAGCCCCTGGCAGCTCATCAATTATAAAGGAGCCCTGGAAAGGAGGGATAAGGCCAAGCTAAAGCAATGGCATCTATAAATACACACCTGAATGACACGTGTGAGGTGAACAGCTATTTTTGCATACGACCACGTACGCACACACATGAAGGTTGGGGGCCAAACACGCTGAACGCAAAAGCAATTTCATCCACCATATCAGGGCACTGTGTGTATCTGTTGAGTCAGGCAGGCACAGGAGTGCAAAGTGGCTGCTCTTTACTAACCTGAGCACCATGTGATACTCTTGTCTAAATCAGCGGAGAGATTGCTTTCCTCCTCTTCCCTCATGTCTTTCATCAACTTAACACTTTCTCACTGAATGGCCAAATGGAAAAGTTGAGGTGTGTGTGTGTGTGTGTGTGTGTGTGTGTGTGTGTGTGTGTGTGTGTGTGTGTGTGCATGCAGGAGTGCAGGTAAATTCCTCAATGGTCTGGAAGACATGCTCCATCACTCCCTGGTGGCCCCTTGCTTTCCGCTTCTACCTTACTCTCTGTTTCCATGTATCTCCACATTTTCATTTTTCCTTTGGATTATTTAGCCCTCAGTTTATCTCTGCATCCATCCATCTCTATTTTCTCTCTCTCACTCTCACCATGTGTTGCACATTCTATCTCACAGCAATATTTTCCTTTCTGCATCTCTCCATCTGTCTTTTCTGTTTCTCCACCATGCATTCGTCTATCTAACCATCTCTCCTCATCTCCTCCTTTTCTTTTTTCAACTCTACATCAGTTTCATCCTCTAAACCCCTAAACCGTGCCCAGTTTCCCTGCACCCCATCATCCATTTCCCATCTCCTCTCTCCTTACCTTCCTCCCACCAACTCTAACCCATATCTATCTAAAGGGAATACTCAGGCTTCCTAAATGAATTCTACATGGACTCTGCCTGCTGCCCAGTCAGACAGCCTGGTTACTGGATGAGGTGTTTTGTGTTGGCAGCTGGCACGGCAAGTATTGTGGGGATTGTGAGCACACAAGGTAACCACTATCTTCTGATCCTCTTCCCAGGCCATTACTGGACTTTACTTCTCATTAGCTCCTGTAATTTTCTGCACAGAATTTACTTATATATACAAAGAGACTCAAATTCATGTATGACACACACAGACTATTTCCTACTCCCTCAATCTAGAAGAGAAATTGGACTTTAGAGTGGGGCCTAAGCAAACATGTACACCAAGCAATCACCAGAAGAAGATGTATGTGAAAACAATTGGTCAGAAACAATGGTGTAAAAAAAGAGTCTAAGAAAAGAAGCATGAGGTGAAGGGGGGTGGTGGGGTGGCTGCCGAGGGGTTCCCATTGACTGATTCTCCTTGGCATGTCTTTCTATCTCTACAACAAATAGCAGAGTGAAGCTGTGTAACAGACAGCAGTTAACACGGCGAGACGAAAACACCAACACATTAATACTGTGTGTTCAATCAGCCTTATAGCAGTGAGGTAGACAGCACTTGTATACCAGTCCACTATCATCAGATCAGATCATCCTAATGTGCACTCAGTCCATTGTATCAGCATAATGTCTACACCGTGTGTGCAGTACTGTAAGCTTCCCTGGGAATTAAATACATGTGTATCACAATATACTCTTAGATATATGTGTGTGTGTGTGTGTGTGTGTGTGTGTGTGTGTGTGTGTGTGTGTGTGTGTGTGTGTGTGTCTTCCCTGTGTTGATGCCTTCTATCATGTGTGTGGAACAGCCTGTGCTACCATGGCAACTCACGACTGCTTTAGTGTGTGCTGCACTAGCTGGTGTGGGAGCAGACACACACGCACGCACGCATGCACGCACGCACGCACGCACACACACACACACACACACACACACACACACACACACACACACACACACACACACACACTGCCAAGGCAACTAGGAAGACTGCTGAGGAATACTTAACAGTATGGAAACATTGACATTCTGGGGAGACTGGCTGAATGCAGCAGCAGTTTAGACCACTGGCCAGAATTAATCGACTACTGGGTGGGGTTGTAATGGCTACTCGTCAGGGTGATAGTAGCAGTGTGTGCGAGTGTGTGAACCTGTGTTCAAGAGCATTGCATTTATAGCATAACAAGGGTGGGGAGGGGGCTTAAATCATAAACCACTGTCCACACACACGCACACACGATGCCTGTCCGTCCTAAAGCATATTTCATCATTAGCTCTAAGCAGTTAATCCTTTGCTCCACTGACCATGGCTCAGCTCTGCCCATTTCAATAATCTGCATCTGGGGCTAACCAACCCATTTTAGACACACATGCACAGACAAGCACACATACACGTGCAAAACAAGGACACAATCAACCCAGAAAGCATATGGGACTGGTCCAGAGCAATAAATACCTCACGTAAAAAAGCCCTCACACCCACAGGCATGTACATCTACCCATCCATAATCTACTGTGCCAACAGCAAAGCCAGCAAGCAGAACAGCCCCTGTTCATTTATTAGACAGGGAATGCCACAGAAATGCAATGTTAATTGTGATTGTAATTTAAATGTGGCTCTGCCATCTAAACTATTGTTACAGTACCTGATTAGACTGCAAGGTTTAAATTGCTACTGAGCAAACACATTTAATACATATACTGTATTATCTTTTTCTCCATTTACTTTTCATTGATGCAATGGTGTAAAATGATTTTCTCTGAATCTGCTATTTAAAATACTCAACCTGAACAAAGTGATATTTTCCGTAGAAATCTTTAAATACAGAAGAAATGACCTGAAGAATGTGTGAGAGTTTGACTTTTCCCTTCCCAACAACAAGCATTAACCATCCAGTGTCGGAATTGGCCTGTTTCTGGCTCATGCCATCTCCCTGACAACCTTAAATGACAGATCTCTCTGTCTCTACACTACTCCTGCAAGCTTTAGTCTTCCTATTCAAGAAGCTGATATAGCCTTGCAAACTACCATTGAGTCACCTTTCTGTCTCACTCTCAATCTGTCATGTCATTCTACGCTCTCCTTTCATTTTCTTGCAAATTCTTCCACTTTTACAGACTGTACCTTTGACAGTGCCTGTATACTGGTGATATCTAGAGCACAGAAACACACACACACATTTATCCTCAGCTTCTTCGACCTCACTACCTTTGCATGCCATGTCTTTGTCTATGTCAAGTTCAAGGTTAACTGCTCATTGTATTGAGCGCCAATGCTCCCCCATTGGGACGGAAAGAGTGGAGATGCATTAGCACCTCGGCAGGTGGCCCGCAATCTCATCTCTTCCCTCCCTTTTTTCTCCACTTCTATCCTCCACATCTCCCTCTAGTCCTATAGTCCACCTCTCCATCTACGGCCACACGGAAGTAACTGGCCAGCCTTTGTCCAACAGTGTGTACGTGGGTGTAAGTGTTCATTGATGCACGCATCACGTATCAAGAAATGCAATTGTGTGCAGTGTGAGTATCATGCATGTGTGTCTGTACAGAAGTGTACCTCTCATGCTAATGTGTAGTCTGACCAGATGACCATAAACTAAACCAAAGCCTGCAGGGGGTTAAGGCTTTCCCCTTGACCTGCTGCTGTGCACTGACCTGCAGTAAATGGGTTTAAACCTTACCCAGCCACAGCCTTTTATCTCCATCACATCTCCATCTCCACCTTAAGCCACAGACCAACGCACACACAAACTGACCGACAGACAGGCTGACAGAAGCCATATGGTCCATTCACTTCCAATGGCAGGAGGTAGCCATCAAAGAGCTCTCACAGCAACTCCACTCAGCCATGGACAGATAGACGCAGGGAGGAGGGAGAGATGAAGGGAAAAGGAAAAGGGAAATTATGAGGAGAGGGCAAACAGAGGTGGAGAAAGGGAGGGGAAGCAAAGAAATAAGAGGAAAAAGAGGTGGGATGTGTGGTGAAAAGTAGAGAAGAAGAGACATTCTATCAATTCAAAAGAGCTAGAAGTGAGGTGGAAACAAAAAGAGTGAGGAAAAGGCATGGAGGTGTACAGATCTGTGTGATGTGAGGGGTTTTAAGCCTTGTGCGAGGCAGTAAAGGCCAAGCATGGCTGTAGCTGTGGGTATGTACAGAATTCTACTGATTCGACAGCACTGCCTTTTGTGCTGACAGGAGGGTGTTATGAAATTCAGCTTAGACTGTGTCAATACGCACTTTACACAACACAGCCACTCAGCCATCAGAGACATCTAAGGCAAGGGATGTGTGTGTGTGTGTGTGTGTGTGTGTGTGTGTGTGTGTGTGTGTGTGTGTGTGTGTGTGTGTGTGTGTGTGTGTGTGTGTGTGTGTGTGTGTGTGTGGTCTTGTACTACTTTGTGAGGAGAAACTTGAAATTGGTAGAACATGAGAGCAAAGTGAGGAAATTCCTCAAAGAACTGTTTGAGAGTGAGGCATTGTTTTTTTCTAGTGGTGAATTTCTGTTTCTTTCCAGGCCAACCTTAGTTTCCAGATTTTCTGGAAAATCATCATTATGCACATCTTTCAGAACAACTATACAATTCATTCCATCACCACCACTACCATCTAGCCTCCAAGAGAACACGTCCTATCTCTTTTCTCTGTGAGCCTACATTACATGAACATACTTAACATGAATGGAGTCTAAACGCCCAAGTTTGTTTCTGTTGCTATCTCAAATATTGTTCTACGTCTCCAATTGATCTCTAGTGTTGGATGAAGTGAGGTAAGGGTTGGGGTTAAGTATGTAGTTGTGATAGTTAAGGCTAGGTGTAGGGGCTAGGGAATGCATTATGTTATTATATTAGGCAGTCTCTCCAGGATTTCGCGATGTTGCGATCGCAACAATTCACCAATTCAACCAATCACAGTGAATTCGGTGCGACTCGTAATTTTGAGCAATCACTGCAACTTTACTGCAAATTTGACCAATAACCGGAGTTTCTTGTGACTTCAACCAATCACAGCAGTCCTATGTGCCAGACATGTATCAGTATGTGACTCTGAGAGCCACTGACCAAGCGGGAGTGAGAACGTGTTGACGTAACACACATACGTCGCCAAATTCATTTCCTTGTTTCTGATATAAAGACGAGACGTGTGTGACTCGAACATCTCACATTTACCAACAAAACGTACAGCGAAAGACCGTGCAAAACATTTCAGACCGTCCTGCCAACCTGTATACATTTTAACATCAATGTATGCTGTAACGTTTTTTCACTCTAAAGTTTCAATCCTGTCGGCTCTCTGCAGCAGGCGGGGCTGCTGCTCAGTTTCCCCCTCCCACACACACAAACACACACGGTGGATGCAGGAAAAAACGGAGATGAGACGTACACAATGACCTAAATTGAGGACAGCTACGCTCATTATTGTAAGTGCAACAATAAGTTAAAGTCCAATAAGTACTTTATCAAACCGTATGAATGTGTGTCCCAGCCCAGGCCAGGATAGGAAATGAACTAACAATGTAAAGATCAACAAGCCACTGACCGATATGTTCAAATGTGATTAATTCAATAAATTATTATTTTTTGTCTTAAATCCACCAGCCATTTTCATATTATACAAACATTTGCAGCATCCTGAGCCTTTTTGGTAAGGTTACTAGGAAAACTCAGCCCAGAGTTGTATTATTCTCCCCAAAACAAGTTTCCTTTTTATTTTTTACAAGTATACAATCACAACTTTTTTATGCAATTTTCACTGTTTCTCGCAACTTCATTGTAAAAAAAAATAAATACAAAAAGACATCGCAACTTTTATCGCAATTTTTTACAAAAGCTCCTGCAAAATCTGCCATTTTGGGCCGCAACAATCTCAAAAAAAGGCCGCGAAATCCTGGAGGGACTGATTAGAGATGCACCGATATGAAAATTTTGGCTGATACCGATAACCGATAACTTTGCTGCTATGGCCGATAACCGATATTTACTGATGTCAATATGAGCTGTATAAAACAAGTTTCGATGATAACCATTTTAGTTACAGGACCACAATGAAAAACACAAGTAACTAACAGTGTTAGTATAGGCTACATTTATTACTTTTAGATGTGTATAACTTAATGAATGTCCAGTTTAACTCACATCAGTGGAATTGTTTGAATCATCAATCAGCTACGATCACAGCTAAAATGTTACTGCTAACTTCAAACTCAACGAGACACACCCCTCTCTCTGTTTCTCTCTCTCCCCGCACTCGCGTTTGGCCTGCAGCTACCGCTGTGTGCGTTTGGGTGCTTGCTAGTAGCTTGCTCCTGATATTGTTTGTGAACTTCTGGATGGTGGTTCTTCATGAGTGCTCAAATTGGTGGTGTTAAGGATTTGACACGGTATTCTCCTCACATTATTTAGAGCTTTCAAGCATTGCATACTGCACTTGCGTGTCTTTTTTTCACTGTGAAAAACATTGCGTCTAGATATATACATAGTATTTAAAGAAATACAACCATGTCTGTAGTCTGGTACACAGGTCTCAGGTTATACTCACAAAATTTTACTCTCATCCCCATTAAACCACATAAAAACATTTTAACACACAAATTTGATTTAATTCACTCAGCTTCCTGTCCAGCTCAACTTCATGATGTCATAAATGTGAGCCTGTAAACACTAACATTTAGCTGACCCCAAACAACATTGCATTAAAGTCCATCCACTCTCTTTTACCGTAATGCTTAAATTTATTCAGGGTGATGTGTTAGTCACAGGATCATAAATAACACTGGAAAAAACAGAAAGACTGAAAGACAGTGTGTGAGAGAAGAAGTGAGAGAAAGGAGGAGGAGGAGGAGGGGGTTGAGTGATGGAACAAGTAAGGTGGAGGAGTGTATATAAATCAAAATCCATTAGCCGAGGGGTTATAAAGTCACTGATGAAGGAGGTGGACTGAAGCTCAGACCTTTTATTGTCTTGTTGTTGTCTTTTATTGCCTGTGATGTCATCTAATGGTATACAGTTAACGACAGGGGAGGGGAAGTATGTACATGGGAGGGGAGGATGGGGTTGTAATGGGGCTGTGTGTGCATATGTGTATGTCTGTGTTTACACAGTATATTGATCACCTTTTGTCAAAGATGGTGTGTGTCTGTGGAGTTTCTTTGCCTGAATATACCATATGTGCACAATCTGATCTCCATTCATGTCAAGTTTGAATGAGAACAATGTCAAAATCCTGCAAACACGATTCTCTCAAGTGCCAATATGTGGCTTTGAGAGGGATGTCTTGAGAGAGGCCAACGGAAAGACGAAGAAAAGCACAAAGATAACAGGAAAAAAAAAACGTTCTAACATCCTGAAGCAAAAAAAATATTCAGAAAACCTTGAAAACAACTTGTTATACTTTTAACACTCAAAGCCACTAAATCTCACCTTCATCATAACAGATGAGCAGTAGCTATTAAATATGATTGCATATTTCCCCTGTTTGAAACATCTGCTTATGTGTTGATTATACAACATGGAGAACCGGTGCATCAACCACTCTGCTCTTGTGCGGAACAAAAAAAAAACACAGACAGGGGCCATAATCAACAAAAAACAATGTAAAAACTAGAATTCCTGTCTGCCTGTGTATCAGTAAAAAATCCCCTCAGCATCAGTTGTTTGTGCTTGCCTCAATCACATTTTTATTTAACTTTTTCGTCTTTCATTTTTCTCCCTTCAACCGTCCCCATACAAACTTTCTTCCTCCCTTTAAGGCATGCAGCATTTCAGGAATACTGTATAGTCCATATGTCCAAAATCTCCCCTCCAGCTTAACCTTACTCTGCCTCCCTCAGTCACTCCATCCTTCGCTTTCCCCCCCTCTCTGTGTGATGATGGTTTTGCCAGGCCCGTGAGGCTCACTGCCCCAGCATTAGTCTCAGTCATGGCCCTTAGATATGTGTGTGTGAGTGCGAGAAAGTGGGAGTAAAAGCACAGGAGCTACCACCCTTCTATCACACCTAGCAGCAGTGCATCATCGCATTAGCCCAGAAAAGGGCTGCCACACAAGGGAGGGCACCGGGGCATGAGGGGAGTCTAGGGTGGAAGCAACAACACGCCAAAACCCAGCTTATCCAGTGCTGTTTAACTCTGAGGAGACAAATCTTGTTTAGCCAAAAGCTTTGCTGTCACACAGTGTGACATGTTTTTCAAGAGAGAGACAGTTGTGGTAAAAGATGTTCAGAAAACACTATGGCAACAGTTCATTTTTCAGGAGCTTTAAAGTCATCACAGCCCATCAATTTACTAATAATGTAATTATAATCTAGATTCCATCTATCTAAATTACCAATACCTACACAAAAATGTAAAACATGCTAAATTGTAAAAATAAAATAAAATGTGAGGCATAGTTTATTGCACTAATTCATTATAATGCAGTTAAATAAATCACTTAAATTATGTAGTTCATCCTATTCTGATCCCTCAATTTGCCTCAAGAAACAGATAAGAAACTTTGTCTAATCGATTCTGCAACATGCTGATCTGTGCTGTCTAGCAAGTTCTGCAACATGCTGATGTGTGCTACAATCTGCCCCCAGGCTCTGGATTTTATACAAGTCCAAAGTGAAGGAAAAGTACAGTGGATACTCCTGATACTGGGTGTATACAAGTGTATGTGTGATATATGGTGCAGTGGCTGAGGAGGATGTTGAGAGATACCAGATAGGCTTGGCTCTAGGAATAAAAAACCCTCAGGGGCTCTCCTGATCCCCCCCCCCCTTCCTCAAAATACACACAGGAACATTCAAATTCTCTCCACAGTGAAGTACACACACTTCTTCCTTTCACTCTCCCTTTATTCCATGCACACACACACATCTCTTCCCCCCTGCAAATGCAGCCGACTCAGCTGATTTGCCTGAAAGTCAATCTGCCTTACTACTACTATCCTTCCTCCAATCCAGCAGTCCCCAATTCCCAGCCCTTCCTCCACATTTTAACAGAGAGAAACCAAATCTGCCTCCATCAATTCAGCAATATCTGCTACTCTTCATTCTGTATTCCTGCTCCTTACCTTCTTGACTCGTCCGCTTTTTGTGCCCACGAAGACCAGCGAGTGGTTCTTGTACACATACGCAATGACAGAGGTCATTTTGTCAACGCCGTCGGAGAAGAGAGGCTTGCCACGCACCATCTCAGACACGCCCAACGGTGCATTCATGTCGAGGCCACAAAAGTCATCATCGATGGTCAAGAGCTGCAGTGGAGAAGAAGAAGAGAGAATAATACATTACAAATCAGATTCAGTTTTTCTCAGTTTTCCTCAGAGAGCCTGACAGCAGTATTGAGCATGGTTATACAGATATAAACCTACACCTGGTCTGATAAACAGCAAAGAGTGAACTCAAGATTAATGAAAATAATAATAATAATTCTGTTAGGGATATACATGTATATGGATAGTGGGGAGGTAAACAAAAGGAGAAACAGTTAGTATGTGAGAGAGAATGTGTGAGAATTTGTATGCATATGTGCGTCTATGGTTCACATGCAAGAAATGTGGAAAGAAGTAAGAGAGAGATGAAGATGGAAGAAGACTGCAGTCAGATTCTAGCTCTGTAATAGTGCTGGAGGCTGCTCTGTCAGGCACAACTCCCCACTGTCCAGCCAATGCAACAGCAACTGCAGAAATGCCAGTGCGGCAGGATATTCAATGTGAAATGATTCAAAGTGAACAGAGTGAAATACAATAAAAGAAGTGCTGCATCGTCACACTGAGGCAAATCACTGCAGTGCATCTAAATATATATATATATATATGTATTCATAACAATCACTGTGGGTAGAATGACTTATAGGTTTTGATAAGAGAATAATGGTGATGGGGATTGGTCATTATTCTATGTGTATGGATGGATTTGAAACACTGGGTTTAGGACTGAAGCAGGCATCACTCTTGATTAATAGCTTAGCAGTGTGGTGGGTTGCTGTGGGGAGAGAGGCTTTGGCAGTTGACACTGCCTTTACCTTCTTTCAAAATGCACAGAAAACAGTAGTAAGGGGAGATTGTGGGTATGAGTTATGAAACACAAGCATTACTGTAATAACTATAAAAAGCAATTTCTTGTGGACTGATTTGAATGTTCAAATGATGCCCTATTTACGCATTATGAACAGTACTGGTCTTATATAAATGATTAGGCATGCATCTGCTGATAATAGATAATTATAAGCCAAACACAAGGTAAGCTGAAAATCAATTAATGTTTAACAACAAAGAACATAGCAGGCAAAGCAAAACAAGAAATGGTAAAGTTTAACGATTTTAAGTTTAAGCTTATGGCAAATTACTTGGGCCTTACATATATGCTTCCTTCAGAAGAAAAAGGTGAATATGCACCGATAAAATCTTGGCTTTCATTTGGATGAAAACCTATCGAACCATTTTCAAATCTACAGTTTACACTTTACGCTTCTACAGCCTAGTGGTTTGAGCTGTCAGAGATGGGGTGCTCTGGGGGGCAGAGGGTCTTTTAGTTTAGGTCTTATTTTCCATTTTTCCTCCTGGAAGTGCACCCCCTAGGCTTTCGATCAATCTTGCAAGCAGCAAGTGTCTCCTCACAACCTTTCACTAAAGGCCATCATCAACATCATCATCATCAGAAGCCTCAGACTGAGCCACAGAAGAAATATGAGGTGTGCTTTCATTAGACAAATGGAATATGGCTGGTTGAGGCCACAATGAGCTTTAGGCTATAACATGGGGTTACATGAAGTGGCATGGATGATCAATAGAGATGACCTAAATTTGGGTCAAGATCATGTCATGTGGTTAGAGGGTTGAGATGAGGACAAAAAGGAGCAAGGCCAAAGGCAGGTGAAGGAAGGAGAGATGATAAATAACAATGCAGACTGAGATACCAAAGAGAATCAACAAAAATGAATATTGGTGCACAAGAAAAAACATAT
The DNA here is from genome assembly GCF_008315115.2 of Sander lucioperca. Classification (NCBI taxonomy): domain Eukaryota; kingdom Metazoa; phylum Chordata; class Actinopteri; order Perciformes; family Percidae; genus Sander; species Sander lucioperca. The sequence continues at coordinate 10,292,767 of NC_050192.1, read as the reverse complement.
TGAAGTGGACATTTTTTCTCTACCCTCTCCCTGCCCTTTTCCCCCTGACCTTTTCAGAATGAGCTGTTGTCAAGAATGCACTCTCTACAAGCCCTACAAGTCATGTGGTGGCTCACTGCTAGATAAATGGTGCTGATGACAACCAGGGTCGCTCCGTGAAATCACAGTAAAATATCACTCTGGTTTGCAGTTTTACTGAGACAACTCATAATATACACAATTCCTCCGCTTTTCTGATGTACTAACACCAACACCGATCTCCACTATAGTGTCAACTTGCTGTATGTTTTCTCTATGCATTCGTTAATATGCATCGTTTTTGTGACAAAAATACACCCTCTCCGTGTTGCCATCAGTTATAGAGGAGCCTTATCGTCCCAGGGTTCAAACGTTAACAGGGGCCATCACAAGCAAAATGTAGTATTTGGAGCCTCGATGATTGAAAGCAGCCTCAAAAGATAATTAAAGGTGCAGCCATTTTTCCCAAGATTGATTACTTTTCCAAAAGAGTGTGTGTGTGTGTGTGTGTGTGTGTGTGTGTGTGTGTGTGTGTGTGTGTGTGTGTGTTTTCATCTCTTGTCACTGACACATGCTGTATTATTTCAACTGGTTGCCAATCACAGCTGCCATCTCTGTCCCACATTCTGCAATCTCATGAAATATACTTTGTCCGTCAGCCCTTTCAGGAAGCAGACACATTTTCATTACGCCACCACCAAAACATGAAATTTATAGTTGTGATGCCAAATACGTCTCTAGTCAAAATATCAAATAATATCAATGTAGCCCTTGACATTGTCAGCCAATAGGACACTGCTGTCACAGCATCTATCACGTTTTATGCCCCTTTTCTTTCTCTAAACCCATTTTATTAATGCATTTTAGCTTCCATTTTTCACTGCTTTTTCTCTCTCAACCATTTATGTCCAACTTCTGATGGCCAACCATTGGCAGACACGGCCTACATGTAGACCTTGAGGATGACTTTTCATCTTCTTTTTCTCTGTCTTTTACTTTAAAATGATCTCACTCAAGATACTTGTATGCACAGATTTGATTTATTAACTTCTGCATAGACACAAAATATGAATTGTTGTAGGACTTAACAAAATGTTCAGAGATATTTGCAAGTAAGAACAAAAGTGGTGCCAACCGCTTACACAGATAGATTAATTGCTTACACCACAGAGAACTGTTGTTCTTTAATAAGATAATTTGGGTGTTTACTAATGTTAGAATGCTTTGAATTAATTGAATTTAAGCTCAATCCTTACGGTTTATTTTCTTGCTTTTATTTTTCGGTGCTGTAAATACAGGACTTAGACACATTATTAATGGTACAGATACCATTAGTTATAGACATCTGAATATGTGTGCAAACTGCTAGATAAATATCAATGACTAACAACTCAAATTACTTGAAACTACAAACTCAATTCTTTCTCAGGTCCGGTGTATATTTAAGCCAGAGTCCTGCAGGGTAGCAACAGAGGAGAAAGACGGAGGGTTCCTCCCTAAAGTCAGCGGGACAGGAGAGCAGAGCCTCTGTATTTGGAAACAGGCCAGGCACTGAGGCAGAATCAGGTCACTCTCAGCCATATCCATCTCTCTGTTTCTGTTAGCCTGCCAGCACCGGCACAAAGAGAGCTCTCTTCTGGACTGTGCGGAGGGATCAGCAGATACAGAGTGAAGAGAAAGAGAGGGGGCAGTGGGCGCGCGCGAAACAGAGAGAGAGTTGCTCAATGCGATTAGTGGGGACTGAAAGAGATCCGCTCTCCAACGCTCTCTGATGTATGGCCTAATCTGGGCTTGCTGTTGTAAGGGCCCGTTCCATTTCCTGCAAGTTCACGAAGTTAATGACACACATTAAACCACAGAGACATTTCGCATCATGATGCTGCTCAACTGTTGGAGGCTCTAAAGAGTCAATTTTCTTGCACTTTTAGCTACTCTTCTTTAATGCATTATTATACTCTACACATGTGGCAGCTTCAATGACTTTCTTAACCAATCCAATTTGGTATGCTCATTCTGCACTTTGTTTTTTATAATAAAAAAGTGTTGTTTGTAAGTAGCTTGCTTTACTGTGGAGTTATGGATGATTACATGGCAAAACTGTCATTGAGTAAAAAAAAAAAAAATATATATATATATATATATATACATCCTAGAGGTTACTCTTTGTATAACTAACCACTTAAGACATTCAGTATTTCCTCTAGCCTACTGAGCTAAATGACTAACCTGCCACGATGATTGGCGGCACTAGAGAATTATGTCATGACTAAGTGGGTTTGCAGTGTTCATTGTAAGACATAATGTCAACATTCAATTTAACTATACTAAAACATTGGCTGTACAGTATGACTCCAGCAAAAACAGTATTCATTACTTTAGCTACTGTATATATCAATATATGCAGGAGAATGTTCAGCTCACAATGATTGGAAGCCATATAAAGCATGTTAGCCTAATCTTGAAATAATTTGCTCTATACTGAATTTTTATTTCATCTATATAAATTATATAACTCAAGATATTCTTATTTTACTTGTTTATGGCAGTAGAAAAATTTGACTGGATGAAAACAGTTTTATGTTTCTTTATGCAGTATGTGTTTAAGTCTCTCCAAATACAATTTGCTATAAAATGTTTAGCAAAGATTTCATGAAAGTAGGATTTATTGCAGGACAATTGTATTAGACTGCATTGGTTTTAGCTAAGTGGACCTAATAAAGTGCCAACTGAGTGTATTATTTGAGACTATTTGAGATTGGCTGCAAATATGATGGTTGGAAATGTCGACAGACTAACTGTAATTTGGCATAAGAATACTTCAACGAAGTTTATTTTGAATCAGAGTTTCTACTTGAAGCTAGTAGCTTTTGGAAAAAAGTGGAAAATATATTGTTTGATGGTTATGATCTTCTCAATAGACCAGGTTTTCTAGTAGCCACTTCTGTGACATTCTCTGATCTACAGAGGTGGAAAGCTGAAGAATCACATCTGGTACCATTTTTATTTAGCTAAAACCTTTGAGTCTGCACGTTTAAATGAAACTCTACCCTTCATTTGTCCGTGTGCCTGACAGTTAGAGAGTGTATGTGCTTATGTGTGCGTGGTGTGTATCAGCTGGACCTCTGGCTACTGTGCCAAGACTTAGTCTGTCTGACTACTCATCCATACGGCCCTCCATCACACTAGCGATGCATGACAGAACACAGACACGCACGCACGCATGCGCGCACGCACACACACACACACACACACACACACACACACACACACACACACACACACAGTGAGATGTGCAATGCACAAGTCACTCTCCCACTTGTGTCATTTTCCTCTTCACAAAAACAGTCTGTTTTGGAAACTGTCAACCCTTATACTCGATTGAGCCATCTAAGGGCTCTTCTGCTTTTAGATGCCTGTTTCAGGCAGGAACACAGTGAACAAGATTCAGAATGTCAAAGGAAGAGAGAAACCACCCTGCTGGTCAAATGTTCTTACAAACACACATAATTACTTCTGATCCACCTTGGGGACTAAAAAAACAAAAAAACAATTTGGACAAAGAAAGAAAGAAAGAAAGAAAATATATATATATGGGCGCACACAGGGCTGGTTCAATGGCCAACATGTCATCTCAAGGAAGATGGGCCATCAATCTTGGCAGATCTGTGCAGTTACAGAATGAAAAATGGGGTATTATAGTTAGTTAGTGCACATTCACATTAAACTGGAACATGTTAGTGTAAATGGATATACTAGGCTGTACACACACTGCACAGGGTGTGTCTGAAACAATGTTGATCATTGGCAGGTTTCAATTTGAGGAGGAAGGCTTTGATAAGCATGTGATATTTTGATAATTCATGTTTGCAGATGCTTGCACCTGCCAACCGTTAGCTGAGCAGCTACGACAGATAATAAGTATTGGTTAGGGAAAACAATCAAATCAGGAACTAACGAAACAGCATGAAGATTTTAAATGAAACTGAGACATCACTAAAGCAGAGCCAGGAGAGAGAGAGAAGGTAGGAAATTGTCAGAGGCAATATGGGAGTTTAAGAGATGCAGAGATTGGAAAAAAGAAGGGAATTCACAAATCAAACTAGGAGCAGAAAATAGAACTCAATATCATAAAGAGAAAGGTGTGTCAGATAACTTCCTAACCCATGTTTTCCGCTTCACTGTGCACTGGCAGGACATCTTTCATTATTTCTTTTGGAATGATTACTTGGCCTTTACATCTTATTTTCTACCAAACACTATTTATTGAAGTGATAAAAAAAACTAAATAGAAAAAAACAAGTCTGCATGTATAACCAAGACAGTTTGTTAGAGATTCTTCGTTACAACTATCACAATGCAATACAGCTTTTATATTCTCTTTTTGTTGATGCTGTGTAGCGAGACATTAATTTAGCTCAGTGGTCATTTGTCAGGATGTAGTTAGTGGGGGAGTTATATTGGACTGCATCACCTTTAAAGGTGTAAGATATTTGGTGGACAAAATAATAGAGATTTCTTTTAATATAATGTTATACAGTACTACAATTCAATCAATCAAATCCATGACTATGATAAACTAGGTAGGGTTGATTGTATTAGTTGTTGTATTGGTTTGCATTTGATATAGCTTGGTCAATTGAATTGGTGTATTTGGCAAAATTACTTTTTAAATATTGTACAGTGCGGCTCACTGGGGAGTGAGACAATTAGATGTTGGGAAAAAAGTGACAGAGTAAACAAAAGACTTTTTAAAGAGCTCAACAAAAGACAAGAATGAAATATAAATAAATAAATAAAGGCAATTCAGTCAGTGTTTTCAGGCAGAGGGCAGCCAGCAGAGTATAGTGTAGGAAGCGGGAGACATTTGTTTAATCACAGAATAATGATTTTGTGATGGATTCTGACCTTTAGCAAGTGGTATCATGTATGGAGATTTAATTAGCGAGCCAGCCAGCAAGCAGCGTTGCGGATATGTGGATAGAGTGGGGTGAAGTGTGTGTGTGTGGGGGGGGGGGCAAGTCTGGATGTTCTTAATGAATCCACTAGCCTTTCCCTTCCTGAGGATGTGGCCTAGACTGACTCATCAGCAGCCAGCCACTGATTAAGCTCCGCAATCAGGAGGAGGAGGGATGGAGATGGTCACCACGGGAGACAACACCATTCCAAACACAGAACAAAATAAAAGACAGGAAAGAGTCAATAATATGAAATATGAGCTTGGGTGGGAAGACAGAGAATGACATATTGGAAAAGTTCCTTTCTAATGGAGGATGAAACGAGGCAGGGATAAGTGTGTGTTGGGAGGACTGTGAGAGAGATCAAGAGAAAAACTCAAAGAAACAGCAGCGGCCGAGTAGAATAATCTAATTAATTGGAGTGAATTCAGAATGTGAAGTCGATAGCACATGACAAATGTGGAAGAATAGTCCTTGGCATGTTAGTTAATGACATGTAATTAATGATCATTAGCAGAAGGGATGAGGGGATGGCCGTGGCCTGTCAGGGACTTAGGGGCAACCTTGTAATTTTCTTGTCCATGTTTAGAAGGGGGGGGGCAAAACTTCACACTGTGCTTATGGAAAGCACCATAAGAGGAAATAAAGAGGAGAGAAGGACAGACTCAAGGAGGGAAAGCATGACAGAGAATGGGAAGATGGGATGGTGGCAACTATTTTTATAAGAACATGTGGAGGACAGGCAAAAGGAGAAAAGAGCAGCACAGGCAGTAAGCAATGAATCAAGGATGAGAGAGAAGAGAGCAGAGTGAATTTATTGCGATCCTGGTGTTTTGTTGTTCTGTTTTTTTTGCTGACACAGTGAACATGGAGGGAGCAGGCAGTGTGTTTTTTTATAGGTCACATGCCACTTCACAATGATCTATGGATGCAGGCCCTTTGCAGACTTATACTGTTGAGCACGCATTATGTGGCTCAGCCAAGCATGGACATTTGGGGGAGAGAGGAAGCATCCCCCCTCACTCACTCACTTACCATCTATCCTCTCTACTGCTTTCTCTCCCATCATACCACTCTCTGTACATACTTTTTCTTCAATTCCATCACTAACACTCCACAGAAATCCTCCTAAAGATGGTGTAATGCAACAAAGGTCTGATGGGGGTGAGTGTAAAATACTGTGCTACTCAGGCCTGTGTCCTTGAACATATCTAGACCGACAGTACTTTGATGATTTGATTATTTCTCGCCCCAAAACATTAATATCTCAAAACATAAATGTTTCAGTCAATTCAGTTGATTTAGTTTTTTAAACATTTCTGTCTTTTAGAGTCTTTTTAAGTTTTTAAGGCCAACTGTTTTGCCGGCACATTTAAAAATGGTTGAGTTTCCTACTCCAAGTTAACACTAACAACTGCTATTTACAATTCACAAGGTCCTCTTGCAAAGCTGCAAGGTACTTAAATGCCTCCAATTCTACAAAGTGGAAAGAAATACGGAGAGAAAATGATCTGAAAATGAGCTGCTAATATGAGTCTCTTTAAGCAAGTTAAAAAGTATGAACCGTTAAACACTGAACGGACACATATCTGAAAGACACCTGCATACATTACATACAATAACCTTCATCCGTCTTAATCCTATCTTTGATCCAAACATTTCTGATGATATCAGCGACACGGTGCTCCCAGTCATGCATCATTTAAAGCAGCAAAGGAATTAAACAGTGACTAACAACCAACAATTCATTAAAAAAAAATCAACCATGGGATATTAGACACACCACACCAACCATCACTCACACACACACACACACACACACACACACACACACACACACACATATACATACATACATACATACATACACACACACACACACACACACACACACACACACACACACACTAGTTTGCCCACAACTTTTTATCTTAACATGGTCGCATTGTGAAAACACTCATAGGAAATATATATGGCCTATATTTACTATCAACTAATTTACTAATGCTCAACCAATAAGTCCCTGATTTATATGAGTGTATGTATTTAAATATGACTCCTTATTTATGGCTGTAGTATCAACTCCACTCTAAAGCAGTCTGGAATCATCAACTCTACATTTTAATACATTACTTAAGCCTTTCATATAACAATTTATGTATTGCTATTATTGTACTTGCCTCTCTCTGCTTTTTAAAGCTTCCATATCCATCTCTGCAGTAGCCATACTTACAAGTGTGGTGGCACGTGTGTGTGTGTACGTGTATCACAACTCATCTATCTCCTGCAGAGTCCACAGTCACTTGTTCAGCAGGGTCTAATTTATGCAGTGGCGGTGGCGATACTGTGGCGCATGCTGAAATGGCATCATTCTTCAGCGCTAACCCCTGTGTGCTCCCTCACACTTCCTCTCCCTGCTGACAGCTCCACCCCAGGCATGATTTATCAGGCCCTCAAGCAGCAGACAAAGGCGTCGGGCACGTGTGCCGTGCCAGAGACGGATTAATAGATAAACACTGTGATTCCAGAACCAAATACAAGAGAGGGTCAACTTCATAATGTCTTGAGATAGTGCATGGCTAAGGTCAGGACAATATGGACTGAGGCGCAGTGAGAGGATCAAATTTATGTATCTGAAATACAGCCACAACTAAGCGATAACATTCTTGTTAGAAGTATTTTTGGCTGTATAAATTCTCATTTGTGGCTCTTGTAGATAATAAGAAAGACTGGCCTGAGTAAGGAAGATACTAGTCGTCGTTACAATAATTACATTTCTTGGTAAAAAATGTGTATTTTTGCTCACCAGTGCGTTTCACTCATTCAGTCTTCTCTAATGATACAAAGCTTATGGAGGTTGAATGCACTAAGTTTTGTCTATATAACATAAAGTACTGTACATGTAGTTTCATGAATTATCTACAGGTTACTTAGTCAGTTCTAGAAAATATACCAAAAAACTCTGATGCAAAATTTTTCAAGCATCTATTTGCAACAAGACACCTTAAATTGATCGAAACTCTAAAAAACAGACCTCTTCAGAGCGGTCTGTTATTTTAACACATTATCTACACCTCTCTGAACTCAACATTGGCAAGTGAGCAGATGGTTCATGTAGAGGAACATGATAAATAATAAATGCACTCTGATCATGGTAATTTTGAATTTCTTGAGGTTGGCAGCTTTTATTAATGACGTAATGAGATCAAGAAAAAAAATGCATGAAACAGATTTGGCTGCTTGTGGAGGTGGTCTGAACACGTAACACCCAATTTAACCTTGTTTTTTATGTGCACAAAGTGAGAAATCAAATGAACTGAATCACTGTATTTGTAATGCTGTTATGGAGAATGGAATTATGGTAATTTGGCTGAGCATTCAGCTGTATTGTTTAAAGGGTGAGTGGATTAAAAGAGGCAGTGGATGGTTAATATTGCATCATAATGGGATTGAGCATGAACCCGCCCAAGAACACAGTGTTCATGATGGCCTCCCGCAGTGCACCCCAGCTCATTATAGTAACATTGGAAGAGCCTTTACAACTTATTTTAAGGCTCACCTATGGTGTCCCTCAGTAAGAAACTATTGCAGCAGTAAGAAATCCTCACTGTTTATTTTGTGTTAATGCAGTCTCATAAAATACCCTTTTCCTAAATGGGTTTGATAAATTCTACTTGAATTAAGAGCTGCTCAACACCCGCAGTTCTGGCAGATTAGGAGCAAGGTACTACATGTTACAGTATAGAACGTGTGTAGTTGTGCATGCAAATTATGTGTGGAATAAAAAAGAACTATCAATATATTATATATTTCCCCAGTACTGTCATTAAACTTGTGTGTGTGTGTGTGTGTGTGTGTGTGTGTGTGTGTGTGTGTGTGTGTGTGTGTGTGTGTGTGTGTGTGTGTGTTCAGTAGTACTCACCGCACTGCTGCAGGGAATATCTTTGACTTTGAGCCAAGCCAGGTCCAGTGTGCCCTCGCCCTTGTAGCATGACTGCAGCCGCTCCTTGATTTTCTCATTGATCTTCCGCAGAGAGAAGACACACAGTGCAGAGTCCTGCGAGGCCTGGCGTGGACGCCTCTTTTGGCCTTTTGAGAAGACGGCGAACAAAACATCATCATCCGGTGCCACATCTAGTGAGCGTGCCAGGATAGCACCAGCTTTGGACAGGTAGGCCGCCTCAAGTAATCGGTACTCCACGTTGCCACTGATGCATCCAATAGGCACCTCCACATAGGAGTTGAAGGCGGTGTCTGCCTTGCAGAGGCGGACTATCTTGGAGGTGTAGACCTGTTCCCGACCAGTAGAGGATGATCCAGTGGTTGGCCCGCCCCCCATTTCAGGCTGCAAAGTCAGGAAGTAGACAAAGTTCCCACTGGCAAAGCCATAAATGTAGTATATGTCAAAGTCTGGGATGACAGTGAAGGTGTCTGAAGGAATCTTAATCATAGAGGCCACAAACTCATCATGGAAGACATAGGCAAACATGCCATCCTCCTCTGAGTTTCTGGCCAACTTGCGGCTAGAAATGGTAGGGAAGTACTCGGGTTTGCCATCTACTGCTGTGGCTACAAACAGCATGTCTGGAGAGGCATTGCCATATGATACAATGACCCCAAACACAGAGCCACTCTCATTGACACCAGAGAGGTAGTGCTCCTTCTTGTGGAAGGGCTCTCCTAGTTTGAAAAGGTCATCTAGGCGGAGGAGTTTGCAGATGCCCTGGTAGAGGCTGCCACATGCCAGCAGCCGGTTCTCCCGGTAATCCATCAGAAGCATCTTGTTGATATTGTTGGTGAGTGTTAATGGCTCACTGCAGGGCTGGACGATACGTGGTGGGTAGCATTTGCGGTTGTCTTCATCCGGGCCAGTTTCATGGGACACCTGAACCTCCAAGGCCGGGGACAGTTTGTATATGCGATTGACGGCTCCTAAATAAACATTGCCATTGCGATAGTCCACTGCCAAATGGTTGAATGTCCATTCAGGGTTCTCAGCATGAAATGATTCATAATCCTCCGCCTGAAGGGATGCTGTGATCACTTGGGAGCTGGCACTGTGAGGCTGTGGGGCTTGCACCACTGATTGTGACGTCACTGGAAGCACCAGACTGGACAGGAAGCAGCATACAAAAAAGAAGGTCCGTGTCCTGGTAAGGGACGTCATGGCTGTTCTGAGGCTGTAAGTGGTAGAGGAGAGGAAAGGAGGCACAGTCCAGTGCTATCGGCCAATCCAGATCAAGCCTCTATTGAGATGGAGGACATTATGTACCTAAAGAGGGAAGAGACAAAGCCCAGTGAACAACAGCAACATAAACATAACCAACAAATTACTAAAAAGTCAAGGCAATTGTCACATGGTATTGATTAATATCCATTATGCATATGAATAATCTAGTATGATTTATGTTCTAAATGTATCTGGCACAGATTAGAGCAGAGCATCTTTACAAAGAATAATGAGGAAAACAGGTGAAGAGGCCACACACTTAAGATTCTAGCACAATCTATAATTAGAAAAGAAATGGGCTAGACAGAAAAAGGAATGAGGCTGAGGCACAGTAGAGGTTTAAAAGGCATTGTGCAGGGAGAGCTTTGGCCAATAGGATCAGTCCATGGATTGAGGAAAAGGACGGAAGAGGAGGAGCAATATATTGTCTCAGAGGAGGTGATCAGCATGGCTCTGCACCATCTCTCTGCATGGACCCCTGCCCCTCTACGCCCATCCTTGCCTTTCTGCTTCAGCCGCTATGCACCTAATTGATCTCCCCTTGGAGTAGCAATTAGCATGCTTTGGCGATTTCTCTCTTTTCTCCCAATACAGCAGCTCACCTGCTGACACTGCTAGCAGAGAGAAAAGGACCTTCTTTCTCTCTTTAACATACCTACACACACACACACACACACACACATACACACACCGAAACATGCACACCTACACAAAGTAGGAGGTTTATGGGCAGAAGAGGAACAATTAGAGAGGAAATGCAAGTGGTTGCAGAAATAAGCTTCCCTATAGTCCTTAGGTCATTTGCAATGTCTCAGCATTACACATACAGCCACTGCACACAGGCACGCACACACATGCAAAACCATGCCAATTTAATGAACATTTTGCATGTGGTGGGTAGAACTCACCAGCACAGATAATCAAGAAGAAATGACAGTATTTACGTGTAAACATGGTGGTCCCGTGTTTGTCGCCTGCTCAAATGATTAAGTGGCAAACTGGATATTATGAGGAGTGGTGTTCACCTGGGTAGTATCCAGATATTAGTTTCACACAGACACACACAATAACTAAAGTCCTGCAACACTAATCCAAATCAAATCTCTCATTGCAACTTCACACTGTTATCCTGGTGCTGTCAACCTGAATCTAGTCAACGGAAGTACATTTCCAGGATAATTGCCTGACATCTGGTCCCTCAGCTTCCTCTCTCTGTGTGTTGCCGTTTTTAAAATCCCTTCACTTTGGGAAACAACGATACAATTCAAGCTAGCAAGCTACATGCTGAAAATGGCAAGTTTTTAAGAAAATTTGGATCGTGCAATAAGGCAGGCCTGCTTGGTCGTTCGGGGAATGATTGTTAAGATTTACAAAGAACGTGTTTACGGCATTTACTATCTAACTTATCTAACTGGGACGTTTTGGGACCAGTTGGCGAGATTGCTATGGACGAAGTACACTCAGTGAAATACTGGTAAAAGTAAATTTCCTTTAACCATGTATCCAGCTAATTTAAATAGCTCACATTACTGTATTGTGTGAACAGTTAACTTCATTTAATACTGTATGTGGCATTTTCTTTTGTGGGGTGCAAATGTTCCACAAAAACAAGTTCCTTTCCAAGACTATTTTGCAGAGCCACCGTCGCTGCGTCCGGAGTTTAGCACCGCCCAAGACGATTGTGACAGTTCAAAGACATGGCAACAACCCAGAGTGTTTCTTTCTCATATCCTAGAATGTATCTGTGGTGTAACAGACCTTACTCCACAGTGCTGTGGAGTAAGGTTTGCCAATGCGAGACTAATCTGAATCATACTGATAACAAAATGCCATCATTATGTGAAAACATTATAAATAATTAACTATTTTTCTTGCATGTACGGTATATTTGTCCTTAAAAATACACAATAGTCTAAACACAACTTTAAATTAACAAAACAGTAAAAAGAATTTGCAGCTATGATCAAGGTATTAACTTGAGCCAAGTACAACTGTATTGTGCCTAGTGCTAACAGTATGCTCAAGCAATACTGTATGTAAAAATAGTACAAGTAATACCAACATCTTTTCTTTTCAAATTCAATTTATAACAATCTGCTTGCTGTTGTGTGAGAGGTACATGGTGAAAACAGGAAAAACCTTGAAGTTTCACTTATAGTAAAGCTATGCGAGAGTTTTTCTGCAAAACTTCATGCAAATCTCCATCGGAAAAATAGACAGTTTTACTGAACAATGTCACGGTTGGGTTTTAGCTCACAAAAAAAATAAAACAATGTAAAGATATATAAGAAAAATTCCAATATTTTCATGGCATAGTGAAAAAAAGATCTCTTGTCCGAGCTAAAAATTACAACAATTACTTTTTCAATAGTTTTCACTTCATTTATTTTGGCATTCCAATTGTAAATTTCCCCATTATAAATCTTTAATCTTTTACAATGATCAATATGAACGCTTGCACCCATAAATGTTGGTGCTACCTGACATTATCCAGCCACAGATCTCCTCTCAGGTTCATATCCAAGCAATCACAAGTTGTGGTGGTGTCAAACGCAACCTCACTGCAATCTTACCAATCTCCTCTCCATCTCCTGGCAGGCAGAGAGCGAGAGAGAGAGAGAGAGAGAGAGAGAGAGAGAGAGAGAGAGAGAGAGAGCCAGAGAACAGAGCAGACAGCCTCTCTCTACACATGATAAGAGGACCAGAGAGGATGATGAGAGGGATAAAATTGATACAAAGATAGAAAAGGTGACATGTTCAGGTTTGTGCACGAATGAGAGCGAGTCAAAGAGCGATCATTACCATAGCTATGACGCAAGAGGGTGAAGGGAGGAACAGGTATAGGGAAATAGAGGCTGTTGACAAAAACACTTACAAAATCATAAAATAACCCTGCAGTAAATTCAGTGACAGACAAGTAACTAATCCCCCCAAAACATTGTTGCAATAGTAAAGTGTTTAGTTAAAAATCAACACATTTGGGAGTCTGAAAAAAATAAATAACATTACCACATTCACCAAATCGGTATTTGCAGCAGGGCAATTACATTACATATTAAGGTGTTTCTGTTAGTGTCCACCCACTGAAGACAAAGTGAGTGTAAGGGAGAAAGAGGTTTAGAAAAATAAGCTAGTGGAAGCTGCTGCTGCTACCTGAGAAGTATTGACAGAGCAGTGAGCCCATAATGTTATCCTAAAAATAAAAGAGGAGCTGGATATTAATCTCACAAAGGGAACAGCACTGGAGCTCCCACCTCTCATTTACCTAGCAGGAGGGATGACCATAACTAAGTGTTCCTCTCATATTCCCAGACAACTCTATTCAATGGTTATTAATAGAAAATGAGACAGAGAGGAAGGAAGGAAGGAAGGAAGGAAGACAAAAGGAGACTAAAAGGGAAAAGAAGGGTGTGAGACATTGTGAAAGACAGAAGGAGAGGTTGTCATACCACCTTCACATCCACCTATCCTCATGAGTATAAACACTAATGCACTGAAACACAGCTGACATCCAAAATAAAACAAACAAAAAAATGGAAAAGGCTCCCAGTAGTCTCCCTTTAGAAATAAATGGGAGTTTTGTTTTTAAAACTTTAAAAAGGAAAAAAGAATTAAACTCTCATCAGTGGCAATGGCAGTGTGTCTGCCACATGAATCTGTTGGTGAAATGCAATTATCTTTCCTGAGGGGGGGGGGCTCGTTTAGTTGGTGTTTGCCTTTGCCTGCTGATCATCAAGCACCATTAATTAAAGCTTGCTTTGGTTCAAAGGATTTACACATCAGACGCACACACACACACACACACACACACACACAGATTGATTATTCTAACACGTAGTTTATCTTTATCCAGTATTCCATTAGTAGGCTACATCCTTTTCCCTTGCCTGCTTTTATATATTAAAATATGGTGCGATACTGATGGTGATGATGTTTGAGAAAACGTGCAAATTACGGCACGACAGTAAAATAACTTCTAATTACGTTGTCAAAATAGTTTATCCACTTTATAAAAATAATTCATTATGCTTACTTTGACTGGAGTTTAGACAAAAGGTTTATAATCTAGTTGTGAAAATGAGTCTACAGCTACAATCTACAGACCAGCCAGAGAATGTGGCAGATGCAAAAGGTAGTAGGGGCTTCAAGTTATGTGAGCCGAGTGTGTAGCTGACTGCTCTGGGCTAGCTGCTGCAACACACACACACACACACACACACACACACACACACACACACACACACACACACACACACACACACACACACACACACACACACACACGGTTGGAATTGTGGGCAAAAACAACACTGTGCATTCTCGTCTGGGTGATTTATCTCCATCTGTGAGACTTATATAATTGGGAATATAATTGGGATGTTTCTGTGTTCCTGTTTCGTTTTCTGTGTTCTTAAACACTGTTAGCAGTCAGCCAGGAGGAATCACATGAGAACTGTAAAACCACAGCTTAAAAAGGGAGTCATAAACAACATTTACATTTATGAATGTGTGACTTCACCAATTAAGGCCATTATTCTGTTTTCAGGAGGAGAGGAGAGGAGAGGAGAGGAGAGGAGAAGCTTGGCAGATGGATGGATGGCTGTCAGAAATATTGCTCAAAACTTCAGACAAGACACAAACACACAGTTAGGTTCACAGATCAACTGCTACAAAACGCTCTGTTTCAAGCAAAGTATTTTGATGCTGCAAAGCTAATTTCAGTGACAACAGTATTAGGCAAAGCTATTATGGATATGTCATGAGCCATTTTGCTTTGGCAATGATTGTGTAATGGAGAGCCAAGGCCAGACATGACAATTGGGAGACACAACAAAAAAAGCCTCAAAAAAATAATCCCCTGCTATTTATAGTCTGACGGGGGGAGGCATTCATGTTGAAGAAATTACTTGGAATTAAAGAAACTGTCAAAGTCTTTGGTAAACAGCTTAACTTCTCACAGTGTACATTTTTAAAATAACTATCACATTCATAAAAACACTATGAATCAAATGGGATTAGGAGATTATGAGTATGAATTAGGGCAATTACACATAATCCTTTAAATTCATAAAGAAAAAACAGACTGCACACTTATCTAAGGTAATCTGTCACAGGGTGAAAGGAGGTGAATGAATGACAGTTGCTAGCACACAGAGACAATTAAGACAACTGCATAACAAGTAAACAGACTTGTATGCAGTACAGAAGCACAATGATGATGATTTAAGAGAGAGGAAACAGAATGTAGAGAAGAGTGAAGTGAGAAGGAAGAAAGGTCAGTGAGGTTACAGAGAAGTAATGGAGATGTTAAGAGCACGTCTTGCTCCAGCTACAGGAGGTCACTCAGTCAGTGCTGTGTCCATTTGCTGGGGAGATGGAGGAACGGATGGCTAGATGCATTGATGTAAGATTAAAAAAAGTCTCCTCTCATGCTTGTACAGAATGTTGTAACTGGCATTTTCAGAGATCACACCCTCACCTTCAATGGAAGAAGTATCACTTGCATCCAGTAATATTTACTATTTATTTTAAGATTTTGTTAATCACTTTGAAATAACTCCATTGCCAGGCCCCTAAATAGTTGGTAGGTGTCTAGGCTGGTTTTATTTGGTTAATGACTGCATTGTTTTAGGAGTAATTAGAGCAGCTGGACAAAAATGTTTTTTTCTGGAAATGCTTTTCTATGCTTATTTGTTTATTATGTATGTACCGTTTTCATGGGACAGATGGCCCTTTTGTCACCTCTGCACACTGGGAATGGTTATGTCAGCCAATGCTGTGTTTTATGGGCATGAATCTTTCTGGTTGACATGATATCAGATGGCTGTTGTAGTACTGTAGCACTGTACTTTTAAGGCTCTCATTAACACTCATTCAGGCTCTGCACCTGCTCATTTGACACTACTAAACCGCTACCAAGTCTGCTTGGCAGCTTGGTTACATGTCTCTAACTACTGAGTACTCCAGTTATTATAATGCATTTATTGAGACCTTTTTTAATGATTGTAGTCGCTGTGGGTCTGGGATATGATGAGTCCTGGGTGGAGGTAGTGGTAGCATAGTAGAAGATCAGCAAGTATTAGTATATGTAGGAGACTCAGCATGGGAAAAGAAAAGTTAGAAAGAGAGCAAAAACAAGTGAGGGAGCCAGAGAGAGTAAGACAGAAAATACAAAGAGAAAGACAGTGACACAAAGGCAGATGAATAAAAAAAAAACAAGCAGACAAATATGTGTGCCCCAGAAGCAGTGGAGTGGTGAAGTCTCTCCCCAAACCTCCAACCACCCTACTCCCCTGCTGAGCTCTGGCACTGATCAGAGGAATAAGAGTCACTCTGCATTGCAGCCACACACTGGGACTAGAGGAAAACACAGTGTCCCTGCACTCACAGAGCATAATCACAATCACAAATGCAGGCACGCACACACACACACACACCAACTTAACACTTCTGCATAAAATACACAGAAAAACAGCAGAGCAGGAGTTCCCCACCAACACGCACAAACTGGCATTATACCTTGTCACCAACAACAGTACATTTTGCCCTCCACCCCCACCTTACCTCACTACAACACTGGCAAAAAAGAAAAATTAAACTAGAGCAAAGTAAACTAAGGCTTTTTTTAGCTTGCTGATGGCTGAAACATACACAATTTCTCACAAAAAGCCAATTATATATTACTTGAGAATATAGAAAAAAATGTACGCGCAAATTAGCATTAGGAAGTGTTTGCCCTCACAGGACTCAGGCTAAGCTAACGTACAAACATGCAAAAACCTTTAAATAACATGGACAAACATGCATGTACAGTTAGCATGGCCATGTATATCCATGCATGCATTAAATAGGTTAGCACCCTTTATGGCTAAAATTATGATTTTACTTAATCTTGCAATCATGATTATTTGTCTCAGTTCAAAGAAAAAAATTATACTATTGCACTTTTATTCCTGAACATATTTTCTCTTTTTCTGATGGGTATTTGTAAAAGTAGCAGGTGCTAAACAATTGTTTTCATTGCTACACCATAATTAAAACTATTCATTTCGAGGGAGCAAATACGGCCCTTTTCAGGGCACTGACAAGCATTAAAAAACACATCAATGTGGCTGAATTCAATTATTTTATATTAATTATTATGATATGAATTATTATTATTATTATTATTATTATTATTAGTAGTAGTAGTAGTAGTAGTAGTAGTAGTAGTAGTAGTAGTATTAGTATTATTAGTATTATAAGATTAAGATGTGCAATAAAAGAATAATGTTGCAGCCCTATCATTCACACACGCCTGTGAACAGACAAATGAATAAAACCTAAGTAATGATGGAGTGATCAGGTCTAACATGCCTATCAGGCTAAGATAACCCCTGCTGATACACAAAACAGATGGCACACTCATCTCTCTCAGGAAGCAGCAGAAAAGAAAAAAGGAGGACAGAGAGGATGGAGAGATAAGGCGGGGTGTCCTTGGTTACATCAAGACGTGGATTAGCAGCATGGATTACTGTCACCAGATACCCTGTCTAGATCGGGGTTAGGAGGTCTAATCCACCACAGCTGTTAATATTACAAAGAAAGCCTTTGGATTGTACTGTCAACTGGATACATATCATATGAACTGACTGAGCAACTCTGACATTATGTACTACAGATGTAGCAATCATCCCAGTGTTTACAAGCATCAACGCTCTGCAAATAATACATTGTTGAATTATTAAAGCAACCATTTTAAAATCTCCACCTACAATTTTCAAGGGAATCTTTCCCTGTTCAGTCCATTAAAGAAAAATAGAGTTTATACCAGATGCGGAAGTCTTTTATCAAGTGGTGTGACGTATAAATGCTGCACTTCCACATGACGGATACAGCTGTGCAGCACGTCATAAGTAACTGAGGTCACTTTAGACTGACGCTATTGAACCAAGGATTTCTCATTTAGCAGCTTCAACTACTCTGTCCTCGCATCTCTCTCCCACATCCTGGTGTGGCTTCCTTGTGTCTTAGCTCCCCTGAATGATGCAAGTGACGGAAGCGAGGAGACAGCCCATATGACAGAAAAGCAGCCCATATGTAACGGAAATAACATGGTTATCCACAAAGACCCAAGGCAACAGTAAGAAACGACAAAAAAGGGGCAAAAAAAGCAGAAAAGTAAAAGTATCCTGTGGCCTGAGAAGATACTGTACGAAAGAAGCATAGCCAAGCATAGTGAATCACTGATCCAGTATACAGTAAGTGTATCAAGCATAAACAAAAAGTTTGTGTCACACGTTTTTTCTTGCTATCTTGCCATCTATCTTTCTTTCTCTCCTTTTTGCTCTCCTAGAGCGGGTGTTCTTTGAACATTTCATAGAAGGGGTTTAGGCAAAGATCCAACTGGACAACCCCTCTGGATTTTAGAGAAATAGCTGACATCTGCCCATCCCTTTTCTTCGCTCAATCCCTTTCATTTTTTGCCACTCTCTCTTTTTCACATCTGAGATTTACTAATCCTCCTTACTAGGATAGGGTTCAAACACTCATCTTTCTAGAGTCAGGCCCCTCCAGAATGTTTTCTGTACAGAAATAATAATCTCTGCATTGCGTCTTTTGTAACAATATCACTAGTAGCGTTCCTACAATGCAAAGAGAGTGGTAAATGACTGAGTCCTTGAGGGAGTAGAGCACTCAAACAGTCCTTGGTTCCAAAGTAAGGTCACTCAAACACAAACTCAGCACACACACACACACACACACACACACACACACACACACACACACTTGGCACAGGCTGAGCCTTTGTGCAGTGGGTGCTGATGCAGGCTGAGATTGGTGGAGTGTGTTATCATCAGTACAGATCAAGAGGCTCTAATGTCATTAGGACTGTTGAAGAACCCACTGGCCTGCAGTCAATCGCCTCGCTCTGATTGGGTTAGACTGCGGCTGACTTCCTGAATAGGAGGGGCCTCTGTGTTTGACATAGGCCACATAGCAGTGGCCAGAGAGGGCGATTTACAGAGTTAACTTAATGAAGTTCTGAATTCAATTAGGATGACTGAGTCCCGACAAAGACACACAATCAACTCATCAAGTGAGCATTAGGGACTGTAATCACACAAAAGATAAGTATTAGGATTAAAAGAGCTTTATCTGCATTTATTAGCTGTATATAATGCAGAATAAAACAATAAGTAAAAACCAGGATGACCACTGCACACCTATGTTTGACATGTTTTAACAAGTAATGCTTTAAACAATCCCTTTCTAAGATGGAGTGTTTCAAAAATCTTGAAAATTCTTAAGGATGAGAAGAGTGGAGCAGAGCTTTAATATTTCCCTTTAATCTATATTTAACAAGAACAGATGACATATTTTGTATTAACAAAAGAGATCTCCTCGATCATACTTTTGAACTGCCCCCTAGTTATAGTCATGTTGTGCCATAAAAGATGTAATTTGCTTTAATTACTATAAATGTAGCCAAGAATCCTTCTTAAATGGTGTTGCTAGGCACTGTCTGACAGCTGCTTTCATAGAACAAATTTAAAGCCTCTAGCTCTCTCTCGTTTTCCATTTCTCTGTCTTTCTCTCTCCCAATTCCCTTATTCCCCACGCTTACGGGCAGACAGGAATGCAGGGATGGGTAGACAAATCAGCTCTCGCTTCCATCGGCTGCCGACTGGCACCATTAAAGTCCCAACACGTCCTCCCTCTCTTTCTCCATCCATCCATTCTTACTTCACCTGTACCTCTCCTCTATCCCTTAGCTCTTCTGTTATTTCATGAGTGTGATATGTCTGCCCCCCCCCTCCGTCATGTCCGCCTCTCATTATCCCTCTTTGCCTCCCTTCCCCTTTCTTTCTGTCTCATCTCTGGTTTCCAGTATCCCTTTTTCCTCTCGACACAGTAATTAATTATGAGTTGTAGTTTGCTTGAAGCTGAAATGACTGAATGTTTCGCTGCAGTAGGAGAAACAAGACACGTCAGAGTAGTGTGCTCAGTGTGTTTTCCTGTGTGCTTTGGTCAAAAAGACAGAAACGGCTTTGCTGTCTGTTAACTTCAAGGCAGGCTGGGTTCCTGCTCAACAATCATGGAAGTGCTTGTGTCTATCTGAATTAGAGCCTTACTGTTAGCTGATAAGGACCACTAATTCACAGTGCAGAAATACCAAAGATATATTTGAAGTAAATAAGAAATAGTGTTGCCATAGTTTGTCCATCAGAGAGCATAGAGGAAGTGAATGTGAATATCAGTTGTCTATCCACACAGACAATATAACTAACAAATCCTTCCCAGCAGCAGGCATTCCCACACATACACAGGCATGGTGTGACCTCTTATCATGCAGTCAGGCTTGCTGAGTTGTGGTGAGACTTGATTTCCAGCAAAGGTGACATCCTTAAAGCTCTTCTTTCACATTTGCTCATCACTCTTCCCTGTCGCTCTTCCTTTTTCCCTGCCTGTCTTGCTCAGCAATATCCAAGCATGTCAGTGCCACTGAAGCAGGTAATAAATCAGGAATTATAACACTTTAGGCCTCCAACTATAACACACAGCTTATGTAAGAATGTGGAGTGGAGGTTATGTGAATTGGGTGGGGTGGGGTGGGGGGTGAGCTAGTGAAGCCTGACTGGGCATGGAGGGAGCCAGCAAAAAGAGGAGGTAAAATGAGGTTGCGTGATCAATGTAGAAACTAAAGCTCTGTCTTCCCTTGGTTTTAGAGTTTCCCTTATTTGGGGTGGCCCTCCAAAATAGATATCCAACCACAGAGCTACAAGAGCTAGTTATGTATGTTATTGATCAAACTTGTGCACTTCCTGCTACAACATGCCATAATGTCTGCTGTGAAAAAAGGCCTATAGCAGGACATGGAGACACACCGGCAGACACGAAACCCCCCCCACACACACAAACGCATGTACGGACACAAAAGCTCAGAGCCTAAGGGAAGGGTGCAGTAGAGTTGGATAGCTGTGATCCAGGTTGAGACAAGCACAGAGACTTCTGGTTCCTTGAGGGAAAGCACATAAATTGTTACCATAACATCTAAATACCATCCAATCTAAACCACTGGCATCATGAAATAGAATATAAAAAACAAATGTGTATGAATTGAAAGAACACAAGCCCACAGAACTGTCAAATGCCCCACATCATTAGTGCTACAGTCTTGCACAACAGATATTTATTTTGTTTAACCACTGAAAATGTATTTTCACAGTATTTCAGGACAGCTATTGTCACCATGCCATCTCTTCAAAGTAATCCCTTTATTAAGACTTGATATAACGAGTTCCACCCTTTCAATTTGTCATATGTGTATTGATTATATTAACTTGTAATGAGTCACACTCAGTTTTGCCAAGGAGCCCTCCAGTATTAACATCCAGTAATACGTAATCATTCACTCTACTATAAGACATAAAGACATTAATAACACAGTCTGAATGGTGTTTATTTCCAACTGGGCAGCTAATGTGGCACTAGCAAAAAACATATCCATAAGCCAAACTAACTGCTTCTGAACTCACTCATTGGCTAAATCATGTCTTCTGGCTGAAGCACTGTAAACAGGATGAGGCCTGCCCCAGTTCAGATCTTTCGTCATGACAAATGAAGCTACTGACCGCAGTTTTATGCTTTCTTTATATCTTTTTGTCTGTTTCTCCCTCTAAATACTTTTTTCAGTGACCTGTCTGTATCCACCGCATTCCCCGTCTTCCTCCCTTACTGTTGCTGAACAGAGCTAAAGCAGACTTGACCTCTGAGATTAACTTCTAAAACATGAACGCTTAATACTTTAGAAGGCTTTGTGGTGATTATAATAAAACGTTAAACTGCTGCTTTAATTCACTCACTCACTCTGTTTCTACACTTTTATTTCTACACTCTTTTCTTTTTAAAATGTGTCTTTCAGGTATCTGAAAGTAGATGTGCACAGTATGTGAGGTTTGCAAGTGTGTAACCAAATGTGTGTGGTGATGTGTGTGCATGTGTGGTGAGCTCAATACAAAGGACAAGGAATAAACTATTGGACAAAAACACTTATATTAAGCCATCCTATCTTATCCCATTCCATCACACACACTGTTACACACACAGACCATGGAGGAGCACCATGCACATCTGTGAGCTCATCACTGCAGTGATTGATTTGGTTTGCTCGAAGCGCGTGGATTATAGCTTTCCCTTATAATCTGTAGTGGTGATGAAGAAGAGTCTCAGATCCTGGTTTTAATATGCACAGCTGGAAAGAGGTCAGTCGACTGGCCTGTAGTGCCCTTTTAAATTGTTATTTTCATTTGTTGCTGTAATTCACGTTGAACTGCCTGCTAAATTGAATTAACTCTTTACTAATCCACTGAACAAAAAAACAAAAAAATCGCTAATATCATATAACAATTAATTAAAAAAGTACATCCATGGGAGCCTGGGTAGATCACCTGGTAGAGCAGGCGTCCATATACAGAGGTTTACTCCTTCTCTCTCCCCTTTCATGTCTTCAGCTGTCCTATGTAAAAAAAAATTAAAAATGATAAATAAAAATAAAATGATAAATTAAAAAATGGACACCCATAAAATACATTGCCATCCAATTCAAAATCAGCACTAACTACAGCCTCATACATTACCACTGTGTTAAATCAACATATCATTTGTCACAATGTCAATGGAAAACTGAATACTGCATTGGACGTTGATGCACCGTCTTGTACAACACAAGCATGTCTTATCTCTCATGTACCTGTACCATGTGTCTTATTCTTAACTTTGTGGCTGCCTCAATTAGAAAGAAAAATATGACCTTATTTCCGACTCTGCTTTTGAAAAAGGTACAGTATGTGTCATACTTTGTCATTCTGTTCACATGCCCATCCAGTGTAAATTACCTAGGTATAGGCCAAGTGGGATATATGGAGAATGTGGGACATGCTAGTGAAGACAGAATATCTACACCTGCAGAAACTTGCAGCTCTGCGGTAATGGTCTCACAAAACTGAAAAATGTGCAGTTTGACAGGATGTGTCAAACGTGCCCTTCCAGCCACTGAGATATCCCACTTTTATACACATTCAGCAAATGGTGCTATATTATAACTACTGCCTGAAAAATAGCAAAGACAGAGAGACAGAAGAAGAAGCAGCTGGCACGATTCAGCATAAGTGGAGAAGTGAATGTGTCATTTCCCTAAAAGGTCAAAGTAAAAAACGAAGATGAGTCGATACTTTCACAGCGCAGAGAAAGCGAAATAGTACTAATTCCATTACCATAACAAATATCGGTGATTATATAATGTGATATTTAGGCATCTCCTCAAACTAAATATCTTCACACTCCATTCCAATTATCTCTAAACACGTAACTAATGTGCACACATGCATAACATTTCTCCCTTTTTAAGTCATTCTTCTACTGTCTAATAAGAAAAGTATGTATCTATCTGAACTACTAAAACTAATGTTGGCATGATGCCATGCTAGGTAGTAAGTGCCAATAATTGAGAATAATTACAGTGAAGTGTCTCCTTTGATCTTGCAATGAAAATGTTGACTGTTAATATGTAATTGATGAGTCGAATAATTCACCACGGGAGTCATTCATGCAGCAGGTGCATGCCAAACTCATGTCCATTAAGGTGAATTTAAACTAAATACACAAACATATTCATAGAGATTCTGCAGCCTACACATTGGAGATGAAGGTGGTGTTGCTAAGAGTAATGCACGTTAATAAACACATAGGCGATATGTCAGGTGCACCTACATAGTTTTCCTGCACCCCTTGCTGTGCTTGACTGCAAAGGGAAGGGTCAGAGCTCAAATGCTAAATCAAAGTGTGTTAACTGGCAGGTCAATGGAGGTGATGGCCTTCGAGTAATTTAAAGGAACACGCCAACTTATTGGGACTTTAGCTTATTCACCGTAACCCCCAGAGTCCATACATACCCTTCTCATCTCCGTGCGCGTTGTAGCTCTTTCCGACGGCTCCACCGGTAGCTTAGCCTAGCACGGATCCTGAAGGTAATTGGTTCCAATTACCAATTGGTACTGCTCCGAATAAGTGACAAAATAACGCCAACATGTTCCTATTTACATGTTGTGATTTGTATAGTGTACACAGCGTGTACAAATAACAAGGTCACATGAGACACAGCCATCTTCTAACTGTATACAAACTGGGAACTACTGTATATTCTCAGAAAAGCGAAGCATTTCTACTCTCTATCCGGTGCTTCTCAGGTGCAAGCATATCACTCCGCCCAAGTAGCAGAAGTAGCAGTGCTTCGCCTTTCTGGGAATATAGTTCCCAGTGTATATATGGATAGAAGATGTCTGTGTCTCCTGTGACCTTGTTATTTGTATACACTGTGACTATACAAATCACAACATGTAAATAGGAACATGTTGGCGTTATTTTGTCACTTATTCGGAGCAGTAGGCTAGTTGGAACCAATTACCTTCAGGATCCGTGCTAGGCTAAGCTACCGGTGGAGCCGTCGGAAAGAGCTACCACGCGCACGGAGATGAGAAGGGTATGTCTGCACTTATCTAACTCTAGGGGTTACGGTGAATAAGCTTAAGTCCCAATGAGTTGGCGTGTTCCTTTAAACAATATGTGCTGTTGGAGTCAATTATATTTTTTATATAAAAAAGTATTAAATGTGTGGATATGCACTGTGTGTGTGTGTGTGTGTGTGTGTGTGTGTTCTTGTTTAACTATGTTCGTGGGTTCCAAAAACCGGGAATACAGTATACTTGTGGGGCCAAAATGCTGGACCCCACAACTTTAAAGGGCTGTTTGAGGGTTAAGATTTGGTTTTAGGATTAGGGTTAGAATTAGGTTATGGTTAGGGTGAGGGTAAGGGTTAAGGTTAGGCATTTAGTTGTGATGGTTAAGGTTAGGGTAAGGGGCTAGGGAATGCATCATGTCAATGACGGGTCCCCACAAAGAGAGTGAAACGCACTATGTGTGTGTGTGTGTGTATATGTGTGTGTGTGTGTGTGTGTGTGTGTGTGTGTGTGTGTGTGTGTGTGTGTGTATATGTGTGTGTGTGTGTGTGTGTGTGTATATGTGTGTGTGTGTGTGTGTGTGTGTGTGTGTGTAAGGAGAATGTCTATTCAGCCATAAATCTACACCACAAGCCAAATGTCAGCGTCATACTTGGTCTGTGATGTCCTGGGGCACAAAGAGGCATCTGAGAGGAGGAGGGAAGAAAGGTCTAGTGGGACAAGGGCCATGATTAAATGATTCACAGAATCCACCCTGTCATCGTTCCGGAAGAAGCTACAGACTCATTCACACTTTCAATCACTTACACACATGCACACACAGATTACAAACCAAAGGCAGTGTACAGCATCACAGACAAAAAATCCTAACTGCGACAGGATCATACTGCCCACAACAGAAACATGGCGTAACTTGTGTTCAACTTGTACAGACTTCACATTAGAAAATTGAGTAGTGTTGCAAAACAGTTTGGTCTACGGCTGCTGCCATTGGCTGTTGGATATGGTGGGTGAGCTAAACCAGGTTTGAGAGAGAGCCACTACATAGGAAGGCAAAACAGGTGTCAATGTGTGGGAATTGTGCTGGCATGAAGAGTTTTGCTACAAAGCAGGTTACCAACCCTGTTTTTTTATGTATCGAACAGCCAATGTAAATTAGGGTTATGTCGACACATAGCCACCCCTAGGTCAATTATTGAACAATAAACTTCATCCATCAACCATCACACAGGATGCAAGGTTGTCGTGACAGTAGTTGACTTATAAAAATCCATGTTGATATCAAAGAGATGTGGACAAAACACTGGTTATTTCTGTATACAGGCAGAAAACTATACAGCAAAAGGAGATGACATCATTTTGTAAAGTTTGAGGCACTTAATAAGGGTGCATACGTATTCTAAGTGTGTCTGAGAATCTTCTATAGAAACGGTGATGAATTTGTAGAAGCTCATGATTGAAGCTCATGATTGAATTGTTATTAAAAGTTCAGTATAATTAATATTAGATTTCATTTGCTAAAAGAAATTCATGCAACTGACAGTTTGACATCAATACAATAATGTACACAATTAACAAGAAAAACATTCTTGAACATCAGCTGGGAATATGTGTGAGCCATTTCACAAACTGAGAGGTGAATAAACTAACTTCAGGCAGGTTTACAATCTATTACATGCCTTTCTACAGCTCCTCCCTCCCTCCCCACTGTTTGTCTCCCCTCAAACTTTCCCTCTCAATTCTCTCTAAGCCTATGGCATAAACACATCAGACAAGCTTTCTACCCAGCTGTCGTTCACAGTGGCAAGTGAGAAGATGCAAATTGGTGTTTTACCCCTGCTCTCTCTCTCTCACTCTCCCTCCCTTTCCCCCTTTCTGCTTTCGTCTCTCCACAGTTGGTCATGGCCGTTTTTATACTTTGATTTTCTGCAAGCTTTACCTCATCACATTGCTTTTCCCAGATACATGGAGAAAACCTCTTACACACACCGACTTACACATGGACAAACTCTCACACACACACACACACACACACCCACACACACACACACACACACACACACACACAGTGCGTTTCACTATCTTTGTGGGGACCCGTCATTGACATAATGCATTCCCTAGCCCATTACCCTAACCTTAACCATCACAACTAAATGCCTAACCTTAACCCTTACCCTCACCCTAACCATAACCTAATTCTAACCCTAATCCTAAAACCAAGTCTTAACCCTCAAACAGCCCTTTAAAGTTGTGGGGTCCAGCATTTTGGCCCCACAAAGCTGTCCGGACCCCACAAGTATACTGTATTCCCGGTTTTTGGACCCCATGAATATAGTTAAACAAGAACACACACACACACACACACACACACACACACACACACACGCACGCACAACTATCTGCTGGTAGCCAGATTTGCCAGTGGGCCCAGAACAACCCAATCAAAGCTCAGCTGGAAGGAGTGCCATGACAATGCAGAACGGATGGACACAAAGAAAGGGGAGGGTGGAAGGAGGGATGAAAACCTTTTTCAGAACTTATTATTTCTCCACAGTTACAGATGGCCTTTTTCTGAGCCAACAGAGAAAAAAGTCAGAGGGAGGATGCTTGATGCAATACTAAATTGGCTCACCTTTCCTCTAGTCTATCATTTGGGGATTGGAGTAGTGCTGATGTCTCCAGCAACTTCCAGTGCTCTGTGTGGGAGGTGGCAGAAGGAGATGTGTGCTCAGTGCAAAAAGGCATGGTCATAACAGCCAAGACATTGTCCTTATTGATACTACTTGACATCTTGTCACAGCAAAATTATCTCCACTCTCTTTCTATGTTAGTATACTGTATATCATTGTATATTGGTCTTCCGATCAGACTTGAATCAACCTTTATAAATAATTGTTTCATCAGAAGAATAACTGACAGATTAATCGATAATAAAAAATTGTTAGTTGCAGCTCCATCCTGCTCAGAAATCTGAAACTGATGGAAAATAAATGTTGCTGTTGCTCAGGGTAGTATGAGCACCAAATAAGCACCACACACTCCATCAGTCACTGTTTTCAAATAGAGAAGACTTTCATTGTGGTAAAGGACCTTAAAATCCAGGCAATCTAACAGTCATTGTAATCAATGCGGAGTATTGGCACCTTTCTCTCACTGCTGATAGAAAAAGGTAAAGTAAAGGTTAAATGTCCATCACAGTATCAACCTATCATGTCTCTTTAGTGCCTCCTGCTATTTTTCAAGGCAAGCACAGCAGTGAGGACAATTTCTGTGGAGGGGCTCTCAGTTGACAAATCACGTTGCCATAGGAACGCTGTTAGTTGCGTGGGTGGCAGGTAAGGATGCTGTGTGTCGCTATAGTGAAAAGATTTAATAGCTAAACAAGAATACAAGCGTTCTGTTGATGATTCTTAGTTTTTTTTTACTTTTACAACAGGGGAGGGAGTGAGAAATGATGACATAAATGAAACATGGGTCAGAGTTGAGGGATGATATCATGTGTGAGTAAACACTTCCTGCAGATTAACCAGATTGATGAATCATGAATTTGGGGAGAGACAGAGAGATTTGCTAGGGTACATGGCGAAACTTTTGACGTTCCAGTGCAGTCACCTTTTTCCTGGCAAGTTTAATCACAGCAATCAAAAATCAATATCCATCAGTAATTAAACTCTGAGGCTTAACCAAAATAACAAATAGTACATGTTTTATTCCAGGCAAGCAACAAACTTCTTCCCGGTACTTGGCGAGAGTTGGGCCCTGGCTAAGAGTCAATCACTGCATTCACACACAAGCCATTCCAAATCCCATCAACAGAAGAAAAAAAAACCCTCAAGAAAGGCAAAATCCCAAACTCAAAAGGGAGTAGCACACAGGGAAGAATAACATGAAATCCCAGTGTAAGCCTTGTTAAATCTCTCCGTAACATCCCCAACATTATGCTGCTAGACTATGATATATCCAGAGGGGAGGGGGGTGACAGGAGAAGGTGGGGTGATGCGGCGAGGGTATTACAGTACTGCCTTCTGGCTATAGCGCAGCAGCCCGCTGTTTCACAATTACTGTGGTAACACTGCATACTGATGCCCCCTGACACCACTGACACTCGGAGCAGACAGGAAGTGTGAGAGAGAGGGGACAAGAAAGAGTGGAACAGAGTGTGTGGGGGTGACAAGAGTGGTGAGACATATCATTAACTTAATGATGAATTGTCTGGTCATCCCAATAGGGGATCCCTCCTGCTAGGAAACAACATTATCCTATACAAATCTAGTAGTCAAACATAGTTATCACATTCTCAGTATATTTGTTCTGTCAACACTACTCAGTATGGCCATTCCTACAGGGGTCTAAAAACACTTAGCACTACACTTACACAACACAAACTTTTTTTAAATAACAGCAATAATACAGTCATTTTGCATGGTAATCTTAGTATTGTTCCATAGTATTTTGTTCACAGCAAAACCTGTAGAAAGCCTAATAAAAGCTTTGTGCATGCATCTACTGAAACCTTTTAACACTGGTGTTGTTTTCTTATTTCTAAGATGTGGTGCTTTGAGAATTCACCCCCCATAAGAAGTCACTGACCTTTTTCAGCACTTAGCGCCATAAGCACATATCCTCTTTATAAGTTGAAACAAGTTCAACTTTTCTGAAACACAATGCACATCAATGTCACTCCAGAGTTCCCACAACCAATACGGTTGAAGCAACGCTAGGACCAGGGTGCAGTGTCAAGAGCGTACATACTACTGGCAACAAACTGACATTAACCTACTACATGTGGATGGCACAAAGTTGCAAAGCTTGCAAAAAGTTGACCTGTGGACACAGTCATAATAATATTGTCATACAAAACTTTAGAATTGCATGCTTAAGTAACACAATATCAAAACATGGTTTGTTCCTACAGTAGCATTTAAAATAAACTTTTGCTATTGAAGGAATGGAGTGGTGAGAAAAATAGATAGATAGATAGATGGGATAGATTACACAGCTCTGAGGTATTGTCTGATATGGATGAATCAAACGTGTGTGCACACATGCATGCATGCATACTTAAGCATGCGTGCCCATGCTTCTTTGCAACAGACAGGATGAAAACGGAATTAGGGGCCTAATCCTCGGCGTGGATTTAAGGCGTCGGAGCGGGAGCAAATGAGAGAAAGAGGGGGAAAAAAATGCCCCAAGACCATCTGCAATTTTCTCATCATTTCATGCGTCTGAAACAAAACGAATTTACGGCTTGTCATGCTCGGCTTGGCATACACAAACATAAGAGCCAATATACCACAGCGTGTCACCTGCTGCTGCATCAAAGAGAGCTGGTTATATATATATATATATATATATATATATATATATATATATATATATATATCACAGCTTCATTTGAATCATAGAGACCTGGGAGAAACGCTTTATATGGTCTTCTCAAAAGGAGCAGTCTGGAATACCTACTGATATGTTGGGGCCTTTCTACATCTCCCTGATTCCTATCTAAAACAGCAACATCCCATGTCTCCTTCTTACTTTACATCGTGCCTCATAGGTCATTTCAATGTCACAACATGGGGATTTTTCCCCCAACCCCACACACAAACACAACACAGATAAAGTTATGTGCTTGGCAGCTTAGAGTGAGGCAGAGAGATATGGGACGAGAGCGCTGGAGGCAGAAACAGTCAGTGAGAAAGAAGAATTGAGAAAAAAGATGAAAGGAAGCATGAGAGAAGGCTGGAGGGAGAAAATAAAAGTGGTTCGACTGTGATATAGTAACATGTACATGTATTGGGCCCCTTTATAAAAGGCACGTGACAGCTTAATAGGACTGGCTGCCAAGATGAAAAAAGAAGTAAGAAGTTCTGAACAGCAGGATATGTGCACGCACACACACACACACACACACACACACACAGTATACATATCTTCTCTGTAGGCCTCACACATATGCTGAGTAAACTATTCAGAGAAGAACAAAGGTTCTCATTAAATTGAATGCTGTGACGCATATTGATTTCTCCGCATAGAATTCACAACACCTATTGTTTGGAGATCCTCACTTCAGATCTCTGCTGTCATTGCTGTAGCGAACATCAATATGCAGCTGTGCGGTGCATTACCAAAGGGTTAATTACATACTTGTAAGCAATTACTCTCTTAATGTAGCGTAGAATCCTACCCCAAATTGGAATTTAGAGCAATACCATCAAGCTGTCAGTCAGTGATACCATCTTTCTAAGACTTTGAACATAATATTGTACACCAAGTTTGAAGCCTACTCTAAGGTCAAGTCCATACAGGCAAGATAACAGGGACAGAGGTTTTATGTGGCAAGTAAAGGTCTAAGATAACTGTAACTGAATGGCTACACATCAAAATGTAACTCCAGTTATACAATAAAGTGTTAAAGCTCTCATCCTAAACAAAAAACACTGACTTTCCAAATAAACAACTATACTAATTGTAGAGGAGTAGCACGTCCCCAAAAATATATATATATATTCAATTTTATGTTAGCCCTGCAGCCATTGCTAAAGAATCCTGTGTCTAACTGTCCTAAAATATGGGAGTCAGATTATGGTGTGAAGAACAGTTGGTGACACGGAAATACAATTTGCAATCTTCTCTGTGGTGTTTGGTGGCACGGGAAAGGACTAATTGGACACTAGCCTGCGTCTGGTAGTCCTGTCACAGCCCGGAGGGGTTTAAGTGAGAGAGAGAGGGAGAGCAGAACAGAGAGCTCCATTCAGGTCCAATCCATAGACACATCATTCAGTCTGACATGACGATACATCTCTGTGACTAGAGTATTCATATAGGGCCTCCCCAGGCCAGTCACAGATGTATCATTCACACCCACACACACAGACAAACACACTTCTGCTGAGTCTTGCCCACACTACTACCAGACATTTATATCACTACAGATAATCTTTCTAAGATTCCCAATTCATATTCATTCACAGTTGCCCCTCTTGACATGAACACATTGCAAATGTTTCTATGGAGCTTATTCTTGTAAGTGCACCGCCCCCAAAATGTAATGAATGTCTTTACTGCCAAGGCTGAAGTGAGAGTTTATCCATTAGCAAGCCATAATATTGACAGGGCCGTGCTCTCCGGGTCCAAACTCCAGACTTGTAGCCGTAACATTGGCCGACAGACAGGGGGTAGTATGTCAATGTGAGGTGCTTACAGGCCGATAAAGGCTGCTGTTCCAATTGCTATAGGCAGGCCTTGATGGACAGCACACAGGAAGAGAGGGAGAGAGATTCTAAGTGGGGGAGGAAGACTGAATAGTGCCAAGTGCTCTTACAGCCTCTAAGAGTTTAGAACTGAGCTGGAATTTGGTGAAAGGACAAGGAGGCAAGACATATATGAGATAGGATTATCAAAATGCTCAGGAACTAAATGTCTTTCCCTTAAGACCTTGACAGCAGCAGAGCACACACACACACACACACGTATGTATACAAATCCTCTAAGAGGACCACCACACAAATTGGAACATTAAAAAATGTGTTGAGATGCACATTACTA
This sequence comes from Sander lucioperca, assembly GCF_008315115.2. Lineage (NCBI taxonomy): Eukaryota > Metazoa > Chordata > Actinopteri > Perciformes > Percidae > Sander > Sander lucioperca. The sequence goes on along the minus strand of NC_050192.1, from coordinate 10,260,521 downwards.
CTGAAAAGAGAGAGAACATTTTGCCCTGTGAGTGACCTTCACCCAGTGGTATCTACTGTTTGTTTGTCAAGTTTTATTTCAGCTGTATGTCAAATAACCACCAGAGTGACTTGGGGGCCAAAGCAGATTCTCTTCATGAAAAAAGCATGAAATCCAATAATATTCCAATGTTTTTCACCACCACCCTGAAGCACATCTAAACATATGTAAATGCTACAAAACTCAATCAAATCATCTATGGAAAAAAATATTATATAATTTCCTAAGTAATATGTAATAAATGAATAAACATGCATATTTCATTGCCAATAAACAAATCACACATTATGTTACTGTGCAGTTGAAACAAAATCTAAATTGATGTCAATAAACGGCTAGTATACGGGATCAATCATCATCTATCCAGTGTACCAGCCTGTGAAGCCACACTGCCCCTCATGGTTTTTGCAGGATATAGCCTCGTCCCTTCAGCCACACTCTGACGATTGTCCAATAAACACAAGGGGATCGTTAGAAAACAAAAAATAACCCACACAACTCAAAACCTATCATGACAGTGCTTGCAAGACACCTGTGCAACAGCAATAACACAATCGTGTACATTAAGTATAGAGTTAAATCAAACAGCATTTGGAGGGGCGACACTGAATTGATGCATTGAGTCTGGAGTGCAGGTGGATAGACGGAGGAAGAAACCGGCAGAGGGGCTCAAAGTACTCAGTGCGACTGCTGTACTAGGGATCAGCATTTTGCATAGCCTGGAGCAGCTGTTTTCTGTGCATGAGGTGCAAGAGAGAGGGTGGGAGGAAGGGTAGTAAGGAGGGGGGTAGCGATGGAGCAAAAAAGAAACAAAGTACGTCCATGACTTCAAAAGCGGCATTTGGATTCAGGGACCTACATCACTTTTGAAACTACAGCGTGTGCTGAAGAGTCTGCACTGTTACTTCCCTTGCTTAAATATCTTAATCAGCTCAAGCACCAACAAACTTTCCCATTCGAGTATGGCACTGATTCCAGGAATGGCACACAGATAAGCTGCAAAGGGGATGATCAACCTTGTGAACTAGACTAAAATTTAGACAAAAACAGAAGTAAGACACTGTATACAGAGCAAATGCATTGTATTTACCTATCTTAAACATTCATCATTGAGAAAAAATGACTCATCATTGTCCATCATCACTCTCTATGTGGCACGACTCCAACATGGGTAAAAGTGCAGAGCAAACAAGAGGAAGGTGATTTGTGAATGTCTATCCAAATACCTCAAAATCATCTCAGAAAATCAAAGTCACCAAGTTTGTTTAACTGTAATTTGGCTTGAACTTGAATTGAACTTTCATGCCATATTTATGAAAATAGTAAAATCGACAGACGCAAATATAAAAGGTCACACATTTGGCTCTCTTGTCTTCTTTACTACTATAGCCTATCAAAACAAAAATCCCACAGATGTTTTTCAACAGTAAAAAAAATTGTAAAAGATAAATAAAAAATAACTTTAATCTTAAATTACACACAGCATGGGGATACTATACAGCCTACCATAGGTGATACAATTCCATGATTTAAGATAAAGTCACATGTAGCCTAGTTCTCCTTACTGCATACCACAGAGAGTCCCTCTAGCTATATTACAGTACAATATTTCTGTTGACTTGAGCGTCCCTAAAGTCAAGCCCTTCCCGAAGCGCTCTGTCTGAGGCACATCGTCAAGTTCAAAAGCTTTGAGAGAAGACTAGCGTATCCTAGTGATTCTGAACCTGTTAGGGTTTTAAATTGCAAGGGTTTTTAAACACAAAGTGCGTTTTCCACAAATTACAAAGTACAATCGACACAGCTACTCTAAAATTATAAATGTGCGGCTACATTGTGAGTTCTAAAAAATAATAGCCATACACTGGATAGCCTACTAGGAGACGTTTAAGGCAGAAATACGAGAAAATCATTCATATGGATTGTCCAGTTGTGATGGTAGCCTACTATAGAGAACCCGTTTAGAAAGACTCTTCATAGTATACCATGCTTGAATAGTTTATGGCTACAAAAAAATCATCCCAACGTGCATCCCTAAAAATGACATGCTCCAAAACGGCATGGATTAAAGAACTTTTCTAAAATCACAATGTTTCACATCAACCTTTTAAATTTGGTCCGTTTCCATTATTTAGAGCCGATCACAATTGCAACCACGTCTACACGCCACTAAATCTAGTCCTATACGCACTGGGTTTATCCCCGAAGGCACTGCGTAAATCCGACGCGGAATCCCCGACAAATATATCAGTTTTAACCTTCAGAGTTAACGTGGCAAGAGGAACAAGCACAATTTGGAATGCAGGTCTCTCTGGCTTACAGTGGATGAAGGGCATGAATGATATGAAGCGTCAAACGGAGGGAATCCAGTCAATAAATGGTCCCAAGTTGAGAGAAATTGCACGTCGTTAAAATGTTCTGCAATCCTTCCCGGGGCTAGTTGTACCATCCAAATAGACAGGTTTGGTATGAAACCCGCTCGATCGCCGGTGTGCGCAGAGCGGGCATGGCGCAGCTAGAACAGGTGCAACACGCCTCCCGTCACCTGGCTGGTGCAGTGGCAACCTCACACCCAAAACACGACTATAATGGCACCAAAGCACCCTGCAAACAGTCCTGGCTGTGGAAACTAACGCTGTGTCAAGCCTCTTACCTGTAATCTATGCAGATATCACTTCACAGCCGCAGACGCATCGACACTGCGGATAAGAGGCACGTCCAGAGCAATTTCCAACTCCTCTTACTCCCCCCAAAAATGACAAATGCTTAGAATAATGTTATATCCTGATCAAACGGCTTGTCCACTTTAAATCCCGGTAGATGTGTGGTAAGAAGGCAATTCCTGCACTGGAAAAAGAAATAGCAGCAGACTTCCAGCAGCATCCCCGATCAGCAGGACCTTACTACGCCGCTCTGAGCGCTATGAGACCCGGGAGCTGCACCTCCCATTCCCCGGCGAGGACGCACTTTGCATGCCGTTGGAAAAGCCGCTGCGCCGTATGGGATACCGCAGGAGGCTGTGCTTGTGTGCGTGTGTGTCTGAGCGTGTATGTGTGTGTACGTGTAGAGAGCGTGTGTATAGATGTGACTCAGTGCGGTGCTCCTGCAAAACTGAGGTGCTAAGGGGGCAGCAGCGGAGTGCGAATGGGAGAGAGGGAGTGCGGGAGGGACGGAGAGAGAGAGAGAGAGAGAGAGAGAGAGAGAGAGAGAGAGAGAGAGAGAGAGAGAGAGAGAGAGAGATGTGAGCTGCCTCGGAGTTTGAAGCTTAGCAGCGGATCTTGAGGATCTGGAGGGACTGAGTACGAGATGGCGCTTCGCCCGTTGCAAAAGGCGACTGTTTTTACCAAGGATTTTGCCTCGCCCGCAGTAACATTTCTGGTCTGGACGGGGCTGCTTTTGAGTTAGCCTACATTTGATTCGTGGCACCTACCCTAAAGAGGCTTATTCTGAGCACTATACAAAACAACAAACCATTTATTACCACGTTTATGGTCAAATTTCGTTTAAAGACAGTGACAGAGTGCCTGCTGAAATGAGACAATTCTAGTGTCCAATGTAGTTTGTCGGCATCTCTAAACATTCGCGACTACTTTTAAGAAGTTGATTTTCAAGTGTAACAGCTGATGGATATTTTCTCCCAAGAAAACAAGAATATGCCAGATAGCCTATGATCTTAAATCAAGCTCATGGTTTGTTAAAATAGAGGTTTATGTAATGCATTCATTCCGTTGAGAATGGGATTTGGCAATGCCAAAGGGGAATTTACACAAATACGCTACAATACCAGGGTGAAATGATCAGATCATCGGATTTGAATATCTAATCGCAGGATCATTTAAAGATGGAGATTAGGCAACACAGCAACATAATTACGACACTTGCATAGTCGTAGGGGATTAGAATATGCATGTTTGTTCTTTGATGATCTTTTAACATGCTTTAGGAGTGTATTCCACCCCCCACCCCAACCACACACACACACACACACACACACACACACACACACTTTTGAAGCAATTCAGATTCTAAAGGACTAATTATGTAATCATGTCTTTAACGAAATAAGCGGTGTGGGGGTACAGGAATAATACATTTGTCATAAAATAGGCTAGCCTATCTTCAAATTCTTCAAAAACAAAAAATAATATACAACGATTAAATATTGAGTTAATGTTGAGGCTTCTTTTATTTTCATTTTATGAGATAACTTTCAAATTAAGCCCTGTTGGCATGTAATATAAGTATTTCAAACAGTCAATGGCAGGATGGAGGGTTTGGGAGTCTGGCAATTGGCTCAATAAAAAAACAACTGACTGGAGATGGGGAAAAAAGAGCGTTTATCCTATATCCCTCAGAGAGCAGTGTGCGCTCAGAGGGGTCTTTTGTGGGGCCGGGGGCCGGGGGGGGGCTACCCGATGCAGCATCCTCTCCATCCGTATCCCGTCCCCTTTCCCTCCTTCTCTCCCTCCCTCCCTGATCTTCCTTCCAGAGGGGTTCCTCGCTTTAAAACACTGCATCAGAGCCCCACCTACAGGCCAAAGAAACTGTACAGCCACTAACACTGACAAATAGGCTACAAACCGAGACAAAGTGCTTCACTGGCCCTGCAGTGCTTCACACGTTTTTCTTGGATTTTAACTAAATGTTTTAAACGTACAAGGACAACTGTGGAAACACTATTATGATACAAATGTTACACAAACATCACATAATCGTCAAGCCAGCTAAGTGCTACAATGAGCTGCTGCCTCATTCATGCTAATATTAGGCGTATAAGAAAGTGGATAGAAACATGATGGAGACATAGCCTACTGTAACGTCAAAATGAAACAGAGTAGGCAGTCTAGCGATATTACATTATATAGACTAGGCTATGTGTAAGGTGTTCTCTTGGGAGGGGCTAGGTAGGAGGACCAAAAGGCTGAAAGTGGAAGTTTCTTTTTCTTGCTTTTGTTGAATGGCGGGTGGTTGGTGCATTACCGCCACCTACTATACTAGAGTTTGGACCAGAGTTCCTTATTTCCCAAATAAAACAAAACAAACTGAACAAAATCAAGCGGAAGTTCAATGTATACAGCGTTTAAAGGCGAAAAAGAACAACAAAACTGCTAACACTGGCATTAACGCAGCTAATTTAGATTGCAAGTAAAAATGGCGTTGAAGTAGCCTAACTGAAAGAACCCGAAAACAACCACTAATAACATTTAAAAAACCTTACCTCGATTTTGTCCCACAACTGTCGATCAAAAAGTAAACTCCTGCGTTTAAATGCATCTTTAGCACTAATTTAAACTAAAGTAAGGTAATAATGTAAACACAATTGACGTTTAAGCAATTTAATGATTGTCAACAAAGAAGTAGTGTTACAGCACTAATTAACGCCAGCTTGGAGTCACGTGTATTCTTCATGCTTTAGTGACAGAAAGCCCACTTTTGAAACTTCTACTGCAAAATAGGCTAAATACACATAGTAAAATCAAATGATCACACAATATATATACTTAGCTAGGGAAGACTATTATATACTACTATATACTGATTAAAAAGAAATAGGTTTAAGACTGCTTTGCCTTGAGGTTTCTTTTTTAAAAAGCTTTTTTCCACACTGTATTCAGTTTCACATATTCTGTATCTGCTTGTTCTGACGCTTCATTGAAGTTGTAATGGCTATTATTGGCTTCAGTGTTAATCAAATAGAGATATTAAGCCTGGAGTATCTTTGTATACAGATTTTCCTTCATATTAAACATATTTGGTATATTGGGAAATGTTGGGACCTCAAATAGAACTTAAAATCAAGTTCTGTGAGTTTAAAATGATGAAATAATGGACTAAGATGGCTATTTGTAAACAAATAAACACAAAGGTTTATAAAGTCCAATGTCACCTCTTGAGAAAGACTGACCCCTTGTAAATCAATTCACACAATAAATCAACAATAGCTATGTGTTGTGGAATGGTCGCTGTTTAAAAACCGCAATCTGACAGGCCATTGATTTCTTTATGTGTCAGATCTGTGTTCATTTATTATACTTTGTTCCTGACAGACTCTGAGGGTTTCTCGCGTGGAGTCAATTGAAGGATGAAAATGCATTGATATCAACAAACCTATTGGCTTCATTTAATTATTAAACACAAGCACAGAGCTAAATCAACAGTCTGTGGATCTTAATATCAGATAACTTTCAAAGCACAGCAAATCAATATTGCTGCAATCTACAGTGACAATAGTCATTCCATGAAGGGTCAGGATCGCATGACCTTTTGAAATTAATGTTAAGGTCACTGGTCCATGTGTAGATTAAACATGCTTGGACCAAATGATAATGGGGCTGTTGTATAATTATGTTTTGTCATTGGAGTTCCATCCTATCTGTGTGCTGCATGAGCATAAATTATGTCAAGGACAAACAGGTTTGTCTAGAATGCTTAATAACACTATATATATATATATATATATATATATATTTTTTTTTTTTTTTTAACTTTATAGTATACTTGGTTAAATTATATTGATCAGATAGTAGAACATGTGCATGCATGTCAGGCAAGGTATTCAAGAAAAATACTGTAATGTCCATTGTTCCCTCTTACAGTAAAAACAACTTACAGTGCAATACTATTGGTGTCAGTGACCCTTCAGGTAAGGTATACTTTATGGTTAATCAATACCATGCACATGACATGGGGGTGTTTATCATAATTATTTGTTAGTGTCAGCAAAACAATCTAAACACAAGGTCCATTAGTAGCTGTTCTGGAGTTTTCAGTCATCCTCAGCAGATGGAGTAGACCAGTTGTCGTAGAATTCAATTTCTCTGGGCATTTTAAAGACTTCTATTCAATGTTGGTTTAGTAGTTGAGATTAAAGTTCATTCTTTATCTTGGAAACAGCAGTTGGCAAAACAAACAGACCACAACATCCATTAGCAGCTGTTTTGGAGCTTTCATTAGTATCACAAGATCTTCTTCAGCGTATGAGGTTTGTCCAGTTGTGGAATTGTACATGTTAAAATTTCCATTGCACTTACATTACAGTATTACATTAATCCAATAGGTTTAATCCCACAACAGGTTTTTGGCTGACATTGATGCAAAATAACGTGTTGTATTTTACTGAATTAGAAGTATAGTGACAAATGGCAACCGGACGTGCCAGGTTATTCTTATACAGGTGTTAAAGTATACATTTAAATGTTGGTATATTAAGAGTTCAGTTAATCTGGTTCTGTTATGTGAAAGCCTGTGTCTGCGAGGGCAGAGGAGGAGAAGAGGAGGCTAGTTCGGTGCTTGGCTCTTTATTAAAATGCGCTGACCAATCTGACTTCCTCATTTGTCTTGCAAATGAGATGATGACTTATGGAGGCAACATGAATAGCTTTGATGAAGCCTCCTTTTTAATGCAGTCAAGTGGGTTGGAGGGAGGTGCGCGTGTGTATCTGTGTGTCTGTGTGGATCCTGTTGCCAGCTGGCACAGTGTTATATCAGCAGCTCTCCTCATTTTGCCGAAAACTGTGTGTGTGTGTGTGTGTGGTTACACATGAGCCTGCATTGCGTCCCTGTGTCCTTTTGAATTAACTCAGTGAACCCCTTTAAACACAGCTGTACATGGTTTATCTTAAGCCTGTGGGGATACAGAGATCACCCCACAGTGGTTCACTGTTCCCGGGGGTCTTCCCCTTTCCCCTGCTGCAAGCCCCAAAACACACACACACTGTATCACCAACATAATAGACATTCATCACACATCTGTCACTGTATATCCCTCAATGCGGAAGGCTGCTAAATCATGTATACAAAGTGTGTATATATCCGCTTTATGGTCAATTTGCAAGTAATTTCTATCCTAGGGATGATAATATTTATGAGCTGCCAATGGTGATGCCGGATTTAGTGTGTCCATCTTCATAAAAGCGTATGGCCATTCCCTTCACTCTCTCAAAGGCGTAATTCCTCCTGGTTTAAATCACACTGAAACACTGGATATGTCAGGCTCATCCATGATATCTCATTTTCGTCGAAAATCTATTAGCGTGTCGCTGAGCTAATGAAGTTTTATGTGCTGTATGGACGCAATGAATGACACTCTGATATCCCATTGATTTGGTTTGTAAATAGGTTTTCAATTTTCTGTCTGTTTTGTGAGCTACTGGATAGTAAATTATATTGAAGCTGACATTTTTGTATATCTTGTGTGTGAATGTGCATGTGAATGGGCGGGTGTGTTGAATATGTCACTCAGTCATATAATTAGTTAGTTTGCATATTGATTTTTTGTGTGAATGTGTGTTTCAGTTTTTATTCCATCATGCAGTGTATGTTTATTCATCCATGTATCATCTCCATCAGCCTCCCCATCAGGCTAGCAGCTGCCTGTCTGTCGGTTCACATAGCTGTGTGCATGTGTGTGTGTGTGTGTGTGTGTGTGTGTGTGTGTGTGTGTGTGTGTGTGTGTGTGTGTGTGTACCAACACACTTCAGAGCCAGGTGAGTCAATGTTTTGCCAGCCATTTCTCCAGAGATCCAAGCTCATGTCCATGGAAACCCAGACCAAGTCACCCCCACCATACCTCTTTCTGCCCCCTCAGCATTAAACTCTTGGTATGGGCACTGCAGATGGTCAGAGGGTTGGAAACTGGGGACACATATTATACATGCAAACAAACTCTAGGCAACCAGAAATAAAGTGATAAAATGGAATCAGCCTCAAAGAGTGCACACTGTGAATTCTCACAAACATCCCTCTCCACTATAGGCCAGTATCCCTTTACATCCAGTGCCAACATCAAGTGCCAATACAGGAAGCGGAAAGTAGGGTGTGTCGAGGTTGGGGTGGTGGATGGCTCTGAAGCACTTCTGACTTTAATGCAGAAGACTGGAGTTTTTCATACAATTCTCACATCACTGTAAATTTAAATAAACAGTATTTTCCCTTGCTCAAAATACACAATTAGAACATTTGCTCTGCTTTGCTTTGCGCTGGTATTGCCAACTGGTCATCTTTTGCACATGAAAAATGAACACAACAGGCAGAGGTGAAAAATAAGTGGAACTGTGTTAAATGTGTGAAATCATTAATATGATATGTTGCCTACGCTGCAAATTCAACATGCTCAAAATGTGCAAACAGCTGTTGATGAGTGGCTTCCTAGAGCCAGTGGAAGCAGACAAACTGCAAAAACTACATGCAATGGTCAGCCACAGTGGCGCCCGGCAGCCTACTCTTGGCTTGGTGTGTCATGGCCCCAAGTCCTTCTTGCTGCCAACAAAATGATAAGAGTGTCTTCATCTCTTTCACAAGGCAAGGTAGACTGATAAGGACCAAGCCAGACGTAGTATGAGAGTGCACTTGTATTTCACTCATCAGTCCGCTCTCTTTTAGTCACACACACACACACACACACACACACACACACATACACAAAAAACTGAGAATCCATTGCTGTGGTCTGTGGATATAATCAATTGACAGTATCTTTCACCAACTTGACCAGGAGCTTTCAGCACAATATCGACTGGCACCGTTCCACATTACACACTATCACTATTCCTCTTTCCACTTCCCCTTTGAAATGCATCCATTGGCCAAATGTATGTGTGTGTTCATATCCACTGTCGGTGATAGCTTTATTTTGCAAGTCCATGTCTTCAGATATTCTTGTCTTGTGATAGTTATCCGTCCTGATATTCTTGGCCTAACTGCATGAGTATTTCTAAGGATGTTTACGTGCATGTAATGAATTTATTTTGGGTCTTGTGACCGGCAGTAAACCCATTTTCAAAAAGCAGATAGCCTTCTGCACATACAGTCACAAACGTGTCACTTAAAATCAGTGTGACGTGTTTAAATATATCATGTTAAATATTTGCGGACAGAAAAGTTTCAAAAGGGCATGACAACACAAGCATATCACAGACCCATTCATGCAAGTTTGCAGTTTGAAATACACGGATGGAGAAATTAAAGGATTAATCTTCCCTTCCCACAATCCCTCCATCCTTTGGCCTATATTCCACCTTCCCCACTGATCATGTTGCTGAAAAATGGCATGTATGTCAAGCATACCTTCACTGAATATAGTGTAAAATACATGCATTTACTATGTCCATGACATTTAGTCTTGATTCAGCCCATATACGATGATACATAAATAGGAAGTGAAAACATTAACTTACCCACAAATGTTATTTTTGCTGTTAATTGATTGAACACGGAGGGAACACATTTACATTTTAAATTGATCATTGTCTTCCAAGTCTGATGGAAGAGCTCTAAATTGTGTAATTATTCATGCATGAATACATGTCACAAACAGACAGTGTCATCGCACTCTGCCAGACAGCGCTGTATGTGTTACCATAAGCAATGAGTGGCAGACTATATCATATTCATTTTGCATGGTGGTTTTGACAGAGGAATTGATGCACTTTGTTGACAAACAATAACTGAGAACGCTCAGGCGTGTAGACAACACACTATAATGTTGCTATATTTGACAATATTTTGCACCAAAGCTAGGAATGCACAAAACATACCTTTGATTTACAAAGTCTGTTTGTCAAACAACATGCAGGCGAGCATCTTTATTAAAAAATTTCAATAGATGCCCAAGATGCAGCATTTGTTGTTTGCACGTGCAGTCACAGAGGAAATCCCTTTTAATGCGTGCATCCTGGATCTGCCCTGCCTTTGATAATCCTTCATTGAATCTTTTGTACTTGGGTTGTAGTAATACTTTATAATCCCACTCTGCATTGCTTGTGATGTTTCCACGATAAAACAAATAATTAAATGCAAAAAATAGTACCAAGCACAGCAACCAAAACAGTATATTGTATATGTAGATGCTTCCATGTCTATATTAGGGTCAGAGGGAAAATCTATTCTGATCACTCCACAATGACATTGCAGTAAGAACAACATTTTCAGCCTTTGGTGAATAGAGTAGAAGCAAATGAGTATATTGTGGCATAAAAGCTGGGCTTGTTTAAGCAATTTTACCCCAGGCAGAGATAATGTGCCGCAGTAAAAGGTGAAACTGATATTTCAGTCTACAGTTGTGTCACAAATAAGGGGTTAGAAAATAGCTTCATCACAGCTTTCATTGCAGAAGGAATTATGTAAACTATGAAATACCTGCCAGAACCATCCAAACTACACAGCAGTCTAGTCATGGGCATCTGATGATACTGGCACCGCATTCACTGAACATACAGGCACATATTTGATACACCTACACAGGCAGGAGACATGCATACAAACACATGGACACGCGTACAAAACAAATCCTTAGTACCCTATTGAAATGTCATCAATGTGCAAAGGAAAGCAGTCACACATAAATAATTGTAACTGCAATGCAGGGCTGTAGTCAAGGGTAATGCATGTTAACATCAATTGTTAGTGAGGCACAATTTGTAGTAAACAAAAGGGTAGCCACACCGGCAAGATTCCAAACACAAGACGGAAATCTGCTACAGCTCCCAAAATGATTGACAGATCTTTTAATTTAACGACTTACACTACACAAGAGCTGTATTTAAATTATTAATGTTTTCTGATGCTGTTGAAGGGTTGTTTACATTAGGAATTATTGTAAACACGGCACTAGATTTGGCCAATAGTTTCAATTTATGATTAGTTTAAAAAAAAGTCAAACTGTTCACTTATGTATGTGGCAACCATTTTTTTCTAGAAATAACATTAATTTACTCCTGATTTGCAACAGTAAATATATTTTGGAGGGAACGTAATGCCTGAATTTAAAAAAACGTCCATCAACATATTGAGGAAATGATGATTAACATATTTGGCAAGAAAAAAAATGTTGATACTGAACTTATCAGTAAAATGTTAACTAATAATGGCAAAATATGAGTTCTTGCAATACAATATCTGGTATCTATGTACGAGACATAACGTGTTTATTACTGTTTAATCAATCTACAATCTCTCCTTTACCAAAGTGCTTTTGTTGCCTTAATCAAACCATAGACAAGGATCAGGATATAAACCCCAACACTGGTGTCAAAGTCCGACAGCACTTAGTTTGGCCACCATCCACCTCACTGTGACTTCTATGTTGCACATACTGTAAATGTAGCACCTCATTCACTCAGAAAAACATTGCCTGTGAACATAATCCAGGCAGTTATTACATTTCTCAACAGAATGTATGGGAAAACAAATTAGTATATAAACTTACAGTTTTTCTTGATTGCTTTGACCTGCTTAAAGAAACTGGGATCCACTCGGTTTTCATCATCACTGTCTCAGCAGAGCAGAAGACACCTCTTGCAAATGTGTTAACCCTTTCTCATTGGATGGACACATTTTCCCCACATTGTTTTGCAGTTAACACAGATGTCATTCAAGCAGTCCAAACTCCATTGTTTTAGCTATGGTAACCAAACAGAAACCATCTGTTCCTAACTATTAGACTACCTACGTAAGTATGAAATCACTGAAGCACCTGTTTGACACTCCACACAAATCTTCAATTAGCAATCAGTCTGCAGGCCTTAAAGGTGCAGCGTCTGTGTTGTTCTTTGCCAACATGGATGGAAGAGGTCTAAGACAGAAGAGACTGAGTATCAATAGTGGCTATTTCTTGTACTCTACAGTAATAGATGTTCATACTTTACTGTAATAGATTTTATTTTCTTAATTTCTTATACTCTAATAGATTTTATTTTGGTTTACATGTATTTTGTGTAATATTTACAGTATTTTAGTTTTCAGCCACAGTTTCATAATAAGGATCAATGGAATCAATAAAATTTGCATCAAAGCATTTCTGATTCTGGATCCAATTCTTTGCAAGAAGGCAAATTTGTCAACAAATGTCACTGGCATGAAAGCTACGTACAGTAGTAGGCTACAATGACAAGCAATGGTGCACTGATTCGCACAGTACTGTATTTTGTATTTTGTTGTCCACTGTGTAATGGTTGATTGGAAGAGCTCATACACTTGTTTGCAAGTTGTGTTGTTTGAAGGCAAACATTTTTTTTTGTTGCATATTTTAAATGTTTTGGCATGGTTAGAGCCTTTTGCAAACAAAATGTCATTTTGAACATGAGTTTCGTTTGTTTGTGTGTTAACTGTTTTGAAAAATGTGGAGTTTGAGTTGACTGCTGTGTCAAAGCAATCAAGAAAAACTGTAATTTCTAAGAGACAGGGCTGATGTGATTATACTTAACTATATTTGGGCTGATTCCACATTTGTTCATTTCGTTGTTCCATTATATTCAAGAATAACAATAACACTGATTTATGACAAACACCATTGTGCTTGATTCAAGATTGTTTTTTGACATAGATACATAGAGACTGATAGGTCAATCTATCCATCTATCATGGCCTTCGCAGGTCTACAATAGAGTAGCTGAGATAAGGTAGGGTTAACACTACAGCCCTGTGTGGAAATACTGTATTCAACTCTTCTGCTATTTCAGTAGTTCAACAATCTCCCATCAACAACAGTCTCCCATCTTTAAAAGAACATGCACACATTTGCTTGTACATAAACAACACAGGCATGCACACAGACACACAAATACAGAAGTGGATGAAGGAGAAGACTTCAGCAAGCTGACAAGCCGGAGATTAATCCATCTTTCCCAGCCAGTCACCCCCACTCCCTCCCTCCTCTCATTTCTCTTTCCAGCCTCATTGTTTTCAATAAAGTGTCAAGACTGGCCATTTTATAATCACATTTGTGACTTGGGATCTGGGATTCAGATGCAATCAATGTCTATTAGAATCACAGGGTTATTGATTGAAAGAGGAGAGATGGTGTGAGTGATCTCTCTCATTTCCATCCTCACTCTCTTCCTCACACATATTGTACACATATTTACATAGTGCCAAAGCTGGGATCTGTACATTCCTGTCTACAGGTTGCTGGCATTTCACTGGCAGTAACTGTAGTGTCTTACTGTTAGATGGAAAGAAAATACATATAAAAAATGAAATAATGAATCAGCCTAAACAGAGCCCTTAAATTTCTAATTGGTAAGAAAGGTTCACCCCCCCTCGCCATTTGTAAAGATACTGCAACTTTTTTGCATCATATCAGTGTACATGATTTACATATAATAGCATTTTGTTGGTTTATGTGTATTATTGGAAAGGATTTCTTATGTCATGCTTGTTTATCAATTGTCCCTAAATTCCAGAAATGGTTGTGAGGGATTATTATCACATGAACTACTGTTCTGATTTCCTCGAGGTTTATGAAAATAGTGATGTTATATGTGTTTGACAGGCAGAGTGAGCGGTTCAAAAAGTGTGTAGCTGTGTATTTGAGTAACAAGATAAAACACTGAATGTGAAAAAAGCCTCTAAAGCATTGATAAAGAGTACGGAGCTGGTGTTTCTTGTGCTCTTCCATGTATTCCTTACAGTAGGCTACATTGTATTAATGCTATACAGCTCTTTCTGTGTGTGTGTGTGTGTGTGTGTGTGTGTGTGTGTGTGTGTGTGTGTGTGTGTGTGTGTGTGTGTGTGTGTGTGTGCGTGTGTGTGTGTGTGTGTGTGTGTGTGTGTGTGTGTGTGTGTGTGTGTGTGTGTGTGTGTGTGCTTATGTGTTTGTTGGCATACAGCAGTGCTTGTTAGCCAGGGTCTGTGCAGAATATCCACAAGGTGACATTTAGGGGACAGTTTCACACACTGAGGATAACTGCTGTTAATTACCTGCTTCTGGAAACGTCACCCAGCCTTACAATAGCTATACAGTATATCAGGATACATATGTTTGTGTGTGTGTGTGTGTGTGTGTGTGTGCGTGTGCGTGTGCGTGTGCGTGTGCGTGTGCGTGCATGCGTGCGTACACATTGGATTAGATTCAGTTCTTGTCAGATTTCTTTGAAAATGACTGTCTTGCATCGCAGGTGAAATGTATTCTACAATACATAAAAAAACATCTGCAGTGCACTCAATGTCACCCAAAGACTTTTTAGAATTTTTTTTGTCTGGCATTCACTTCTTGAAAGGGTTCTTTTAGGGTCATGACTTTATTGGTAAGGTTAGAATTAAGGTAGGATGTGTTAGAAAGTGTTTGACATGACGTTTGGGATGGATAAGGTTAAGATTAGAGGCTATAGGAAAGTTATTGTATTATGTCACTGAGAGTCCTTACAAGTATAAAAGTGCAACAATGTGTGTGTGTGTGTGTGTGTGTGTGTGTGTGTGTGTGTGTGTGTGTGTGTGTGTGTGTGTGTGTTAAAAAGCCTCAAGTCCCAGGACAACTCATTAAGTGTGTAGCCCTTCCATAGAAGAATAAGGAGAGGACACTGCTGCAGTCTGCACTCAGCATGCCAGTCACACAGGAAGCCGTGTGTGTGTGTGTGTGTGTGTGTGTGTTGGAGAGACATACACAATCAAATCACAGTTAAAAAAAACATGGACTGTTTCTTTGCCTCTCACTCACATTCTCTCACACACCCAAATGTACAGACACAAACACACAAAACTTACAAAGGCTGACATGGATTTATGTTCCCCACTGCTCAAAGAGACAAGCCTCGGGAAAAGGGGCAAATCCAACCAAAGAATAGGAACACCCATTGTTCAGAATCACGCACGCACGCACGCACGCACACACGCACACGGACAAGAACACACACTGTCACTCTTAACTGAAAACAGCTTATTGACTGTGCAGTGTTTAAAGCAGACTTGTGTGTGTGAAAGGCTGTTGATTTAGTCATTGCATGTAACTGTCTCCTTAATGGAATAATTGAGTCAAGGACTTCTATTGAAAAAAGAAACACACTCACACTGATAAATGCTGATGGACGGAGAAATCTGTGGACTATGTTCCCTGTGATCATTGATAAGAATCCCTTTGATTTAAGTTATTTGAATGGAAATCAAGCATGGAATTATGTTTGGTTACTGTCTGAAATATGTGTGTTTCCATGAAATGGAATTTGGTGAAGTCATTTCTGAGACAGCTGGGGAAAGCGAGGTTTTAATGAGCGCTTGTTTGATTAGGGAATTGGAAACTGGAAGGTCTTTTTTTCATGCTGATTTACTCTGCTCAGTAATAAAGTAAACACAGTTTATGTGCATGTGTGGTTTTCCATTTCTTCTATCCATTCTTCATTCTTTCTTTTTGTACTTTCACTCTCCTTCCTGTCTTATGTTGTTTTCTATTATCTAAACTTCATTCTGAATTCAATATTTCTAAACAAAGAGAAGAAAATGAGATCTTAACACAACTAGAGACAGTGAAAGAGAGAGGGTAAATGAAGGAGAAATGACAAAGCTTTTGTGCGGCTCTCTTTCTCCACCAATCTCCCTCTCAGTCGATGAACGAGCGAGTGGGGGAAAAAACACAAACAAAAGGAAAATAGACTATGCTCCTCCATCTTTCCTCAGCCTCCTGACAACTGCACAGCAATCAATAATCAATCCCTAATCTCTCTCAGCTCTCTCTCACCTTCTCTCTCTCTTCCTCTTTTTGCTCCATCCTCTCTTTCCACACAAATGAAGGTTTTATGCACACCCACACACACACACACAGACACACACACACACACACACACACACAAATTACGAGTAAAAACAAAACACTACACAAAATACTAAAAACATAATAGTCCACACATCTGCAAAAACTTTCATTTTATCTTCCAAGCACACACAAACAGAATTTGTCACATGCAGACTGAATACTTCTACAGAAGCAATGAATGTGATTCACTATTGTCTCTCAATCACACACAAGGGTGCAGATTCGGTTTCAAAAGTGAGGGACTATTTCTTGGCTGCAGTCACTTCCTGGAGTCTTTTTGGTACCTGAAGGTTACCAGGCAACCAGTGGTCGGAAGGGAAAGTCTGGTGTGCAGGTCGGGGTGTTTCGACAAGTATTTTTGACCTGCAATCAATGTTCGCTTTTTAACAAGGGTTGTAGTTGCCTCAACCATATCTGGGATTTTGAAAAATGAGGTGGACAACCCAATCCCTTGTGGAAATTACACCTCCACACACAGATAAGAGATGCACATACAATCCTTCTATGGCCTATAATGTCGACAGCCTTGGCTACAGTTTCAGTGAGGCAGAAACAGCCTGCTCAGTGCCTTGCCCCCCTGAGAAACTGTAGCTACACGCACACACACACACACACACACACACACACACACACACACACACGCACGCACACGCACGCACACGGACGCACACGCACGCACACGCACACACACATACACACACACACACACACACACACACACAGCGTATAGAAGGAGCTTCAGGGTCTGCCGCTCAAATGTGGAAGAAATAAATCTACCTCTTCTTTACCTTCATGTACTGTACCTTCACAGGTGGCTACTGCTTTGGGAAATGTTAATCTTGCCCACATGGACATGATAAAAGAGAGAAGATATATCTGAGAGATTAGTGGCTGAAGGTAAAAAGGAAATGAAAGAACAAAATGGGAGACAAGAGAGGAGGGATTGAGGTTGCTAGAGATCGAGCCACATGTAATCCACCTGCTTTTGTAACCACATGGGCCCTTGCTGGCCTATCTACCATCTAACTCCCCTTTGTCTCATTCGATTTTTTTTTCCAATATCGGAAAAGTAATAAACATATTGAGTTGAATTAAAAAAAAAGGAGGAAAAGGTGAAGATGCATCTTATATCAATCCCCGTGTTATACATCCACAGCTGAGTTCCAGTGTTAAGTGTTGAGAGAACATTGAATAAGACCAGTGACTCTGTCAGTGAAGCCACCTGCTGTTTTGGCATGGTTGTGTGTGTCTCTCTGTGTGTGTCTGCATGTATGTGTGTACTATCCCCTGCTGTGGTTATTAAGGATGAAGAGGTGTCCTATTCAACACCTGTCCAGCTGCTGGCTACAGCGAATTCACACTCAATTGCTTGTAAAAAAAGAGAGCCCGGCTACATTCTTTCTAGCAATACTTCTTCCGTAAATTGTCAAATAGTGGCAGAGGCCTTTATTTACCTCAACTGCAGAGGGTACAAGGCCTGTATTTGAAGCAGGCTTGTATTGGAGGCAGGCTTTTGTTTCTAATTCACTCGTTTGTTACGTATACTTGATCATTTTTTTGTATGAAGCTTCCTTTTTTTCTGATCTGCTCCAATTTGCTTTGTAAAATTGTTTTTGTACTGTATAATGTTGTTAAAACAAACTCAATACTTCCTGTATCTGTTTCAAACCCCTGCAACATTTCAGTGGACAAAATCTGTTAATTTCATAACAAGGCTTTTAATATGAAATATTTGCAGGAGTGTGTTTGGGGTCAGCCTTGGCCATTATTAAAAATGCTGTATTTATTTAGCCCAAAATTTGTCAAGTTTCATGAATGGACTAGAAAAGTTTGACGTCCATTTGTTTCTCTTGCTGACCTGCAGACTTGCAGTCTTTCTCTTTAATGTTCTCTTTATAAACGGGTTGTAGTGTGGTAAAATAAGTTTAATTTAATCGTCAGTGACATGAAAGATCCCTCATCCCTTATATAACCTGTTCCCTAAACAATGACTCTATTACTGCTGTTCTAAAGTCTGACATTGCTGCATCTGGTTTTGTATCTGTTGCTATGGTAAAGGACATGAATGTAAAACAGAACAACAGAGCTAGATTCATAATGTGCTTATCCACGTTCAGTGCCAAGGTCCTTTTGGAGTTTTTTATTTCCAGCTCACATCTTCAAAAGGTGTCTTATTAAACAGCACCGTATTTGCATTTCTTTAGATTACAAAAATCGAAAAGGGCTACATGTGTGCTATGTTCTCTGTGGGAAACAGAAAACAGTGCTGTGGCCAGAAGTGATCACAATCTCTGTGGGATCAGGCGGTAATGGTTGGAAATCCTGCGGGAGAGGGCTGTTGTGGGATTGAAAAAGTGGGGGGGACATTCCCCCCACACAGACCTCTGAAGCAATGACTAAAACATCAAAAAGACAACTTGGGATTGAAAATACTTTTGCACCTGCTCCCCCGTCTCACTCTTAAAGACTGAGCCACTGAGCAATACACTGACAGCAGCTTTTCAATTCCGCCTCCACAAGTGGTATGACGTATAAGGGGGGGAGGCAGGAGTCGCCACAAACTCTATTTGGTCCTTTTTGGCCTTGGTCAAGGGTCCCACATCTCCACTTCTTTTAAATTCCAAATGTAGGCACTTAAAACTTAAATCTTTTATTCATTGGTCTGATTGTGAAACACGTAGGTGGTGTGAAGTGCTTACGGTCACTTCCCAAACGGCATTTAGTGATTACAAAGCTGAGAGACAGAGTTGCTTCTTTCAGTCTGGCAAAATGCTTATTCAATGAGTCTAACTCTTCTTTAAATTTTTCCTCTCTTACTCACACACTGGCACACATACTCACATCTAGCAACACAACAGATATTTAACAATTATGACTCTCTACGCAAAAAGAAACATACACAAGTCCTATGCCCTGTTTATTCAAGGGGATGAGATTTGATGTTGAATATTTTCCCCCTACACATTTACATGCAGAAAATATATTACTTATGTTACCATAATTCAAAACCCTGCATTGTGATGTCAACCTCTCATCGTCTTTTACAGTCAAACAAATACACGCTTTCTCATTATCATCTCTCTGTCACAAACGTTCTCATACACCTACCTAGAGAGACAGAAAATGTGCACATTGGGACTAGGGATGGCTTTGCAATGATGTAACAATTGTTGGTATAGGAAGGTTCAAAACTCAATAGACCTTTTCATCATCTTAATTCAATTCATAAACGCACACATATATTCACAGAACATAGTCTCATCGTTCTCAGTATAACATTACAGACTATAAACATGATGTGTAGTATTCATTTAGTATGCTGTCATGGTGACCTCCCCCAGGCTTTCTGTATTAGCTATAGCAGAAAAGTACGTGCTGTCATTGCACAAATGGCAAATGTCGTCACAACCTACATTTTAGTTGAACTTTTCACTATTTCTGTGCAAGGAAATGTTGAAAAATTGGAAGAGTCAAAAGTGCGTTCTTGTAAAGAGAAGCCTATATAAGGAGACGATCTATAAAGTGTTTGTCTGCACAGGAAAGAGATGCTCACATGTATAGATAGCTCACTAATAAAACATCTGTGGCTCAAAGGGGTCAAGAAGAGAAACAGATGGAGCAGTTTGCTAACAGGAGAGAAAATAATGTGTCAGTATATATTTTTTTAGGGGGGTGGGGGGGTGTGGAAGCTGAGGGGCTAATTTAAGAGGAATAACAAAAATTCACTCTCTGAACATATTACATTGAGAGAATGACATTGACTGGTTAATGGTTTTTCATTAAAAAAAAACCCACCACAACATTTGTTTCCTCAGAGCAGAATATGTTTATTAGCTCATAGCACAAATTAATTTGCTGATGCTGAACACAAGTAATAAAAGGAGCTGTGCTGATACTGATGCTACAGATAGTACTGACGCACTTCTGAAAGAGGGAGAAGCTATTATCCTCTGTGTCCTCTACAGTTAACTCACAAGGGCTACAAGTGCTATGCTATACACGGTATATCCTATAGTAATGGAACCTTTTGCCTCTGGCTCTTTGTGAGCAGTATGGGTAAGAAACAATCTGAGTCGTAAAATGATTGTCAGGTCTCTCTCTCAGTGTGTGTGTGTGTGTGTGTGTGTGTGTGTGTGTGTGTGTGTGTGTGGGTGTGTGTGTGTGTGTGTTTGACACACAAGCCAAGAAACAACCTTTAGTGTTTATGAACCAGCTTCTATTACCTTCACTGCCACTTAAACACAATGAGCTCACCACATTGATAAGATATTACCTACTGTTCCCTTGGGCTGCCACACACACACACACACACACACACACACACACACACACACACGCACACACACACACACACACACACACACACACACACACACACACACACACACACACACACACACACACAGGGTTAAACTCCTCCACACACTGATAAGCCAATGTCATTCACACAAACCGTTAACACAGCACCATGTCTACTCCATCAAAATCGATAATGGCCCCGAGGCGAGTGTCGCGGCCATGTTTAAGAGCAACAGCACAACACCAGCAGCAATAATAACCATGTTAATGAGCTCCAGGGAAAGGTCAAGGCTAAACAAAAGAATTCCTCCTTATAAATATTTAAGTGTGATTAACATTAGCAGTCCTAATTAAGCCATCAGTCTTTGCTCTGTGAAAAGGCCTTTGATTAGTCAACACTCAGGATGCCTCACTCCACTGAAGAGCAACTCAGCAGGGCCTGATGGGGAAGCTGTTGAGGTGAGGGTGCGTGTGGGCTAGGAGGAAGAGAGGGTGGTGTTTTTGCTTCTTCTTTTTTTTTTTATTAATAACAAATTATGAAATCGATCTGAATTGTCTTCTTGACAATAGACTCATCTTTGTTAAAGACATTTTCTGGCAGAATATGTGCATGTTTCCACCCAAAGATCACCAGGAAAATGTAATGTAGGTAGGCTAGTTGCTATTTCATCATTGTTTTGAAAGGATCTGTTTAAATCATTGTTTTGGATTGACTATACAGCAACTGGCACACATTGGACGCGTTGTCCATGATCCCTGAAACCTGAAACTACATAACAGTGATATATATATATATATATATATATATATATATATATATATATATAACAAAATGTTGAATGGCATCTATCATTATGATGAAAATAAGTAGGAAGATAAGGCAACGGTTGAAATAAACAGCTGTACTATTAAGGTTGGTTCTTCATACGTTAAATGAGAATACAAAAATAAACATACCACATTGCTTTTCTAAATGCTAAAATTGAAAAAAAAAATCATTGTATATAAATAAATACACAATGCAGTCATCAGATGTAGCAATTCATTTTTTTATTTGATGTTCGGATCAAAAGTATTCATGTGGAAGTCACATCTACATTTGTAATCTCCAAACAGCAACACATTATGTGAAGACGGGTTACATTTAATTTTTTGGCAGATGGGGGAACCCAAATACCTGTTCACGTATGCTGAAGCCGGGGAAAATGTCACACCTCAAAATGTCTGCCAAATTGCTTTGCACAGTGAACTCAGTAGCTATTTACCATCATATTAACAGATGTTAGTCTTTGGACATCACAGGGCTCAGTGGTTGGCACTGTCATCTCACAGCATGAAGGTTCACAGATCAAATCTTGGCCTAAGACTCCTCTGAGTGGAGGATCTTTATATAGAGCTTTTGATTTCCTCTCACAGTTCAAAGTCATGCAGGTTCTTGCAGAAATGTATCCTCTAGATATAGAGTCAACTTATATGGGAGGCGAAAAAGCAATTCTGAAAATGGATTATACATAGATGTGCGTGTGTGTGTGTGTGTGTGTGTGTGTGTGTGTGTGTGTGTGTGTGTGTGCACTGCTGATGATGACTCCATGATGTCCCAATATGACCCAATCACAGACAAATAGAGATAATCATGTTTGAGAGTGTGTCTGTGTTTTGAGTGCCTCGAGGCACCTTACACAACCGTTGGGGGACAATGAGGTCTCAAACACAAAGCATGTTCAAGTGTGTATGTCTGTGTGTGCGAGTTTTAATGTGCATCTCCTGTTTGCCCTACAGCGCTTTGCTTACATATGCATCAGCTATAGTCATTTTATAAATAATAAATACAAATGTGTGTCTCTGTATTCACCCTCTGTCTGTATTTGTGTGAACAGGTCCACAGGTCTGTGTGTGTGTGTGTGTGTGTGTGTGTGTGTGTGTGTGTGTGTGTGTGTGTGTGTGTGTGTGTGTGTGTGTGTGTGTGTGTGTATGTTTAGCCTCAACTGCATGTGTTTATGTGCTAAAGCATCTCAGATGACAATAAAAAGGCTACTATGAAGTACATTTTCATGTGTGTAGGTCTCAGAAGGATACAATGTGAGCACACTATATAAATGGGCCCCGGTCACCCAAGTGTATTGGGCTTGTGGACAAAATTAACAACATAAATGCTCCAGGCACCAGCTCCAAGTGTAAGTGTAAAATAATTTAAATCCTCTTCTGAAGTATGAGAAAACATTTTTACAGCTGTGGGGATTAGTGTAAACTGGCTTCTCGCAGGTCACACATAGATAGGCTTATGCAGGGCCATGTAACAGGTTTAGTACTGGCTTGTTGCATAGTCATATGCCTCTCTAACATGTAGGGAGTAGCTTCTGGACACCTTGGTCAGGCCATTTAGTGTGCATCAGCTGATAAAGAATACAGAGAAACCTATATTACAAGTGAAAGTGCTTTAATTGCTTTTAGTTGGGATTTTCTTTACAAAAAGCACCAGGATTATACCATAACAAAACTGCATAAGGTGGTCAATTTACACCATGAGTTTGTCAACCGGTAAAGATTTTGCTATGTGCTATTGCAATACCCAATACTGTATTTAAAGGACTGTCAATGTGATGATGTACCGGGATTTTCCAACCGTCAGTCAACTTCTTTTTGTAAAGCATGACCACGATTGTTCCTGAACCTTAACCAAATGTTTATTATTGTCGCCATGATGGCGAAGGTCCCCAAAGCTACCAGCACCATGGTACTGTAGCTTCATGGTAGGGACCAGTTTACCATGCCATTGTTCTTTCATGGTATAGCAGTGCATTGTGGTGTAATACCATTTAACTGTTGTGGCCACAATACAGTTCCTCATTACAATAATATTAAATCAGGTCCTACTGCACTGTAGCATCATGGAAAAACTAGCAAGATATTGTAATACAATACAATGAGCTGAATGAGTACTATTATGCAGCTGCACGATTTCCATGGGAAAATAATACAACATTTCAACATGATTTATGTGCAGCTCTAACAGAAAAATCCAAACAACTGGCTCTAGTTACTTCTTGTCGTTTAAAAAGCAACACAATATAAAAACTTGGAAAATCAACTTGAAAATGTACTGTACCAGAGAAAAAAAGGGAAACTTCCTCTCTTGCTGTAAAAATATAAAATGTCAAACAGAAACAAAGAAAGTTTTCTTGTCAGCGAAGGGTTTGTTATTTTCCCTCTATAGAACACAGACACACTTTAAACAGGCAATCTGTTACTTTCCTCGCATTTAAACTACAGAAAAGTCTGTAGAGCTTTTAATGTGGTACTGGCAGTACTGGAGTTTCTATTTTTCTGGTCATTGAGATTTAACTCCATTACCATTGCACTTTTTCCATTTAGCCTCATGTAAGCTAATAATGTACACAAGGAACAAAAGCTTCCAGTGAACTTTTACAGATAGTTCAATTGCTTCAAGGTTTGTGTGTGTGTGTGTGTGTGTTCATGGTCTACAAGGTCATCCTCCTCCCCTGGCGTTCCTACTGTCTCCTCAGCACAGCAGCTCGGGGCCTCATTACCGCTCACTTTATCTCTGGAGGGACACTCAGAGTGAAAGCCAAGCTCTCACTCACTGCCACACACACCCACACACACACACACACACACACACACACACACACACACACACACACACACACACAAACTTTCATCCAAAAACTAGCAGCACTAGTTCATGGCTATCCACTAAACTGGCTTTGTGCTGTTGGCTTTCCATACTTAGGCTACCATAGTCATACATAAACAAAGAGGAGCAGTGATCATTTATGTCTTTTAGATAGTTCGACATTTACTTCTGTTTCCAGTCTTTATGCTTAGCTAACTAAGTCAAACAGATGCTGTCTGTAGCTTCAGTACCGATGTAAAAGTGGTAATGATCTAATCTCAAATGTTATATAACTGTTGGTAAGAAAGCAAATAAGCAAACTTCTTAAAATATCAAACTATTGCTTTAAGAAGTCCTTGTTTTTATTCCAAGGTAGATAACTTGCATGGAGGTAAACTGGCTTTGGCTCAAAAACCACTAAAGTTGGACTCAGTCCAATGAGACTTCCTGTGCCACCAAGCAGCTCTGCCTCCAAAAAGTGTTTGCATGACCAAAATTTCAGTCTGCCAAAAAAAAAAAAAGACTGAAAGGTAGCAGCACTATCTAACACTGAGCCAATAACTCAGTCCCCCAGCAGCAGAAACTCTAGCTGGAATGAAACAGCTTTTTATGGCGCCAAGCAGACAGACACCAGCACAGACTCCGAGAGAAGAAGTGTAGAGGTGCAAACTAAAACAAAAAAGTATGAATAAATAAGAGCGGGAGAGAGAGAGAGGGGAGAGTGAGGGAGCGAGGGCTCTATAAATTGTAGCCTGGTGCAGGGCTGCAGGGAGGGAGCGCAGCCTGATGAATAGAGCCATCAGCCTAAGCAGAGGCTACAGAGCAGCCTGCCATCTGCCTGCCCATTACTAGAATGGAGTGTATGATGGTTGACTCTCATCTGCAGGCCCTACTGGCATCGCAAGAACATTTCTTTGTGTGTGTGCATGTGTGTATGTGTGTCTTCACTCTTACTGAACTCAAAACGAGACGAGGTGTCCTTGTCTCGATACAACCATAACCACCAGTGTATTCTGTTGTGTTTTTAATTTGTGTGGGTGAATGCATTTGTCAAGAGCTTGTATCAATTTGGAGCATATTGTGTGAAACCGTGTGTTTGTGTGTGGACGTGCATAAGGCAAGGGTGGCCCTCAGAGAAGAGTTACAGCAGCGTGGCAGACGCTTCACACCTCATTGGCAAGCAAGGAGAGCCAATCACCGCCAACAGATCCATCCCTTAGGCTGCCGGCCTATTCCTCAGTATCCTTGATGAGTTAGAGAGTGGGAAAAAGAAAGAAGCGGGAAAGAAAATAAGAGAAAAAAGCAGAAGGAGAGAGAGACAGAACAAAAGAGCACAAAAGGAGAGTGAATGCAAACACAAGAATGGGGACTGACTGTGTGGAGAGACACTAAAAAGGTACAAAGAGCCGCACAGACGGATAAGAGCCAGAGAGGGAGTGTGGGGAAAACTTTCAAGGGAAAAGCTATTTTTTTTCTTCAGAGAAGGTCATTAACAAATGTGATTAGTCATTGTGGTGGGGGATTTTGTCTGTTGAATTGCAGAGTTGAGTGCATCTGGTTCTGCTTCTTCAGAGAACAGAGGCAATATAGGACTTAAATATCATAAAAGCATTGAAACAAAATTGTAGCTTTATCCTAATTGCTTTATACAGTGCAAGTTTCTCAGTTCATATAGAGACAGGTGGTATAGAGCACTTAATAAATAGTGAAAACCATACTGGCAGATGCTGATACATCACTGCCGATTTTCTCTTGGGCCAGGGTGCAACACTATGAATGTACTCCACATTTCCCTCCTACACTATGCATGCCTAAGACTCAGTATGTTTGTTGTGTCTGTGAGAGACTCTCTCGTCTCCCAAGTGTGTCAAATCGGTAGCTAATAACGAGACAGACCTGTCCTCCATGTATGACAGCAGTGCTGAACATCCATTGTCTTCCTGCACATGTCCTTATCTAACTTGAAGAATGATCACAACAATTTGCATTGTCTTGAGCACAGATAATAATGAAAAAGAGGAAATAATGTAGCCTTTGTAGTTGGTAAATGTATGTCATGAAAGTGCTAGGCAGGACTGACAAACTGAGAAAAAAATCAGAATACTTTGACTACATAAGATTTCCCTGAGGTAGCAACAACCTCCAAGAGACATACCAATTAAAAGTACAAAAATGGAAAAGTCGCAACATTCAGTGCCCTTGGAAAGGCGTTAATAAGTATTGGAGAACACTTTAGTTTAAAGTTACTGCATATGTTACTGATGAATGTATTTGGATAAAGATATTTTGGATTGAAAAGCCAAATTTGATTCACCTTCAGATGAAATACTTGTTATTTGAAATGTAGCTCAGCGGAAATTCTGTCAGGGAGACTTCTAATACGTTGTCTCTATTCTCTTTAACTGATCAGCTGGGCAGTAGGTGTTTCGGTTCTGTATACCAATTAGAATCGGGTACGTATGTTCTATCCAATCATAGCATGACTACCTTGTTTTAAATATCTTCTCTCTCCCGTTTCTGTCAGTTGTATTTTCAGACGAGAGTGCGACCCGCCTCCTCCCCTTCTACCTCCAGGCATTGTCGACGGTGTATCGGTCTTCTCCCGGGTGACGGCCCATTTTAAATCTCGGATTTTCTCACCACCACCACCAGTGTCTAGATTCCATTGGGGGATGTGTTTGGTTTTCCTAAACATTAGTTGTATAGATCCCCTTTACAATGGAGTCTAATCTCCAAATAATTGTTTGTACTTGCTTGGTTAATTGTTAGTAATAAATGTTTGCATATCTGCAACGAAGTCTCTCCTGATTGAAATGTTGTTCTCCTCAATCTCCACCGTCTCCATCACCCTGACCCCGCAGTCAGCGGCCTTCGGGACCCCTCAAGAACTCCGACACAATTTGAACACTACCAGTTGCCAAGGACATCTCTGCAACACTCGTGGAAGTTGCACTAAAATGGGGAAAAAATGTTTTTTTGTTGTTGTTTCAGCTTACTATTATTATTATGAACACATATTTTTTTATTTATACAAAAAAAGCCTTATGTCAAAATCTCATTACTTCTACCACCTGATAAATGGAAGATTATACCAGTGGCTTCAGGAGGTGTGTACATAAATTCCAACCAATAAAGCACTACATTGAGTTCCATTATGCCCTTCCCTAATACATCTTTTGTCAGGAAATGCATCGAATTAAAGAAGCAAAATCCTCTCTTTTTTGTGAATTTAAAAGAGTCAAGAGCACTAGCAACTCTTCGTATACAAGCTATTGTTAAGATGGATTATTTTCATAGAAGCTCTGCAACCGTAATAAAGGTTGTTGAGGTTGTAGGGGAGGCCATTAAAAGGAAAAGGTGATCCCCATGTTTGAACCTCATGATGCTCTAATCACCTTTTAATTTTATCAGCGTGGATATAATCTCATTACAGACAGAATACACAGTTAAATCACTTATTTTGGCTCAGAGGTACTGGGTCAGATAGAGTAGTCCTGCAGCTTGTGTCACAGGATGCAAAAAGAAGGGGCTTGGTCTGCTCTGTGGAGAAACACCTGCCATGAACACCAATAGCTATTATCCCCAACCTTTAGAAAACCCCTCCAACGCACGCACACAGACGCCATATAATAGAAGTCAACCCCTCACCCCTACCAGACCCCAAAAGTCAAAAAGCAAAAGGACAGCTGACTGACAGAGGGGGATTAGTCACAATGAATCACACGCATGCACGCACACACACAGCCTGCCTCTCTCTTTCTCGCTCTGTCTATCACATACACTTCTTCTGATGCAGAATCAAGATAACATCTTCTCTGCGATCACCTGGCTCCACATCAAATCCAGACCCAAGTGTCCCTCCCACACACTGTTACTGCATAAAAAGTGTGTGGATGGCTGCATTACTACCCCACCCACAAGTACACACTGTCAAACCACACACACACACACACACACACACACACACACAGTATTAGTCTATCCAGTTAAACCCAACCCAGAGAGTCTGGCTGAGTGCAGACAGCGTAGAGAAGCTGTCTCCTCTAAACCAACATTAGCCTGGGAGACTGAGCAGAGAAGAACCACACTCAAGGAAGACGAGAGAGAAAGACTAAAAGAACTACACAAGTAAAAGGAAAGGGGGACAATGAGGGGATAAGGAAGACGTAGAGATCCCTGCTCTTTCACTAAATAGCTAGAGCGCACCGAGGATTCATACAACAGAAAGACAGATAGAGAAAAAGATAGATTATGAACTAGAACATCTGGGGCGAATATTTCTTCCACGCTTCAGTCCTCCTCTCTTGGGATCATTCACTCCGTTTTGCAAAATGTCGTTGTGACACAACACGAGGGCCGCGTATCCATCAAAGATGTACGTTTGCTGTAATTAGCACACACACACACAAACACACACACACACACACACACACACACACACACACACACACACACACACACACACACACACACACACACACACGAGAGGAGAGACGGAGCCCACTTAATAATTATGGAGAAAAGTTCAACAACTGTTCCTGTATTGTTTCATCTTTTATTTCCTCTGATCAGACATTGTCACAAGTGTTGTTCTGGATGAATACTCAACACGCAGATAACATAATTAACATAACACAAACTCACACGAACAAATGCAAAGAAAAAACAGATGCGTACATGTGCATTTGTGTACAGGATAGTGCATTAGGAGCAGGAAAACAATGAATGAACAAAATAGGACTGACTTTAATTAGTAAAAATATATTTTTATTTTCCTAAAATGTTGAAGTGAGAGGGGATGGGTCCAAGTGGCTTGTGACAGAGGGGGCTTGCTTTCTTGTGGTTGTTCCGGTTCGTTTTTACTGTCCTTACCGCAGGCCAAGCTCAGGCCTGCCAGGTCCTGTCAGTCTGCTGTTTCTCCAAAATGGCAGACAGTGTCACTGCATCCCTACATACATAGAGCTAGACGAAAGGTAAGAGAGGTGGGGAAGGAGACAAGAATCAGGGGATCTTTCAGGGTGCTGTGTTCGGTGCCTCTAGTGTGGTCCGGTTTTCCACAAGGTTTTGAGGGTGTGTGTCTTGGTGCTGACTCATTCCTCACTTCCAATCTGGTGTGGTCAGTTTGTCAGTCGGTCGATAATCAGTATTCCCAGACAATGAGCTCTTCATTGCTCTCTCTTTCTTTCTCTCTCTTCCTTAACCCCCGGTTCTCAACTTGTTCTGCAGACAAAAACAGAGAGAAGGTGCATTAGAGAGATGGAGAAGAAAGAAGAAGAAAAATATTATGTCCCAAAGGAGAGACAAGACAGAGAGAGAACGGCCTAAGAGTATAATAAAAGGGTGGAGGATGGAGTAAGTATAAGAGGATGAAGTGAGTTGGAGAAGTAGTGAAAAGAGAGAAAGATCCGAGGGCAGTGGATTCCATGTTAGCGATAAGTGCAACCACAAATCCCCAGCACTCCCTGTCAATAACCATTTGAACTGGCCTGTTGCAGCTGATGAAACTGGATAAAAACTGGGTGAAGAGTTTAAGAAAGGAAATGAAACAAGGGACACGAGGAAGAGAATGACATAGAAAGTAAGAAACAAAAATGTCTTCTTCCTCACTAACCAACTTAATAATGGTGTTGTGGATGACTTAGGTCCATATCAGTAAAAAAAAAACTTTATTTTGTGCACCATTGATCTGCCCATGAAATGATTATTGACACAAATGGTCTGCCAAACACTGGTCAGACTTTAAAGAGATCACTGAAAGGATAATTCCAGTTCATTAGAACTTGGGCTTTATTTTGATCATTTCTATTGGTTATGATAAAGTTGTATCTACAGTACCAAAGTGGTCTTCTGCACTGGATCTGGGAACATGAGATACAATGGCAATGTAAAATCACTATATATATTATACATATAGGCCTATATATGAGGTATGATTTCTTTTCTGAGCTTAGTGATCTCATAGAAATCCCACCTCTGAACTACGCTTATGTGTACCTGCACAGATACAAATGTGAGACTTTGGGTAATAATTTATTGGTCACATTTGTTTTCACTACCAGGCATGTGTGGCTAACCTGGGGGTTTCTTTAAAACCTCTATTGGTGTCTAACAGCTTGTGTTTCTTACTGCAATATCGACATATTCTCAGATCTCAGTAATTAACTTTTATGTAATCACCGATTGGAGAGATGGCTCCAGAAGATTTACTGATGTCTAAAAAAATATTGAAAGGACAAATTAAATCATTAAAATATTAAATTGAATTGAAATGTCAATACTAAAGTTGGTGTTGGTAGCAGTTTTACGAGTCAGCTCTTTTTTTTCATTTTGATCCGTGCAAACATAACTGGCACCGCAAACAGGGATCTGGCTTGGCCCTTTGAGAGTAAAAGGGAGATGGAAGGGTCCGTCTAAAAAATGAAGTGGAGAAGGAAAACATAGTGGGCAAGATGCAGTCATGTGGCGAGAATATGGAATGAGGAGGTGAGCGGTAGATGGAGAGATCAGCTTCCGTGATAAAGTCTTATTCATAGAAAGAGAGAGAGAAAGAGACTTTATCTGTCCTTTCAACTGCCTCTTCCTCCCTGTTTGCAATCTGGACCTGTTAAGTGCTGAATGCATTAGAAATTCGACTAGGGATGAAGGGATAGTGGATGGAGTGAAGGAGAGATGGTGGCAGGGCAAAGAGGGCACAAAAGAGAACGAAAGTGAGTCTAAATGTTATCAATGACTGTGGCGATAAGAACCCTAATTATCAGTGACAAAGGCCGGGCTGCTGACAACGCCTTCCTCTCCGCTGACTCCAGTTGAGGGGTCATTATTGTAAAACTGAGATTTGGGGGATTTTGTATCCACAGCGAGATGACATCTTGGACATCCCCATCCATACCCCATCTAGTGGAATTTAAGATTTGAAAGGGAAGGAACGAGATTTTGACGTTTGAAAACTGGATAACCTATGCTTTTAAGTGTCTTTGACAGAAAGGGCGATGAGATGAGAGACGGCACGTTCTGACCTCCAGAGGTCAAAGTCATGTCTTCTGACATTCGTTCTCAGTGCAGCTTCCTGCTCGGCTCTGATAAAGCTGTGTAAACATCCTAATCACAAAACTGCATCAGCTCATATCAATCCTACCTCATTCCCCCTATTTTGTCGGCTGTGTAATTCTGCATATTATTCCTTTAAAGCCTTATCACAGAACTGTTTTTTTTTTTTTTCACCTAATGACTTTTAGAGTAAGTAAGTCCCTAAGACGAACAGGAGTGTGCTGTGATTGCCGCAGGGTGATAAACACAAGCGGATTAACATATCGTCTCAGGCTCGCTTCCAAACAATTTACAAGATCATAACAGCATCCGGACTAAGTATGTACCCTTGCTGAATCTAGACGAGGCTACAGGTAGCTGTCTTAAACACACACACACACACACACACACACACACACACACACATCCAAGCGATGAATAAAACATTGTGCAATTTAAATGATGTATGGCTTAAAAATCTGCCTGCTTCTGACTTTTAGATCTAATACTAATACCCACGAGAGTGAGCGAGAGACCCAAAACTCAGCTTTCCTCATTTCCGGCAAAACAATGCAATTGTGAAAAAAAATCTAATAGAAAAGCTCTATGAATGTAAATTGAGCCTTTTTGGGGCCAAGTGATGTTACATATTGCAAAGTGCGAGAGGGGGAATCAAGTTAATATCAACCTGAGTGACATTACTATTACCATACAGTGTGTGACCGTGGGAGACGGAGGGCGGAAAAACATTTGCACTTG
This sequence comes from Sander lucioperca, assembly GCF_008315115.2. Classification (NCBI taxonomy): domain Eukaryota; kingdom Metazoa; phylum Chordata; class Actinopteri; order Perciformes; family Percidae; genus Sander; species Sander lucioperca. Next base: position 10,228,245 of record NC_050192.1, on the reverse strand, counting down.
GCAATGAAAGGAGAGAGCCCGGGGAGGACAATGGTATCCAACTAGCAGCAGCTACTCCCTTAGTCTTATTACATTAAAACACACACAGAGACAGTCAGGGGAACGCCTGTGTCAGCAGGTATTATGGAAATAGGCCGTAAGGTTTAAACTGGCTATTTAGTGCGGGCTTTATTCAGGCGCCAGTAGCCCAGTGGAAATTATATTCCCCTGTCTAAAAGCAAGAAGCGAGCACATGTAAATGGATGATAGTGTATGTATGTGTGTGTGTGTGTGTGTGTGTGTGTGTGTATATTACATTCATTTAGACATTTAAAAAGGGAAAGGCTGCTCAACTTTAGCTACCGTACATACATCTATGAGCCCAATGACGTATGCTGTAGCTATCACACACACGGGGCTACTTTGTAATACACGCATCAATTAAGCTGGAAGCTAAACCACCAACATACCACTTACATATCTGTCCATGAGGGTGCATGCACATACTTGTCATTCTTTTCAGAGGGGAAAAACAACGTTATTTTGGAGGATTTATAAGTATAAAGTTTTATTTTCCTCACGTGCAAAGACTACAGTTGAACACAATGAAATGCTCATCCCTTTCACTTAACAAGCATGCAAACCACATAAACATAACATGCATATGCAAAAGTTGCTAGTGTAGTGTTTTAAATTATGTTTACATAAGATATGACAATTGATAAAAGACAAATAGCTTAGTTCCGTAAATAGGCACCTGTTTGGCATTGTTGACACACTGGAGGTAAAGGGCTGCTATGTTGGAACAGTGAAGGGTTTTTCCAATGTTCTCCCTGTAGCATGCGAGGATCTGGCCCTGCAGGTCTGCACACACAGGATACGCCTCATACCGCCTGTGGGGGTGAGAAAGGGGAGAGAAATAGTGTGAAAACTGGAAACAAAATATATGGTGTTAGAATTGAGGGCAGGGTGGGTCAAGAGAACAAGTGTGTGGGGTAAAAAAAAGGACAGTGATAAATGTGCGAGTGAGAATCAAAGATGGACAGAAAATGAAGAAAACATGGAAAATGTGTCAGGATGGGCAATACAGAGGGATTGACAAAATGAGTATGAGCTATAGAAATTAAGAACAAGAGAAGAGTAATACAGACATAGTATTGGTTTGGAAAAAGAGCATGTCAATGGTCATTTGTCTCAAGAGAGCCAATGCATTGTTAGAGCCCACTGAGGTACACTGCAGTCTACTGTGTGTACACCCCTTGTCTTGTCTACCGCTACTGTCATTACAGTCCAAAACACCTGAAGCAAGAATCAACATTACTGTATCTGCTGGAAAGAAGGTCAATCCAGCCTCCACTGCTGGGGTGAACATGTTGATGTGGGTATTACAGCATATTGTCATAAAGGTCAGAGGGCTTTCTAAAAACGGACAATAAGGAGGTGTCCAATAAAGCTTCCAACAATGGCTTCATCCCCTGAAAAGGGAGATTCGTCAGTGCTATGTGACTGCATGGAAGAGAAGCTAACTCGGCAAATCAATGTGAAATGCAGAGTAAACAAGAAAAAGGCACTGGTTTAATCTAGACAACCAATAAGGCTTAGTTGTTACAATGAGATGATAATAATGATAATGAGGTTTAAATTACCAGCAAGCTAAGTGTACCTTCCTTTAAATTGGTCCCTGTTCTTATGTCTTACCGTTAAAAACTATTTAAAACAGCCCCACAGAAAAGAGAATTGATCACTCTGCTGGGTAGTAGTGAATCCATTCATTGATTCAGAATGGCTCCCTGAAAGTCAACCATTTTACAAACTGGAGAGCTGTCACCTTAGAGTGGTCTAAATTGCAAATTCAATCTTTTAGCATCCACGAGGAGGTTGTTATTGTAGACTGTGAATGCTTATATGTCTGGTTATAGACTACACCGCACTAGCTTAGCACGCCCAAGTCTGTCCTTGAGGTCTTCTACAGCTTTAATGCTGCTATCTTAACTGGTATGATACAGATGCTAGCACTTCTAATGATACAGTAGATGCTACGCTAAACTTCAGTTCATTTAAATAGGACTCTTATGTTAGATGTATGCAAGGGTTGGATCCTTTAGCCAATCTAAGTAGTGGGATGTACCGCCGGCGCTGATGCCTTGCACAATGTTAACTGCTTTTGTCTGTCTCTTCACACACCCCATAAAAAACCATAATGACGACACATGTGCATGGTAGGGCTATTATGCTAATAGCGGTGTCATCGTTTTGTTCACACCAGTGCTCAGGACACTCCATCTGCCCCACTAAACGGCTTGCATGGGTGTGAAAGAGATTTTGCCTGTCAGCAACTCCAGAGATCTAATAGGAATATTGGGGTAGTGAAGCCAAGCCCCTGCAGTCAGAATCAGATGTTTGATTTTTCCCCCTGGAGTAAGAAAATATCCCCCCCATTGCGTACAAAGCTGGGGATTGGTCACATGGGTCATTACCCAGGGTGCAATGCAGCAGGAAGCTGGTGCAGTCTGTGTACATATGATCATCACCACATGGTCATATTTGTTAGGGAGGCCGGAAAAATCTATAGTCCTTGTAAGTGCAGGTCAGTGACAATTTGTGACAAGATGAGAGGTGCTCTTTGCACCTTGGACAACTTCAACAGAGGTGTGATTAATCAATACACTTCATCATTCCCCATCCACCACAGTGCTCAGAGGCCAAACAGGACAAGACATATTATATCTAAAGCTAGAAAGGAATACTTCAAAGAGTAAATATAGTCAGTTTTGACGCTTGTTTGCTGTCTTGCCAAGAGTTAGATGAGAAGATTGATAACACTCTCATGTCTGTACTGTAAATATGCTACTGTACATCCAGGGGACAGTTAGCTTAGCTCAGCTTAGCCAGAGACCGGAAGCAGGACCATTTCTTGGCCGACACAGTGGCCATATATAGCCATATATAATCTAACCGGTTGGTGGTGGTAACTTCTATATTTATGGAGTGGTATCAATCTTCTCATCTAAGTCTCGGCAAGGAAGTGAATAAGCATATTTCCCAAAATCTGGAACACTCCTTTACATTTTGGTTGATTCCGTGGGAGGTCTTATCACTTTGAGTGCAGACTGGAACATTATGCTGTCAGGCGTGGGGAAAGTTCTGCATTTTGTGGATCCATTGGGGAGAAATTCAGTCATTTGCTAGGAGGCATGACAAGGCTATTGCTCTGCGTCAGGGTATTGAACGATGACAGCAGTGCTAGCAGAAATCGCTGCCATCCTATTCCTATGGATCCTGGCGCTCATTTATTACACCGCCTATGGGCATCTACAGGGACAAGAGGAGCCACATACACCCACTAATTACTTTCTTAAGCGTTCGCGTTAATGCCAGGTGCATCCTGCTGATACACACCACAGTGTTTATCACCAGTAATGGCCTTTGAGAGAGAGAGAAAGGAAGACAGAGGAAGGGAGGAAGAGAAAGAGGATGAGGATGGTGGTGGATAGAAATGAAGCGCGTTTCTTGATGAGGAACTAGACAGTGGTACTTCTATTTTGCTTGCTCTCTGGTTCTGTGGGGAAGAGGCAGAGACAGTGGTTGAGTTTATCATGGAGACAATAACACTGTCACACATACTCTGTGGTGGCACGCTGCATCCTCTATCATCTATCATTAAATATAACATTAAGTTCCTGCAGCCAACCACAACCACAGAGCTGGTAGGAAAAGACCCTCCCTCCCTCCCGACCTCCTCCTCAGTTTTACATTAGGTGTAAATGTAATTACCATAGTATGACTGCTGTAGTGCTATGCAGCAGGGGGAGCAGCAGATGCAAAAACGGTAGACATGCCATATCATGAATACACTATAAACCATAACCACTAGATTATGAACCTTTTTTTTAACCTTTCATTTATGAAATGTGCCCACTTTTAGCTCAATAATATAAAGTCATGATATGCAGTATATCAGAGCAAATAATATACTCATGTAACACACATATGGTCATTTCAAAATGTACTATCTGAAAAGAAAAGCCTTTTTCTTGTTTTTTAAGTTGGTTATTGGCCTCAGTTAATAACCAAATTCTTCAAGCCTAGTTATGGAAATACACTCTAGTCATAGCCACTGTACTCAGTTTTAGGCAAGCTTAGGATTTAGATCCTTATATTTAATTGCAATCTGCACCACCAATACCTCCATACACAGCTATATCAAATAGCACAAAAAAGACAAACATCAGGTTTATGTTGAATTCAGAGCAAGATAGATCTAAGATCTAAGTATAAGAAGTAAAACACTGCAAAGTGAAAACACATTAGATCCTTCATAGGGTCATCATAGGGTGTAATTATAAATAGTCAAAAACAACAATGAATCATCCAGTTCCCATGTAACCTGAGCATACGAAGGCATTAATAAACACAGAGACTGTATCATATTCCCAAAGCAAAACCGTTTTTAGTTATTTAGTTATGTTTAAATTATTTACAGGAAATGAAAAAGAAGGCCAGAGGCATTTTGATATTTCTTTTTCAGCCCTAGCTTGGTCAGAATGTAGAATTTAGATTTGGTTAACAAGTTGTGATGTATTTGCGTCTGTTATTGGTAGAAGAGGAGACAGTGCTCTTTGTATTGGCCAATGGTTCACAAACTCTTTTGATTTTGACCCCTTTTTATGAAGCGATGTCTACTTACTAAAGAGTGCATGTCCATGAATAGTGATTTCCCTTCTCAGACTGTTTAATTTGAATCTTTTTAGAGGCTTGAGGATGTACAACTATACAGAATTGAACAGAGAAAAGTCTGAATAACGGAATTCTATTGCGGCAGAATTTTGTTTCATTTTTTTCATATTTTTCGAGCTCTCTCCTCACTTCCTTTGTAAAGTTCTCCTTTCGGAGAGAACAGACAACGAGGTTGAGAGAATAATCTTGTAACCAAATATAGCGATATAAGCCCTCTTGGTAACACTGCTGCTCTCATATAGATTATTCTACAGGTTATAAAAGCAGCCATTGCCAATAAATGCCCCCCACCCCTTATCTTTTTCTCTTCCTTATTTCCCCATCTCTAGCTTCCCTTTATTCCTCTCTCCTTTATTCCCTCCCTCAACCCCCAGAGCGTCACAGGATATTTAATAAAACTGCATGTGCTGGGAAACAAATAGAGACATCTAGCCAGATACAGTTGGTTATTATTTGCACTGTGTGTGTGTGTGTGTGTGTGTGTGTGTGTGTGTGTGTGTGTGTGTGTGTGTGTGTGTGTGTGTGTGTGTGTGTACTGCATCCCTGTACCCCAGAGACAGTAAATCTAAACAGTCATATAGGGGTCGCCTCGTGCCATCAGGAGCAGTAAAGGTCTCTATAACAACACCTTATCCACCCACCCCCACCACACAGTCTCTATTGCTTTGATCCACTGATAGGAATGGAATGGCAGAGTAAGGTTGGTTTAGATATTTACATTACAGTTTTCTCTGCTCTGCGTCAGAAGTAACAAAGCGAAGGGAGAGAGAGAGAGAAAGAGAGAAAGAGAGAAAGAGAGAGAGAGAAAGAGAGAGAGAGAGAGAGAGAGAGAGAGAGAGAGAGAGAGAGAGAGAGAGAGAGAGAGAGAGAAAGAGAGAATAGGAAACGGCCAGAGAGGAGGGGGGCATTTATGACAGAGAGAGAGGGAGGCACTCCATTGAGAAACAGAGAGACAGAAGGCAGAAAGGAAAGACAAGAAGACGGGAAAAGAGAGATGGAGAAGAAGCAGAGAAAGGCCCTCCACAAAACACTCCTGGAGCTCTCTGCTCACTTCCTTTGTAAAGTTCTCCTTTCGGAGAGAACAGACAACGAGGTTGAGAGGAGGAGCAGAAATGATATCAGAGGGTGAATGTGTCCCATTTAACATGTACATAATAAGGCAGAACAGATTACCTGCTCACTCTCTCTCACTGTCTGTCTCCCTCCTCAAGGTGTCCCTATATCATTTAATACAATCCTTTCTTTTATGCCCCCCCGCTGCACAAGTCAGCACATTTCCATGGAGGGGACGTATTCTGAGGTTTATGGCTACGGCTACATTCTTCAAAGGACATATTGACTGCAAGCTGGGGGACGTATTGAGATCGATGTTGGGATTTTCATTCAATATGCATGTGTTATGCCAATAGACTGAGCGAGGAACAGTGTCAGTACATTTTTCAAACCAACATATATTGACCATGACCACCATCTGCTGTAACAATGTAGAGCAATGACATTCATAGATCTCTGTTAAGGGTACAACATGCTTCAATAGTTGAACAAAGTATGAGACACATCTGGAAACATGTACGTTCATCTGTCATAATTTGAGATACATTATAATTTCGAAGAAAGACAAAGACACACAGATACACACAGAAGTGCCCAAAGGGACATGCAGGCGTACAGACAAACAAATACTGTCCATTCAATGTCCATTGTAAAAATGTTCACTCCAACTGCAGTAGCACGGCTTTCTTCCTATAACAAGCTAACATAGCAAGCAGTGGATTATATGTAATGGCTACATCCAGCTAAATAAATGACACAAGATAAATAAAAGTAAGTGGTTTCCATCATTGATGAATAGGATGCGTGTTTGTCTAAGGCTGGAGGTTATTTGAAAACTTTCGATACAAGTGCTGAAACAATACTATAAGGTTTGGCACCAATACCCAAACCATACTATTTTATTGATACCTTAACTTTACAGTTTTCTTCGAAACCTATTTTATTTAAGAAAAGAAAAGTTGCTCCTGATGATGATACATATTTTCCTACATAAAACACAGTCTCTCAAACTTGATCAAAGAATAGATCACACACATTTTGTTTGGTACTAAAAAAAATACTAAGGTCTAATACCCTTCTCTACCGTCTCTACCCTATAGAGCTTTTATCAGAGACGAAGGAATCAAAATGTATTTATCTTTAACAATAAGCAAGCAACCCTATTCAAGAAGAAGCCATTTAATTCATTCCATCATGATTAAAAAGAACCAAAAACAGGTAGAAGTCCGATTTGTTCAGATTTCACACATGTTGCCAGTATTTATCTCCCCCAATCTCTAACTAATGTTCTTTCACCCACACACACACATACTGTAGCTTCATCAACAGTATGGATTACCCTTGCCTGCCACCAGATTGAGTTCCCAATCACCACATTCTCTATTTATCATCATTTGGGTCCACTTAGGGGTTAATAAGGTTAAGGGGTGGATGCCGGTTCCCCCTTTAAAAGCCCTCATGTTCTCTCTAGTTAAGGCAGGCGTCAGTACCGAGGGGGGTAAATAAATACAAATGATCCAGTTAAGGAGAAAAATGACACACATTTCGCTCACGCTGCTTTTTAAAAGCAGACCTGAGTGACCCCCTGCAGTGAAATCCATCAGCATGGATAAGAGATTGAATGAGAGAGAGGGAGGGAGAGGGAGAGGGAGAGGGAGAGAGAGAGAGAGAGAGAGAGAGAGGGGAAAGGACAGAAAGAGAGAGAATCAAGAAAAGCATCAGGGATAAAACACTGCCAAATAATGGAGAGAGAGAGAGAGAGAGAGAGAGAGAGAGAGAGAGAGAGTATGAGTGAGCGAGGGAGGCAAAAGCAGACAATAACAAAGAGGGAGAGTGAGAGAGATTTAAATTAAAACACTGTAAGTGAGCAGTGAGGGAGACAAAGAAGGATGAGTGGATGAGAGGAAAAAGAAAGGGAGTGTATGTCCTTCCTGACCCCTCTTTTTACACTCGTACATGGGGATTGGTCTCTGGCCTCAAGCAGAAGAAGATGGACATGTATTGAAATACGCAGCTGAAAGATGTTTACCAATACCAAAAGACAACTTGAAATTAAAACAATCATCCATGCTACATGTACATGTTGTTCCATCATCCATGTCACTGTACTGTTTACAAAAAACAAAGAATACAGAAAAGCAATAAAAGCTTTGAGTGGGTTTCCCGAGCATTTCCAATGCAGCAAAGTGACTAAATCAGCCACTAAAAGGTGTGTATGTGCATCGGGTGTCTGTGTATGTGCCCACGCAGGTGCCTGGAATTGTGTGTGCTTTTTCTAGCCAACACACCGAAGCTCTTAAGGCCGAAAGAAGAGCTTTTAAAGCAGTTATTGACTTCTGTCTCCTCAGCTGACCACCATCTTGGCCCTGCACCCCAGTTGCCTAGATACAGAATTGCGGTTCACCCTCACCTGACAGAGGGTCAAAGCGCTGCTCAGTCTGTCCTGACTCGCTGACGACTACTTCAAAGAAAAACACCTCTGAAGTGCTTTGCAATAACTTTCCTGCAAAATTAATTCCTGTCATTTTTAGTAATTAAAAGTTCTGCTCGGCGCAATTAAACATAATAAATCATTACTTCATTAATTTTGGGACATCAGAATTATTCCTTTAAACAAACAGGAGCAATGCCAAGAAAATGGGAAGCCCCGACACCTTATTTACATTTTGTAGCAGCATGGTGGATTAAGCAGAGAACCTGCTGGATTTCCTCCAGCGTATTTATCCTCCTCAGTAATGTGAAAGATAAAACAAATGCACAACGCAATAGTCCTGCAATGCTTTGGTACAGGGCTATGTGTTGGATTGCATTAGGTTGCACGGGGTTTCCTGATTTTGTGTCCACAACCTTCATGACAAGAAGCAATGGTTTGTAGAAAATAAAGGAAATGTGGTCTTAAACTTAAACTCTTGGAAATAAACTTGACCAGTGTTTGTTTACTATAATTAATTAATAATTAAAATTAAGTATCAGAATTAAATTGACAATAGCACCTTTTTTTTTTTTTTTTTTTAAATGCTGCACTGAAAATTTAACAAGCAGCAACTCCATTACTAAAGAGAGTGCTGGTAATATTGGGCAATGCATTTATGTAGATAAGATAAGATGTTTAAGTTGTTGATTGAAAACTGTTTATGGTTATAAGGGAACGAGGCATCTACTTTCCCCCTACATGGTATGGAGAAGAAGACAGACAGGTGTGGTTTCTTGACTGATGCAGTACACAACACCGGTGTTATGAAGAAAAACAACGAGCCATTTACATTCAACAAGTTTTGCTCCACGCCTCCTCATTTCACCTTTGTGTGAGTGTGCGGAGAGACGAAGCGAGGATGGCGGCTGCTGTTATTGTCAACTGGATTAAATTAAAAAAAGATTTATTCAAAAGGGCTAAAAAATAAACAACCGACAAAAGGAGGGAGTGAGTGTGTAGCCTGAGGTAGGAGAGGAGTGACGGTAAAGTGACAGACCAAAATGAGATTTGATTCTCTATGGCCGACTGTATTGGGGGGGGGGCGAAAAATGCTTGGTTTACACACACACACACACACACACACACACACACACACACACACTCAGTCACAAACACAAAAGTGAGAAAATACACTGCCTTTTATGATCTTATCACAAATGTCACCATCAAGGCAGAAAGCTAAGAATCCAAGTTTTTGAGAACTAAGAAGAGAGATGGAGACATAAGAGGTGATAGTCTCAATCCTTTTTCAGTATTACACAGCCTTGTCAGACCCACCCATTCACCAATATAAGATGTCCCTGTCCCATCTCGCATCTGTAGGGACCCTGCACAAACAAAGTGACTAGCTTCAACAAAGAAGCCCAAAGCCCCACCAAAGGTTAGCACTGACAGGAGGTTTAGGACCACTACGCCACTGTTCTTTCATTCCACATTCCATCTTTGCACATAATCTCACATCTATCATTTTCCGCCATGCCTGTCTGCTTGCATTTCAAACTAAATCCCCATTGGGTCACTGCAGCCCGTCGAGACACTGCACACGCACACACACCAAAGCAGATATCCACGTGTATATTGTCGCTGTCGGACAGAAACCTTGTACCTCCATATTTCATCATTTTTATTTTTTTTTATACCCTTTACGTCTGTCTGTGGGTTTTACAAATATTTAACCAGTGATGAGATGATTTTTTCGGAGGTAAATAGCTCAATAAAATGTTTTCAAATTAGCCAACGGTTTAGGAAATACAAGTTTTTCGCCCAACAGCAACGATATGTGAGCTCACTCTTATTCATTCATCCTCACATACATAAGCACACACACATTTGCACTCTTACATACATGTGGTGCAGTAAAGGTCACACATTCCGTGCTGGACAGTGTGATAATACATCAGACTTGGATAAACAGCTAGTGGTGAAGGTGGCAGGATATAAATCAGGTGCAGGGAGAGATAGCCTCCTTTCCACAGGCAACTGGGAACTCTTATCTGCAGTCAGTGTCATGGGGAAAGTGAATAAAAGCTTTGGTTTTGTGTGTGTGTTTCTAATATACTGTATGATTACATTATTTGTTACATGTTGTGTATATTTACATATATGTGGAAGAGCTGTACACAAAATGTTTTATCTAGGTCTCTGAGACCAGGCTGACAACCTGCAGTTTATGATTCATGGCAACAATTTCAGACACTAGAGGGGCCGGTTTACAGTTTGTGCAGTATTTGTTCATACTCACTTCAGACAATATTGTTTATGTGTCCATTTTGTGGGGGAAAACAATAAAACTATAAAAAATGTTTGGATTGGGATGGCACTACGTTTTTGAAGCATCATGTAGAAATTAGATGGATTGTATTCTATGTATTATGTAATCATAATAATAAAAAATATAACTATAGCTGTGAGAAAGTGTGAAAGAATGCAGATACAATATGTGTATGTCTCTTCATAGATATATACAGTATAGTATAGTATAGTGTGTATGTGTGTGTATATATATATATATATATATATATATATATATATATATACTATACTGTATATATCTGTATCTGTATGTGTGTGTGTGTGTGTGTGTGTTGTGGATATAATGACGTCACAGTGATGCAGTAGCGTGCCGGTTGGGAGAGCTACACCATTCTCAGAAAACTCTGGCAGGAATACTGCAGGAGAACGGCAGGGAACAGCTGTACTGCTGACATAACAAACAACTACACCCACAATCTCATATCACACACACACACACACACACACACACACACACACACACACACACACACACACACACACACACACACACACACACACACACACACACACACACACACACACACACACACACACACACACACTATCCTTGAGTACCTACCTCTCACACTTTATTTATTTCAACATAGCCAAGGAAAATGACCACACTGTACCCGTGCGATAAATGGAACACATGCACCCTGGATACTTACTGAAGTCTATTTGTAAACTATATGGTTAACTTGTGTATATCGCATATGATAATAAAATCCACCCAAAAAAGGTACTGCTACTGATACAAGAGAGAGACATTCAAGAGAGTGACACGGGAGTGAAATTTTCATCTTAGTCATTCAGCTGAATTGTTTTTTTAATACCAAGAATGTCTAGTCCCGATCTAATCACTCGTTCTCCCGATCAAGTTTCAAATTAAGTAGTAGTAAGAGTAATCATTTCCCATGTTGACTATTACAGAGCATCAACCCTAAAGATCCTGCATAAGAACAGCTGCTGCATATAGCTATGATACATACTTTCCTTCCGAATACCATCCACTTTTGAGACCTGATTTTTCTGATCTAAACTGAACACAGTTGTGTCCTACAGAATTCCCACAAATTCCCAACTGATGACATCATATGATAAACACATACCACCCACAAGCACTAATTAAAACTCCCAAAAGCATATATACAGATGTTATAACCCTTGACAGGCAGTCTACTCTGGCCCCATACATCTTCTTCTCCGCTATAATAAACCGTAGCCTAATATCAGCCCTAAGACTAATCAATCCCTGGAGTACTATCACTCTCTTTACAGTGGCACTGACATAAGCTCAAGCGGGAAAATGAAGACATTCTAATAAAAAAGATGTCATCGCCTACACTTAATAACATCCTCACATTAACATATCAAATGGTAATTCTATCAAGTATGGATACGGCTCTGGCTTTTCTTTTCCTTTTCTTTTTATCTCTCGGGGACATTTTCAACTCTGAGAAAATCAAAAGCTTGTGTGAGACAAAACATATTTTCTGCTATTATTTAACAGAGGCCACAGATATAATCTTTTCTCTGTAGGGTCTTTGTCATAAGAGAGAGAGAGAGAGAGAGAGATAGGGAGAGAGAGCTTTGAGGAAACGCACACACATTATGTTCACAAAAGATATTCAACATGAGTGCATACAAAACTACACCATCACACATGAACTCACACACATAAACAAAGATGGGCCAAACACGCCCTGTTAAATCCAATTAACCCTCTGCTCTGATCCCCGCAATGCATTCCTGCCCCTGTCTTGTAACACCAGACCTTCCCGCCATTTCATTAGCACACACACACACACACACACACACACACACACACACACACACACACACACACACACGCGCAGATACTCCCCCCTCCTATACCTTTCCACAATTGTAATCCAGTCACAACCCTGCTAATGCACCTCCTATAATCCAATCAGCCAATCACTGCTCTTCATGCAAAGGCCTGTGTCACATGACTAACCGCACGTTAGCTTGCAGTTAGCACTGTCATTTGGCACTAATGTTATTCCAGTGTTTTTTTTCCTTTCTTTAATGCGATTTGGTGAAGTCTCAGCTCCAGCTTCCACGAGTCTAGCGCTAAAACCCCGGTGGACTAGGCTAATCAGTTTCCAGCTTTTCTGAGGGAGACAATGATCCCAGTGTTAGCGTTGGCTAATGACAAGCTAACACAATTAGCCTAGCCTCCCTGGAGGCTAGGCTAATTGTGTTAGCCAGGGGGCCAGTGTTAGCCAGGGGCCATTCTTGCCCCACCTCCTGCAGGCTCTTCATCCACTTCTCCTACATTACTATGGAGCCTAATGGCCCCCTATTAAGAAGACAGATGGAACACGGACGTGGAGGGATTCTGCATCTTCTTGAGTAACATATATGTGTTGGATAAGTGCTACATCCATGACAGCTTGGATGTTAAATATTGCCTCCTCTGTTAATAACTTCAATGAAGTAAACCTTCTTTTCACTGCAAGGTGTGCCTGTCACATGTAGAGCATACAGTAGCTTAGCATTATTAGAGTGAGGAGCATACATTAACTCATGGTGCTGTAATGCACTTTGGATCAAAATAAATGCCAAATATCTTATTAATAGTTCTAGGAGTTTCAATATAAGAGGGAAAAGGAGTCAAAACTATTTGAAAGCCATAGTCTTTTCTGCAGCACACAGGGGTTATCTTATACTTTGTGTCTTGATGTGGGAAATGCTACCCATGTTATAAAACTGCTACAAATTATTTGATAATCCTGTTTGATCCAAGTCTAGTTGAAGATAAAGTTTTACAGAATAAATTATATTCATTAACACTGAAAAATTAAAAGAGCACAAGAAAGTCAACTATTATCAACATGCGATCAGGTTTATCAGTAAACCAGATCATCAACATCAGCTAATGGGTTGGGTTAATGTGATGCTGAGTGAAAGTCATAGCTTAGAATGTGGTTAGCATAATTTTATAGTGTATTTACTGGTCTACATGGACTTCTAATCGTCAATGAATGCATCATTTTAGATAACACACATGAAGCCTACCCAAGATAATTAAATAAGTACCTACTATGCATGACAAAAAAGGCTTTTTTTGGGGGGAAAAATAAAAGAAGAAGAAAGCAACAACGAAAGTACTATTTTTGGAAGTAAATGTAAAGAATGGGTTAAACCTTAAACTGTCGGTGAGTGAAAGCCTTTGATCTACTTTGGATTGACAGTGTCTAAACTTACTTGAACTTGGCATTCACTTGGTCGGCAGCTTTATGGTAGTTCTCTGTTGTGACCTTGTAGAACTGAGCACTCTGCAGAGAGACAAAGAGAAAAATCAGTGAGTGAGATAAATGCATTGACATGTTATTGTAATCTTGTATACAAAAAAGTCCATCCAATTTATTCACATCTTTCCTGATTTCAGGTTGAAGCTATTTAGGCAAAAGGAAAAATTTCAGCAAAGTGATGCCTCGTAACTTCAGATCTGATATAGTCCTACTTACAGTGCAGCCGAGCCTGCATAGCCCTGCCTCATCTACCATCATCCAAACTCCACTTTATGCAGAGAAATATTAAGCGCATAGGTCTATTACCAGTTGGGCTTATTGTCCACAACATGGAAGCTAACTTTGTGATCCGTAATGTATATAGATTGGAAGTGGGGAGTATGTGCTTGGATGTACAGTATGAAGTCTGCAATGGTAAAAAATATTGGCATATAAAATATTGCACATTTTATTTTGTGTGTGTGTAAATGTGCACCACACGTTTGCCTCTCTGTGTGAAAGTGTGAATTATGGGTATTTGTGTGTGCGTTTGTGCTTATCCTCTCACAAATGGGCGCAGTAATAACAGGCAGCAATCGTGTAAGGTCAGAGGGTCGCTAGTGAACAATGTACAGCCCACCAGTCATAATCCCGCAGTGACCCATAGCAAATCAATCAATAGCAGGACCCCTCAACCTGAATTACCTCCTCAAACACGGCCATATAACATAGCTCCTACACCATTTATACTACTAGAGGAAGAACTGTTTTGTCAGCCCTAAGTCGCTGTTATGCACATTTATGATCAAATGGTGAGAGGTTGTAAAGTGCGATGGATGGCTTGATTGAGTCGTCTAAGGTTTGATCCAGGGGCAAAACAGGCAATGTCTACCAATGCCTTCCTCTTAAGTACTCCACTTTAATAAAAGTTATACTTACACTTATACCTTGATTTAAAAAAGTATAGTTTAAATATGCATAAACATATTGTCTTTCACATCAGACAGTGTAGAGGTTTTGTGCCATTACCTGTTGGGGTAATGTTGAGCTACCCAATCTACAGTCAATACTGTATGATGTAGTGCTGGGTTAAATATCTCTCAGACTGTATTAAGCCTAAATAGTAAGCAGACTTTTACAAGGTTCACAAAAATAATCATACATTCAGAAGAAAAAGGCTTTTGACTTAGTGCAGAGCAAGCTAGTCTTGCAAGTTGGTTCCGGAGAAGTATTAAACAAGCCTTTTCTGAGTCAACAATGGTATTTTAAAAATTTGTTCTATCCTATCTGTGCATTGTTAAAAGAGGACTAATTATCCTTGAGCCGCATATGCATTAGCCAAGGCCTGACAATAAATTTGTCGTGCAAAAAGCACTCAGAATCAGTGACCAGCTAACCCATCAACATTACATTCACTGGAAACCAGGCAATTAAATCATCTTGCATAAATTACAGATACTAGAAATGTGACAAATGTAAGCCTCTTTGTCCTATCTGCCCTGACGTAACCTTCTTGAAGGGAAGACATTCATCATAGTTCAGAAAAGATCAATAGGAATGAACTGTGCTGCTGAAAAGATCAATAGTCATGTGTTGTAGAGCTAACAGAAGATGGGACATGGCAACGCTGACAAGGTCTGATACAGATTTGAGTCCTCTTCCTTTGGATGGACACTGAGGGTTTGCAATGAAGTAATTTACTTTGTTCACATTCTGTGGAGTTACAGACATATTTTAAAACAAATTATATTTTTTGACATCAATTTTTAGACTGCTCTCTATAACAACACAAAAATATATTTTTAAATAGTAGATAGCATCTATTTTATATACTTCATAGATGTGTTGAATTGAAACAAAGAACTGCTTTATTCAGATCCTTTGCTATGACACATCAAAATTAATTAGATACATTTTGTTTCCTTTGATCACACTTGAGATGTCTGAAGTCCACGTGTGTCAAATTTAATTGATTGGAAATCATTTATGCCTATGCAGAGACCCATGTCCCAAGAGTAAAAAATGAAGTAATGAACTTCAAGAAACCCTCCTTACATGTTCAGGATGCATGTTCAGGGATGAATTTTCAGAAGACAAAAAAAGATCCTGCATGAAATGTATAAAACAACATAATGTAGAAAAAATAAAGGGGTCTGAATACTTTACCGACTCACTGCAGTTGTCCCTCAGGCAGACATTAGTTTGTACGTAAAACACAATAAAGAAGTATGCCCAAAGTTTAAGAGTTAACTTGTAAGCTTCTGTTGTATCTGTGCCCTCTTGGCCTTGAATCAAGTGGTTTTTAGTGTAGACAAAGAAGCTGTCAAGAGCTAAGGAACAAGATTTAAAAGAGAAGCTTATTCACAGATAAAAAGACTAAAAAGAGATTTTTGGGGCTGCTAAAGAGGCAAGAATAAGACTTCTCCTGGGTGCAGAGATTGAGCCATTGGAAGAGAAAGAGAGAGTCGTAAAGAGACGGATTGTCTAGAATACTAAGTATAAGGTAATAATACCTGCCTAAATGGCAGAGCTGCCACTAATCAGCACACTAATCCACCTAGGAGGACAAAAGGCCATGTGTGACAATGATTGCAGGACCACTTACAATACGCGTACACACACACACACACAAACAATGTGCGTTCACGCTGACACCTACATGCACAAATAACTAACACGCACAGCATGGGTACATGAGTAGACATGCTGCAACAAGCATCTACACATATCCTGTTGAGTAAATATAGACAATGACATGCACTCACAAAAACCCTCAATCACTACCTGAGAGATCAGAGAAGATGGTAATTTGTCTGATTACTGAGTGGTGTCAAATTGTGATTTCCTGCTGTTGCCCTAACTGATTTAGAGAATAGCCCTGACCTTTTGTTAGCCCAGAGAGGAGAGACTACGCTCAGTTTGCTTGAAAATATTTCTCCCTGGATCAATATAAAATATTTTTATGAGCTGCAAAACACAACCTTGTTTTAAGTCTCACAGAGATGTTTTTTAATTGCTGTCGAGCAATTCTTTGTCAAAGCCTGAACAGAATTGTGTAGCTACAGTACAAGAATCTTGTTCTGAAATCTCTGAGTGTTTCTGTTTATTTTCATCCTCTTTTCTCCATTTGCTTTCCAGTAGCTCATCTGGAGCCAAACTAAATGCTGGTGGGGGGTGTCACAGACAAATTAAGTCATTACTGCTAATGCACTGCAGCGATATGGAGAAGATAGAAGCTGCACCCCAACACAGGCTCCAGCTCAATTTAGAAAAAAAAGCCTCAAATTTTTAATGAATAAAACAAATAACTCCCTGTCCTGATGGCTTCTTTCTCTTATCTGCTGCTGAGCAGGAGGGCCGAAATGGGGAGAAACCCCGCCATGGCCAACATTACGGTTCTGCAGAGCTAGAGAGAAAATGAGACTTCTGCTGTGTGACTCTGCAACTAAGGAAAGAAAATAGGCTGGTAAACTTTTATTGTGTCTATTCTTCATGCACATTTTTAGTCTCAGGTAACTGTATCTGCCCACCATCACCTCTAAGCATGTGTTCAGGCAGAACACAAGGCGAATATTAAAGGTAGCAATTGGATACAAAGTCAAATGAAAGGCGTGATCAGATGCAAATTTGCCCAGGGCGGCACGACCTGAGACTCAAGACACACTCCCACAGACAAGGTCGGCCCATTGCTAGTTTAGCTTACAGCTAACGTCTGTGCAGTCGGTACATTGGATAGAGAATACACAAAAATGTCCGGCAGTCAATTTCGAAAACCAAACACATTGGGGTTTTAAGGGAGTTATGTGCCAGACTACAGGTATTTCTTAGCCAGGCTCAATCACTTCCTAGAGTCTCTGCTGGTTGCCTGGCAACCTCACAGATTTTGTTATCTTAGGACAAAGCTAGCCTAGCAGTTCCCCCGTTTCCAGTCTTTGCACTAAGCTAAGCGGCTGCTGGCTGTAGGTTCACATTTACCGTACAGACATAAGAGTGGTATCAATCTCTCATCTACAGTAACTAACAATCATACTATTCTTTAAGTTTATACAAGCAATTTCTTTCTTTAAATCACTTTTCTTGAGAACCACTAGATGTTCTATATAAATGAAAAAAACTGTGGCAATGCAAAGTTAGCTACTTTTATGGCTAAGTGAAATGTTTTATAGCCTCATTTTTAATTTAATGCTGTCCAATACATTACCATCCATAACTATGACCTAGTATCTTATTATTAGTTGAATCAACATCTGTTGCAAAGTTATAACAAAAACTTAGCCCTATAAGCAGATATTATTATTATATGGTCCTTGTCAAACCAGTGTCCTATGGACTATTATTTTGGCCTGTGGAGCTTTACTGCTGTAGGATTTCTTTTTTTACATAAACAAATGTACCGCCCTCTTGAGGTGAAATCACCATTCCTTGAAAAGACTTTCCGTTAAATCCCTGTGAATCCCATCATGCGGCTATAACAGCAAACAGTCTCCGACACAATAATTCAACAATGCAGCACACTGTCATGTCTTCACTCCGGATTACTGTGTCTCCAGTTATACAACTAGCAGAGCCAGAGAGACTACACTGATCGCTTCATGGTGAAAGAGAAATTCTAAAATGTCTTTACTACTACAATATAGCAACAATACAAGCAAGACACAACTGTTCTAATTTATTAATTGTTTACATTTTTAAGACACAACAAGCAACGTACTTAAAATATGAGCTCCAGTCCTCAGAGAGAGAGAGAGAGAGAGGGCAAAAGACTGAGAGGGAGAGGGATAGCGAAATGACAGACCAAGGAAGAGATTAAGATACCAAGTGAGAGACAGAGAGAATGTAGCTATTACTGTTTTTTTTAATGCTCTTTCCTCTGTATTTCTTCTTTTCACAGAGCTGTGGAACTTTGCTATGAGATGGCAATTGCTGCAGTGATTGTCCCCGGGAGAGCAGAAAAATCCAATTTCATCGATATACAAGGCGAAAAAGATAGAAAAAAGTGAAGAAAAATCCCTTCTGAAAAAAAAATTAAATTGAGGCATTGAGGGAAAAAACACCACTCAAAAAAAGAGAAGAAAAAAAAGAGATCTGAGAAAGGACAGATATAGAGAGACAGATGTGGCGAGGAGGGAGGGCTGAAAAGAGACATGGTTGAGAAAAAAAAAGAAAAAAAAACATGGGCAAGTTGATTGTTAAATATGAGATTGTTTTACAGCGGGGCAGGTATTGAGTGAAAATGTAATAAATATATAGATATTGTTTTCAGGGGCTATTTGGTAGCTGTGGCCCCAATGAGCAGCAGCAGCAGAGGCAGCAGGCTGAGCTGCCTCTGAACCTGGTGATGGCCTGTCACTGGAAGCCCCACTGATGAATGGCCATGTTGGATTGGAACAGACATGTAATATATATCAGACTTATTCTCTCTCTCTCTCTCTCTCTCTCTCTCTCTCTCTCTCTCTCTCTCTCTGTCTGCTAGTGTGCAAGATGCTCAGGGAATCCTGAGGTAAAACGAGGATCGAAGGGAGGGTGAAATGTGCAATGGGAGATAATATTAAGCGCGAGTATACTCCCAAGTGACATGACTACAGCCTTGTTCACCGCCCACCAATACACTATCACTTGAAACCGGTCTAAAATATGTGATTGATTCTGGGGCCACATATTTTTCCATAAATTCCTTTATGTAACTTTACTTACTTACTAGTATGTTTCTTCATGAGAGTTTAATATGCAGGCATGATTTATTCCAGGGGTGGCAGTAGCTCAGTCCGTAGGGACTTGGCTTAGAAACAGAAGGGTCGGCGGTTGAAGTCCTCGTACGGACCAAGTACGGAGCGTGGACTGGTAGCTTGAGAGGTGCCAGTTCACCTCCTGGGCACTGCCAAGGTGCCCTTGAGCAAGGCACTGAACCCCCAATTGCTCAGGGCACCTTTAATGGGCAGATTTAAACTGACAAAAGCAGAAAATTGTCACATTTGAGCAGGTGGAACCAGAGAAAGTTAGGTATTTTTTTCTTGTCCATACCTTACAGTCACAATTTGACCTGGATATGGATACTGTTTGTTTGTAGTCCAGCTGTTTATGTCTATTTTCATATATACTTGCCTGTATGTAAGCTATGATTGCTTATCTTTTTTTAGCTGTCTGTATTTGTATCTTCCAGTAGATTTGCTCTCTTGTACTGTAAGCGTATTGAGCTCCTTCATCTGGAGTGGACGCTATTAACCAAGCGGGAGTTTCAGTGAGTACACAGGAACAGAACATGCCAAAAATGGTGACTTTGTTTAGTATACTGCCGGGCTTCCGTTGGGTAAAGAGAACAGGGAGTGAGGACAGGCTGAGAGTGCCAAATGGGGCACTGTGACCAGAAAATGAAAAAGGAGTGCTATTAACACAGTCCAAACAAACTGCACCCCCTATGGAGTCCCAAGCCGCTTGCTGCACAGTAAGACAACATGCAATATGCCCACCATTGATCCTAAGTTACACACAGGATCACACACCATCACACAATATGCACACATCAAAACACACACATGGTCGCCACTTCTGTTGTGTTTCGTCTCCACAGGCCATGAATCCTAATAGAATTTGCAAATTGAAATGGTGGGGTTTGTGTGCAAATTTTAAGGACAAAGGGCTTTGGGAATATAATTAATTTATCATTTAATTGCTGTGCATGAATCAATAAATAAAGCAGTGTGCACACTGTTCAATTTCACAGACCCCTTCTACATCATTCCCTGTTTCTTTTTTTTACCAATCAGTGATGGGTTGTACTATTCTTTCAACCTTTTCTTTTACTTTGGTCTTTTTCTTTCCCTACTCACTCACAAATGTCACACTTTATTATATCATACCTTCTCAGGTAGAATCTCTTTAATTCTAATTTGTCTCCAGCTATCCATCTTTTTCTCTCATCTTTTCTTGTGTTTATTCTCTGGTTCCTCTTTTTCCATTAGCTTCTTAATACATTATCTCTTTCGTGTCTCTCTCTAAATCTTCTGTCTCTCTCTCTCTGAGGTGTGAAGGTAATTTGTTGACACTTTGATCTAAGGAATATTGACCATTGGCCAATATGGCTGATGGATGGTCAGTGCCTGAAGTCGATAATGCCTGTGTTAGTTGGGACTCGTCGCTTCTACCATAAGCACTCACAAATACTATAAACTACAAATACTACAAACACTGTCCAAAGATGTAATAATGCAACACAAGCTGAGGAACCGAAAGAGAGAAGATTAGCTATACTGCTGGACCTCTGAGGTTCATGTGAAACAAGAGAGCATGCCTACATCTTATATTATTTCAACATCTTGAGTTCTTTTGCCAAGCCATCAACCGGTTAATGGAAGTCAGTAAAAAAAGGTACAGTTGTTGTCTTTGCAAATGATCAATCAATTAATTCACACCTTCACTTGAGGTCAAGCTCCTCTTCGCTACCCAAGCAGAATTGTACAGACCAATGCCCTTCCACAAGTCCACTACCACTCAATACCCACTGGCTTGCCTGAAGAATTCATCCTCAGTGAAGGATGGAACATTTAAGAGCTTTATTGACCCAAAGGGAGAACTGTCTTGTGCAACAACAAAAAAAAATTAAACAAACAAATTATTATAATTGTGCTGCTTGTTAAAAAGATAAGAACAACTAGTACAAAAAAGTATATTTAAATCAATGTGTGTAATTGTGTGTGCACATGCACAACACAAGACACCATCTTTTCACCAAGAAATCACATGTGAACCATTTGGATAAAGACAAAATCATTTTTACATTGAGGTATGAGTATGTGATATGTTGCCATCCTTCCTTGTATTCATGTGAGCTTCTGAGAACAAGAATATGTGAGTGCCTGCCTCTTCCTCAGTGAATATCTGGCTTCACAATGGTGTGAAACTTCAATTTTGTTTACACTATAGAGAGCATTTGACTTTTTGCTCCCTCCAAAGGGGAGAAAACTCCTTCCCAGCATGAAGGCATCATTTTAAGCACATTAAACTGGGAATTGTATCCTTCTTAAGAAACACTTATGATTTGAAAGCAGCTTGAGGGCATCCTTTTTTAAACACACTTTAACAGGGCATTTGACCCTGGTTGCCTGCCTTGCAGGCATCTCTATCTGGGACCAGCATGGAGCTGCCATTTGAAGTGGGCTAAGCACGACAGCTGACCCTTGTCCCCCTCCATAGGACACTGGTTTGACAAGGACCATCAGGGTAGTGTCATTTTCAGGGACAGAAGGACACACACAGGAAAGAATTATATGTAACCTTTTATCCTTCAGGTGGAGGGATGGAGGGTGGAAATTAAAAGAAAAAAAGAGCACCAGAGAGCAGAAAAAGCAGCAGAGAGACAATTATGGAGAGGCAAAGAACACGAAAGAGACAGTGATGCACACCACACTGGGGAAAGCATGCAGAGTTTAAGTTGAGGGACGATAACAGAAACAGTGGGGCAGAGGGATGAAGAAAAAGAATAAATGTGAGATGTACTTTGGCTGATCCCAGTGGTGACCAAGCCCACTGTGTATGCTGGCTGAATTGTGTGCATTAATCTGTGTACACTGTGTACACTGGTGTGCGTGTTTCTCTGTGCACTGCTGCGTGTCGATGAGTGCATTACACATTAATAGAGGTATGTTATGAAACCCTAGGCAAAAACTAGAGATGCAGTGATGTATGTTCTTAAAAATAGCAATGATGTAATCTTGCTTGGTGTCTGCATAATGCAGCATTTAGTTTTTACCTTGTTGTAAAATGGAAAGTTATCTTTTGCTTCACCTTAGGAAACTGTATCCTCCACCTTGGGCTATTCTAGTTAGTCGTGCTTTGGTTTGGTTTGTTCTATTATGTATCTTTTATATCATTCTTGTAGTTATGTGGAGAGCAAAACTCTATTACGGTAAAATATTATCGTAAGATAATTCAGAGTACATATAAAGGCATTTTCAGTATGGTGCAAACTGTTTCTTACCCTCTCCTCGAGCCGGGCCACCTGCTCTCTGTAGAAAGCATCCTGCTTGTTTAGGTCTGCTTCTCTGGCCCCCAGCTGCTTGGCCTAAACACACAAATAAACACACATACACGTATACGCACACACAAGAAGAAAAAACATTACTTATGTGCTCAGTGGAGCACTGCCAATTTTATATAGATGAGGTTTGCATGTATGGGAATATGTGCACATGTTGCTTAATGTGTAGAAAATACACCTGTGTGTCCACATGTGTGTGAGACTGATGATGCCTTGGCATGTATTGTATGTGCTTCTTTGTCCTCGTGTTCAATCTTCAGCCAAACCACTTTCAGGCCAAGAGGATAACATCAGTTCTCAGTGCGAATGAGCGCCATGGTCTGGCGTATATATCTACCCAGCACTACCAATCTCCACTGTCCTCCCCTCTACTGTGACCTTCACTAAACGTACGGCTGACTCTCTGGGTGATATACAAAACAGATAATACCTGGATGTATCAGCTCCAAGAGAGGAAAAAGCAGGCCTTCACATTGGGATAGAGTGCCAGGGACTTAAATCTATATAGAAATTTTAATTTGACTAATTATGATTAGTTTAATGTTCTTAGCAGACACATGTCTAATTGTGAAATTTCTTCTCATCATTTACTTGTCAATGCCTAAAAAAAAAAAAAAAAGAGTGTAAAAAGTATATAAAAAAGAAGAGGGGGCGAGGCTTTAAACAAGACACAGAGCTGTGTTATTTAAAGTAACAGCGAACTTTGGGACCCAACCAAAAAGCATATTGTATAACTGCTCCCTACTGCTAATAAGATCAGAAAATAAGTTGACATCGGCATCTCACCTATAATTCCACAAAGCATTTGGAGTAATAAAGCTGTATAAAAAGGGATCCTCAAAATATGGAGCAGCTGAAATACTGTACCTGCAGAAAAATGTACAATGTCAAAGAAGCTGAAAGGAAAAAAGAAATCCTTCGACTCTATCATGCAGAAACACTGAGAGAACTGTGGAGTCTAGACTTACCCTCTGTCCAATCTCCTGAATAAGGGAAGCATTGAAACAAAACAAGAAAGGGTAGAAGAGAAAGTGTGTAAAGAGGCACTGATTCATCCATAAACTTCTTCAAAGTGACATTTGGAAAGGTTTAGTATTCAGAGGCTAGGGGTGACTGGCTGCCACACTGATCTGCTTGAATACTCACACTTCATTCTCTCAATAACCTCTCATATTGGCACACACACACACACACACACACACACACACACACACACACACACACACACACACACACACACACACACACACACAATACATGCATGATATATGACCATAAACTATGTTTTTATGTACATACATGTTACATGCTTTCAAACTCTAAGACACACTGAACAAACGGACCATACTGCAGAGGACTGTCCTATGGAATACAGCCACGCAGAGAAGCTTTGAAGCCTTTGCTTTAAGCACTATGGGATGTTGAAGGAGACAGAGTATGAAGAAAATACAACGTACCGAGGAAAAAAAAATTGCATTACCCCATCCAATCTTTACTACACTGATAACCATCTGTGTTTGGCGACTCAGTGCACTGCAGGCGGAGCTGCATGCTCTATGCATTGTGATGTGGAGTGGTGAGGAGTGTCACCGAGGGGCTGTGCTCACATGAGATGAGTGGGGGAAGTTTCAAAGTCAAGGGGATGCTCCAAGCTTTCCCATTACACGCAAGACAGAAACCTACCAACACAGACAAACACCTGGGCGGTGCGCGCGCACACACACACACACACACACACACACACACACACACACACACACACACACACACACACACACACACACACACAGTGCCATTATGTCATCTCCAGATTCAGATATAGTAATAAAAACAAAATAACACTCCACAGCATCACTTTATCACATTTCTGACATGCCACCATGAGCTAGTTGCTCCTGTCTCTGCTGTCCTCGGCACAAGCTAACACCAACCAGCCTTATTGTTGCGGTGAGACTATTGTCTCCACTGTGTCCCCTTACATGTCTGAAATGCTGTTGCGTGCCCACTGTGATACAAAAGCTAAAGCTGTCTGCATTTCATGATGGAATCAAGGTAAACTTAAACCTAAATGATAGCATGAGTGAACATACCCTGAAGTACACCCTTAAAGGAACACGCCGACTTATTGGGAATTTAGCTTATTCACCGTAACCCCCAGAGTTAGAAGTCAATACATACCCTTCTCTTTAACCCCCGTGCGTGTTGTAAGGCTGTCTGACGGTTCCAGCGGCATCAGGCCAGCACATAACATGCAGGTGAATGGTTCAGGTAATCCTACTGCTCCGAATAAGTGACAAAATAACGCCTAACATGTTCCTATTTACATGTTGTGATTTGTATAGTCACAGCGTGTACAAAAAACAACGTAACATGAGACACAGCCATCTTCTAACCGTAAACAAACCGGGAACTATATTCTCAGGTGGAAGAATATAGTACTTGGGCGGAATGATTTGCTTTGCAGCAAGCCTGTCTGAGAATATAGTTCCCGGTTTGTTTACGGTTAGAATATGGCTGTGTCTCATGTTATGTTGTTTTTTGTACACGGTGTGACTCTACAAATCACAACATGTAAATAGGAACATGTTGCCGTTATTTTGTCACTTTATTCGGAGCAGTAGGATTACTGGAACCATTCACCTGCATGTTCTGTGGTAGGCTAAGCTACCGGTGGAGCTGTCAGACAGCGTTACAGCACGCACGGAGATGAGAAGGGTATGTATGGACTTATCTAACTCTGGGGGTTACGGTGAATAAGCTAAATTCCCAATAAATCGGCGTGTTCCTTTAAAAGTATGCTGTAAGTACACTAGAAGTAGCACTATCATGACCTTGAAATGTGTTACCGATGCGTTATCGAGGTGCCAAAAAAACTGTCTTCCACTAACAGCTCAATTTAAGAGGAAGAGGAGAGGGATGATGGGATGGAGGCAAACACATAGGAGAGGATTGGTAGGGGGTTGTGTACTGTCACAAGTGTGTCCAAACTCAATGTTACGCTGATAGGTGGCGACTAAAGAAAGAGAGAGACAAAAGATGCACACAGACGACAGGACACAGTGGCTCAGACACTGATCTGAAACGCACACATCAGCACATACACATACCAGCCGGAGCAGCTGTACCCACAGAAAGCGGGTGGAGAGATAAATGTGTGCTGAAGGCGAGACTAAAGGGGTCATTAAAAGAGGAGAGGTTGTGGCAGAAATGTGTGCCCAGGGATTTTCTTTTTTTTTGTTCACTTTTGTGTGTGTCTATGTGTAAGTCTATGCATACATGCAGTCGTGCATGTGTTCAATTTCCATGCGAGCAGGTTGGCCCTCCTCTTTGACGACACACACAGGCCCAGACACACACACACACACTGTGTCAGGATTACTTCCAACTGATTAACCCCATTCAGCAGACTTTAAAGATAATCTAATCATACTAAAGGCCAAACAATGGGACAGACTTCACCACTGCCCATGCACCTTTTATTCCCCTAATGAAGAGGCGGTCATGGGTGGAGGAGCCGGCGTAACTCTCAATAAACTTGAGAGTGGAAAGAACGCAGAGATAAGAGACAAAGAAAGGAAGAGGGCAACAAAACGTGATTTATCATTGGAGGTGTCAAGAATGAAGAACTGGCTGTTAGATGGGACATCTAGATGGGACACCAGTGCATCTCCTTAACTTTACAGAAAAGTTAAAGAGAGAAAAGGATCACAAAGTGCAGAAAGGAAGGTACATGTTAAGTGGAAGAAACAAGAAAAAAGGGGGCACCTGAAGCTCTTGCAACTTTCCAGATTTGAAATCTCGACTTTTCCAAGTCAATGATCACTCCAGACATGATGAAACACAGTTTTCCTAATTTTCGGAGTAATTTCAAAACTCTGCATGTCCTGAGGATGATAATTTATTTATTTACTAATTCTAATGACTAAGTTTAATTTTCCTGTGCAGCAACTCATTACTCTGGCACAGCCAGTATAGTCCATACACTGCTGTTTGTAGCCTAGAAAACCACACTACTTTACATTGCCCCTCCTGTATCCATCTCCCTCTGGTCTCTTATCAAATACAGTAGCACAATGGCTGGGGGTGACAGGCGGTTTAGAGTGAGACTGTGGTGGTCAGATTAAATGGATCGTTTAGGCGAGGAGAACGCCTCTGTGAATATCAATTAGCCAGCCGTAGAATAATTAAGGACAGCCATGTTTTTTAATTAGCTGACTGCCGCAGTTTGAGCTGGGAGCGAGGGCGGATGAGTAGAGGAGGAGGACAAGAGGGGAGGAGAACAGGAGAGGAGGATGGAAGTGGGATGAAAACAGGTGGATTTTGCTGCGTCAGGCCCCCCTCCCCCACCACCTCCTGTTTTCTCACTGATTTGCTCACATACACTATTGTCTTTCACATATGCTTTTTTGTTTTAAGTGTTCTCTCCGTTCATTTTTTCTTTTAAAGCATTCCAAGGGACTGAAATAAAAATAACTCCGTGCCTGCAGCGATCAGAAGGCTTAGGGCAACTGCATGTGTGAGTATGTACTTTTACTGTGTGTGGCTACGTATAAGAGTCCCTGTTATTATAAAGACCTTTATATATTAACGATCAAGTGACAAAGCCCTCTAGCAGCCATAAGAATTATGACGGGAGCAAAGGAGGAAGTCAGGTAACATTGTTATAGAGCGACAAAGTCCACGTATAGGACGAGGTCATGGTGGACGGACAGGTCACACGGGTTTCACATTTCTAGCCGACAGTCACTGTCAGATTCTTTTAACTAGAGGTGCAACGATGAATCGATTAATCGATTAGTTGTCAACTATGAAATTAATCGCCAACTATTTTGATAATCGATTAATCGTTTGAGTCATTTTTTTATTAAAAAAAATAAGATTTCTCTGATTCCAGCTTGTTAAATGTGAATATCTTCTAGTTTCTTCTCTCCTTTGTGACAGTAAACTGAATATATTTGAGTTTTGGACAAAACAAGACATTTGAGGATGTCTTCTTAGGCTTTGGGAAACACTGATCCACATTTTTCACCATGTTTTGACATTTTTATAGATCAAACAACTAATCGATTAATCGAGAAAATAATCGACAGATTAATCGACTATGAAAATAATCGTTAGTTGCAGCCCTACTTTTAACCATGGCCATAATTGTTGTTGCCTGTAACCATGACGACAAAGGTCCCCTAAGGCCCTAATCTTAACGAAGTGGTCATTTTAACCCAAACCATGATCTTTTCCTAACCAAGTCGATATAGTGCCTTAACCTAACCAAACCATAAATTTCATTTTTTTTTTTTTTTCAATTTTATGTAAGGCATGGACAAATAATGTTGATGCCAGATTAAAAAAATCATATTATGCAATATGCAATTTTTGAGGACTGGCATTTTGTCATTTAATTTGGAGGCCTTGTTGTGTTACAATTAGAAATTGATCCAACTTTTACAGTATAAAATAAAACCAGCACACATCAGCTGTCATGTTCAGTGTAAAGACTTAAGTGGTTTTCTGCCTTTTTGACTTGTGTCCTCCTAACATGTCTACAGTATACCCACTCGTCATACATTTACCATGTCTATTAGTTGTAAGCAGTATAATGAAAGTAATTCTCCCTTAAATTGTTCCTTTTGAATAGCTTTTGGAGGCCTGAAAGGGTAACACTATCCAGTATTTTACAAGAAAAGGTATATGACTGTATTAGAGACAAGCTTGAAAAAATGGACATCATGTGTGAAATAAATAAATGTTTTTGATTATCTCCTACACCATTAATTATCCTGTTACAACATATACATTACAACACCTTTGGGGAGTCCTGGCCCCCAGGTGAAGAACCATCGACTTAAACAAGTGATACATCTTATGATAAAATTCAATTTAGTTCAAAGTTTACAAAACCAATTGGCGACAGCATACATTTAGGCTTGGCACCACAATGTTTAATAAAAAAAAAGGCAATTTCTTCTTACAAGAAAAAAAAACACAATCCAATAATCGCTATTAGCAATTCTGTACATATTACATTTTTCATTTCACACTTCAATGATGGAGACCTCTGCATTGTAACAATGAGGTGATTCACTGTTACACTGTACGTCCGCCACATGATTATAAATCACGCTAGATGAAAATAATCTTGCAAGATGCCATGATCGATAGAGCACAAATCAAATCACTTCACATTAACTAACAGCACCTCATCCATAACCTTGGTCTCTTTTGTCTTCCCCCTGCCACCATCAGCTGAGCCCTGATTCACCCCTGTCACGACTAGCATCATAATCAATGCTCCCTCACACCATCCGAGTGAGTGCTGCAGCACGGTCGGTCAGAGCTGCTCACCAGGGCCCATCTATCACAGAGCTGTGCGACAGGGCCCTGTGACAAACTAATACTGAAGCAGCGGGCCTCGGGTCCTGTGTGCTTCGACAAGCAGGGAGGGGGTCAAGGGGCAGCACAATGTGACCGTGCTCTGGTGTTAATTGGCACGGCGGAGGTGTAGGTGGCATGTGGGAGGTTAGAGATGGATAGAGGGAAGGGAGGGGAAGTTCATGGACTAGAGAAGATGAAAGAGAGGGAGAGACGGGTCAAATTGTGGATGGAATATGGATGACAAGATAGTTGGAAGGAGAACCAGGTTTTTTGACAGCTGTTGCGAGAACTGTCATATCAAGGAGATAGGAGAATATTTTAAAAGACGGGTTTGACAAAAAACACAGTTTCTTACTTTTTGCAGCCAAAAACGAATCCATACAAAGCGCGCGCACGCACACACACACACACACACACACACACACACACACACACACACACACACACACACACACACACACACACACACACACACACACACACACATATATCTTGGCACATCCTGTAACTGCCTCTAAAACCATTGCAACTCTATCTTTAAAAGCTATCACTGGCAGATCAAATCTAAGTGATGGAGTGTAAAATGATATCACCTAACACAGACCTTACTGGCGGTTTTACACATTACCCTTAGAGTCACTAATAAAACATAAGTCCTGGTAGCAGTAGCTGTAAAACTTCATTGGAAACCAGTCACTTTGGCTGGTTAATTAGCATGTGGTTTTACCGAGCTGCAATAACACTTAGGTTCAAGGCTAGCTATTAGTCTCCATAGGAGGTGGTAGGGTTATGGGCGATATAATCGTGTCAGATAAAGTGTGGTCAGTTAATGGGCTTAACCTTGACTGATAACACTAAAGGACAAACACACTGTCAAACACTTCTTTAATACTGATGGCTGAGAAACATGTAACTTTTTATTACTAACAATCCTGCTACAGGGTTCAGTGTACATTTTTCTCAGGCCGCTGAATCAAGTTTACCTTGTATCTAGTGAATGTTATCAAAAGTGCTGTATTCAAAATAAATCGAAATTAATTGCACAATTATCAGAAAGTAATACTTGATATGCGAAAGACATGCTATCATATATTGAGCTTAAGTGGGCCATCACTTAAAAATGAGCCTTTACTTAACCAACTGCCTACCGTCATAGCTGTTCCGTTTGGTTTAATTCAACTGAACCGATTGAACCGATTCAATTTGATTCATTTCAACAGTAAGTGTGATGACATTTGAATGCAGTTGCATATCAAATTAGCTGAGATTGAGAGTGCATAAAGACAGTGCCCTGTGTCCTGTTTTGTAAAGGCCGGACGTGCTTTAAACAAACTAGTTCGTACAACTTGTGGTCTAAACATGGCAAGTGATGATTAAAGTGTTATTAGCTATTCACAAAAACTGACTGCAGTAGTATAATAATAGAATAATAAAAAAGACAGCTTGAGAGAAGAATCCTGACTACTTTTTCAACTCCACACAACTGTTCAATCTCAGCATAAAGACAAGCTTGTCGGAATACCATTTTCAAAAAGTCACAAAATCTGTCGGAAAGGTAGAGTAAGCTTGAAGTAAGAAAGCAACATAGACCAACAACAAGCCATCATATGATACCTGATTTATCTTCTTATCATGACAACCATTTTAAAATGTAATAATGTTTAAGTGTCAAAGGCTTTCTTTCCTTCTAATTCTAGTACCAATTCTTATATGTGATGAATGAAGTTCAGTTGCTGTGTTGACTCTCTGATGGTACGACCAACAAAGAAAAGAAATAAACCCCATAAGGTCAGTTGAGTTGGCTATTGTTATAACAGTCCACTATACAGAGCAACAGGAAACATGGGGACAAAGATTGTTTTTGAATCAGTTACATACGTCTAAGACCGCTGGACTACAAGGACGCCCCGAAACAAACTTGACAGCATGGCCACCCTTTCACAACATAATAATGCAGCATCCTGGGCCCCGCTTCACAGGGATTTATGTCAGTGGAGCTGGGAATAGTCAAAATAAAGTCAAAAGGAGCAGTGATTAATCATTGGGAACAAGCTGACTGTGCTAAGAAGCTCTGACTGAAGCAATTACCTTCTGACCATTATGCTGTAAATATGTGTCTATTTTTTTATGCACATATTGTTTAGACACTTGCTTTTGCTGTGGAACCAGTGTTTATGCCAGCACAGCAGCAGTGTCCAGATGCTGCTTACCAGGTGTCTGTTGGCATGCAGTATGTAGCAAAGTGGCTGATCATCAAAACAATAAATAAGTTACCCGTCAGTTCAGGTTACTCATGTTTATGAGTATAAATGTTTGCATCTGATTCTAGCATGGTTAAAAAAAACATGTAAAATCCTGTTTTCACAAACCCTGTACAAGAACATATAATGGTACATTATTACTCCTATATATGTTTGCAAACTTTAGTAACTTGACTTGATCTTGGACAAACAAATGACCTGGTAGAAAAAGACATCAAAACCACAGGCTGCAGACAGAATAACTCTCACGGGGGATCTCTTAGTACAGTGAGTAATGACGCAATGACCTGGTGGGTCAAAGGGCTGACCTACCCAGGACAGGGACCGAGGGGCCAAGACAGGGACCAAAGGCCAAGAGGTGTAGGTGGTGAGTGTGGGTGTCTCAATGTTTGTGCGTGTATCCTAACTACTGGCTGATTAAGGACACATTAAAATGAAGTGTCCTTGTGGAGTCTGTAGCTCATTGACTGTGAACAGGGGTCAACAGAAGGCTTGATGTGAACCAGCTGGCCTTAATGATACTGAGACAGGGGTGTCAACCCACTCACACATTAATATCTCCTTTGCACTTCTCCCATATGTGGAGCTGTTTAGAGAATATACTAATTTATTTTCAGGAAGGATATAAACAGCGAGGTTCATAGTAATAATAAGATAATTATAAGCTTATAAAAGATAAGTAGTAACATGCTTCCTTTAAGATGTTCTCAAGAATGAAAAGCAGGGAATATCATAGGAAAAGCTTGAAAAGAAAAATCGTCCAGTGAAAACGAATGGGACAAGTGAGCCTACAAAAGGTTGAAATCCTGGTAGAAACATGAAAAATGACTTTCCTTTCTACTACCAGACACTTCAAGCCCCTCGGCCTGTGTTGGAAACACCACCTCCACCGCTCCACTGCCAGCACCTTCGCTGAGGGACGGCAACAACATCTGCTGGCTCAGAGATTGATTAATTGGCTGATCGGGCGCCCGCGGTGTAAACTGATTGATTGATCATCTTGTGGTTGGAACTGCCTTTATCTAGAGCCCTGGGGAGCGAACCTCTGGAGGTCCCCAGTCATCTGTCATGTCCAACACACAGGAGAAGAAGGAGGAGAGATGAAGAGCTGTGGGTTCATTACCGAGACATGGGGGGCATGTATGAAGGAAGTCTCAGCCAAGATGGGAACAGGGGGCATGCCGAGAGAACAATGGGGACAAAGGGGCTGAGCATGAAAGGAAGGGAGTAGATACTCTGGTGCTTGTAGAGAGGAAGCTAGATACAGACATACATGAAGGCAGAAAGAAAAAAGGAGTGTGGCCAAGCTAACAACAACATCAGAGGGACAATCTTGTCCATAATGAGAAGAAGCACTTTATTAATCCCTTATTGGGATTAACACACAGACACACACACACACACACACACACACAGACACACAGACACACACAGACACACACACACACACGTCAGAGTGAAAGGGTTGCCAAGGAGTTGGGGGTTCAATGACTTGCTTAAGGGCACCAAACAAGAGAGCTAGACTGTCATGATTAATTGTCTCATTTAGTTAAAGGAAGGTATTAGTACTACTAACTATGGTTATTTGGAGCTTCTTTTTCAGGATCCAGGTTTTGTATGGACATAAAACCTCCACTCACTTATAATTCCTGACCACAACTCTGTTTAACATCTGAGCAGTGAGAGTAATGGGATATTGGGAGAAGGTGGTGGCGAGAATGCTAGTACGCATTCATTCAGACACATAAACCTATGGCAGGAAATTCCTTTACTTGACAGCAGAGGACACAGTGGAAAAACCTGAGAGTAGAGAGGGGCATATTGTCTTTGGACAACAGATGTCCCTAGGGAGCAAAGTGAATGAGAGAGAGTTGGTTGAAGAGAGAAAAGACATGGAACAACCTAGAGCAGAAAGAAGGTGAGAGGAATGTGGAAGGAAAGACATAAGGGGAAGACATGCAGGTGGGAGAAAGACAGCCCGAGGATATGTTGCTGACATTGGACTTTGTGGATAACTCAAGCTGCATGTGCCTGACCCGTCAGTCATGTACCTGCAGCATGTGAAGCCTTACTTGGATTTATCTGCATGATAAAATCCATCCAAGTGTATATGTAAGTGACTGAATCCTTGTTTGATTATGGCTGTGGGCATACTGTACATATCTCAGTGCACATGCTGTGTATCAATGCATATTCATTCCACCCAGCAGCAGGTGGTCTTCCCAGGCCTGATGAAGCCGGGAGGGGGCCACAGTCCACCTTCAGCTTCTGTCCATCAAGCCCATGTCAGCAGATTCAGGGTCACCTCTAATCTGCTAACCTCTTTATCTGAATATATGCCTTTTCCTCTTACCTTAACGACTTTAAAAGGGATGCACAGAAAAGAGCCATTTTGATGTTATTTTCTTCTCTTAAATCACAGGTTAGCCTGTTAATTTATTATTGACTTGTAAGTATGATCCTTTACACCTACACGTCAAATCACATTAATGAGTAAATAAATATTCTTATTTCACCAAAATAATTCCTGCATGCAGATACAGTGCTATGTTGTTGCTATTCCTCCCAGGTTATTTGAAATGTGTTTAAAGTTTACACTTTTTTTTGTAGTTTTTAAGTGCTGCTTTGGATTGGTTCGTTTCCTAATTGGAGCGTGTTACCTATTTTGAAAACTGCTTTGT
Organism: Sander lucioperca; assembly: GCF_008315115.2. Taxonomy (NCBI): domain Eukaryota; kingdom Metazoa; phylum Chordata; class Actinopteri; order Perciformes; family Percidae; genus Sander; species Sander lucioperca. Next base: position 10,194,100 of record NC_050192.1, on the reverse strand, counting down.
GGATCAATTTGGGTTTCTCTCTTGTTTGCTCTCTATTTATCCCCCTATATTGTATCCTCTTTCCATTCTCTCACATATTCTATATCTCACCCAGATTTTCTGCTTCTTGACTCCCCTCTCTTCGTTCCCTTCATATGTTGAAGTTCATTCCATCGTTCAATCAAAATCTCTACCTCGAGCACCATTAGCTGAGCTGACTGTTCAATACTATAGAACCTCATTAATACCACTCTCCTGTCAGAGCCAAGAGTGAAAACAGAGAAAGACCAAGAAAAGGGAAAGGGATGAGCTCAAAGGAAAATATATTACACATCCAACACATCTACTGCACTGAGCCACATGCATACAACGCGTCCAAGTTAACTCAGGATGCTTGCTTTTCTAACCTTTGCCCTTAAATATCTTGCCAATTAAGTCTCAGCTAGGATGAGTGAAAGAGAGAGGTTAGGAAACAGAAAGAAAATATTGCAAACTATTCTATTATTACAATAATACTACAGGCTGCAAAGAGGTTGCGACTATTACAGTCCCAGCTACTGTACCACTGACATTACAGTTTTAGAAAAAGGCAAGAAATGTCAGGTTCAACATGTTACATTTTATTAAATACAGTTGCATGTCTCAACATCACTGAAAATGATTTGCACCTTTTAGTAACTGTCCGTTTCTTATAGTGATCTTGTTTTTCCTGATATTCTCTCTACCAATGCACAGAATTCATGTTAGTACAAGGCCCTATAAAAAGGAGTCAAATTGGAGAATATGCAACCACACAAAATAACACCATGGCAAACAACAGGCCAAAATCTACAGCACCAACAAATAGGCATTCAAATTCACTGCTTATCTACTGCTTCTCACTCTGAAAACTCTAAAATGTATTAAACCCTAATAAAATCAGTTAAAACTTGCCACGGTTCACTCTTAAATTCACAAAAATGATAATTGCTGTTATTGCAATCACTTTGACCAGAAAAATGAAATCAACTTTTTACTAAATGACAGTTATGCAGTTGCTGTATACGTGTCTTTAGCTGTAATGAATGGCTAAAATTAGAATTCACAAGAAGAAATATCTTGCTACACTCACTAATAGCGACTTGAAATATATAGAGGAAAAAGAAAAACCTAAAAAACTTTAAAACTTAAAAATCGTGGCCGGGTTAGTTCAGTTGGTAAAGTGGGCGCACATATGTAGAGGTTTATACCTCGACGCAGAAGGTCCAGGATTCGAGTCCGACCTGTGACAGTTTCCTGCATGTCTTCCCCCCCATCTCTCCCCTTTCATATCTCAGCTGTCCTATCCATTAAAAGCGGAAATGGCCAAAAAAAACTAAACAGGTAAAAGTCTCTTTTGCTTGGCTGGAAATAGCACAAACCTCAAATTTTCTGTTATGCATTGTGCTGAAAGTGCTATAAGGTAATTAGTTTCTGTTTACATAAGTCAAATGCATTCACTGCTTAGACAAAGGTGAACAAGAGCACACAGCACAATAAGATTAGATATTTCTGGTCAGCTTTCCAAAATGTTTAAAACAAATGAGGATAAATACATAAATACATACACTGCCCACTGAGGCTGAGGCAGTAAATTGACGGTAAAGGCTCTCTTGTCAGAAAAAAGTGTTCCTGACACCAGTATCCATCCATCAATCGAAACGCTTCCGTATCGCAGCCCCGCCGCTGGCCGCTTGCAGTGCCAATTAGCTGACAGGGTAAGGGCCTAGCGCAGAGTGCCAGCCATGGGCCATGCCAATTAGAGCCTGACCTCCTGTCTAACCCTAATACTGGCATGGTGTGTGGGCACCACACCCTGGGCAGGGGTGAGGTAGGGCTGCCAATATGTAAAGAACGGTTGAGTGGACACCCTTCAAGATGTGAAAGAGGGAGCATTCCAAAGACAGGAAGGAGAAAGAGAACAAATGGACACATGTATGTATAGTCAATCAAAGGGGCAGTGGTGCAGACAGAATATCTGCTCACTTAATTTCACACCAAGACAAAACATGCCTCTACCTCATGCATTGAACTTTAAAAAAAATCTGAAGGTTGTTGAAAGCTTTGCATTTCCAAAAGGCAACTATAAATAAAAAAATACACAGCTGATTGTCATGTTGTTTGTAATTTTTCAGTGACCTAAATAATTCATCGTTGTGGAGGGAATATAGTTTGTAAGGTCCCATGTATACTTAATATATCCACAGTGATATAAGAGTTTATCCAAAAGACTTGCACTTTATGTGGTAAAACTGGTCTGATGGGAATGGTGAACAGAGTTGCACAACAAATCAAAGCACTGCCAAGATCCCAAAATCACCCCCAAATTCTAACCTATAATAGGTTGCATTATTGCTCTTTTTCTCTTAACACTTTGAAGAGAAGACTTTTGATATCACCAGGCAAAAATAGTGAAGTATTGTGTCACCAATCAAAGTGTGTGGCCAACAAATAAATCATAAACCTCAGCCAGACTGGGGGGAAAACTATTCTTCACAAACTGGAGAAACAATCTGAGGAGGAACAAGCTGGTGGTCCTATTTGTTAAAGGTACCCCTTACTTTTGGGTTGATCTGTGATTTATGCCACATCACCCTTACCTCTTCCGTAACACATCTACAGACCAAAAATACCTGGAAAAAAATAACTTTTACCTTTACAAATCAACAGTCTGACAAATCTCTTAAATTCAGTTACATCAAGCCTGGCAGGGGCTGTGCTTACAACAGCTCAGAGAACTGGAGTCAAAGATGCAATTTGTTCTTGGTGAGCTGAGCATATCCACAATATATGTAAATCACAGTGAGCCACTACCTCTCTTTATCTCATTCAAAGTAAAAAAAACACGAGGACCTTTTCTATCCCCAATCTTCTTTATACTCTGTGATGTGGAGAAAAAAATAATAAGTTTAGAGAAACAGAAATGTTTTTTTTTTTTTTCTCTCTCTATTTTTTTGAGATACCACCAACGGACACCAATTCAAAACCCAGCAAGTCTCCTTTAATACCTGGGAAATTAAATTGTCAGCCCATTATCAGCAGGGTCCAGTCGGCTGTATCTAAAATGCAACAGCAAAGAAGCACACAAGATTTCAGCCCCAAAAAATGAGCAGGACATTTGCCTGAGACTGCAGTTTTCTAGAGGGGTGGAGAGGAGCGGAGTGCCTGGGTGAGCAGAGGGGGACTTTCTGCATTTAAAATGTTAAGCTTTACCCATAGTCATTTTCAAGCCAGCCAAGCATCAAATGGAACACAGTTTAAGGAAAGAGTAGGCACTGATTTTCTCCAGGAGCTTTGACAGGATGGACATGGTGTGTGTGTGTGTGTGTGTGTGTGTGTGTGTGTGTGTGTGTGTGTGTGTGTGTGTGTGTGTGTGTGTGTGTGTGTAGGGAGCACACAAACATTCTTGTTATGCTGTATTATCCCTTGCTGTGAAAGCCGAGGTGGTGGAAAAATCATGGAACATCACATTAGCTATTGGTATATACACTACAGTGTATGTGTTAGTGTGTGTCTGTGTGCATGAGAGAGAGAGAGGGATAAAAACGAAAACAGAGGCAGCAACAAAAGCATGATTAACAACAAGGCTGACAGGTAAACCAGGGCTCTGGAGATGAGCACCCTGTTTTTATTGTGTTTTTTTGTTGTGTAATTAATTAGGGTTATTAGATGGGTTAAATGCAGAGGATACATTCAACATATGTGTAAATTTACTTGGCAAATAAAAGAAATACATTATATTATTGGGCCTCATCTCCATATTAGCAAACATTTATTTCCCTTTCACATTGAACTTACTTCCATATTAATATTTAGAAATGCAGTTTAAGGGTTCTATCGATCTATAAGAGGCCTGTTTCTTCAATTGTGATACAGAAAGTTTTTGGTTTTTATCATTTTATACTCAATATACTCATATTCAAACATATATTCTCGGTCCACATTTGACTTATAGTCAGTGGACCATAAAAGAGCAAAGCAATCATTTTACTGATTGAGCCAAGAACCACCTGTTTAAGAGCAACTGTACCCAGGCTAATAATCCTGCTTGCACCACCAACTAGTGGTGACAACAGGCTTTTTCCAAACCCTGTACTGCTGTGATGTAACATGGCGCTGCAGCATTAAGGGTGTTATACACTAGACGCAGCCCAGCTGGCGCGTGCAAATGTGACGTTGTGACTATTTATACCCGCGCTGGTGCTCGCGACACTAGTTGCAGTCTTCTCCTGAACAGAGGTGGCGCTTTGTCGCGCGCCGCTGAAAAAACAAAGAGCCATGCGCGACCTCTGCTCGTGCGCCATAAATCGGGCGCGCTGGCAGGATATTACGTCATTTTGACGTTACGATGGCGCGCGCCACCTTGGATGAGTCTAGTGTAAAAGACCCTTTACTCTGAAGCATCACAGCTGTCTGTAGTCACAAGTACAACAGGCCATACCTGACCACATCCAGCTGTGAACCTGGATGTGGTCAGAGATTCCAGACACTTTAGCCCATAGAGGCCAGTGCAGCTACATTTTTCCTTCCATAATCTAGAGTGGAGATACTACAATAAATGAGGTAGTGTATAACCAGGATGAATGTTGGTTGTCGGTTCAATCATGACATGCAACCATTGAAGTTTCTGTTTATACTCAAACACGCTCCTCTTCAATGTCTAGTGTCTCTCAATGTGAGTGTTAGCTTAAGGTCTTAAATTGAAAAAAAAAAAAAGATCGAAGTGTTTTAGACCAGTTGCCAAGAGTAGACAAAACCATTGCCACCAGCTAGACCCCACCTAGGCCACTGTTTGGAACTTGGAAAGATTGATGACTCTAGGTTTGATTGAAAAGTCTGCCTGGGGGTTAGAGCCTGTGTCTCGGTGAAACGCTGTGGCCAGTGATTGATTGGCCACTGGGCCAGTTTGGCTCCGCAGGGAGCAGAGTCGTTGAAATCAAAAGAGGGGACGGTGGAAGTCTCTGATTTCATTAAAACACAGATGAGTGGACTGACAGATGGCTGTAGACTGTAAATAAGTGCATGACTTGTGTACTAGTATATCTCTCTGTCAAAACTCATTTGACCGTACATAAAGACAAGATTGCATTTATATTGAGCTCATTCACTCACTGGTCTTTTCTGCTTTGACTTCACCAGGTATCTGCAAAGAATCACACATCCCTAATTGATGTTGCTGGGAAATTAATCACTAATTCACCTGTTCTCTAATTAAGGGTTTGTGTGTAATGAGTCTACTAAGTAACTCCTTGATGAGGCCATCTTGACCGCATTAAGCCAACAATCAGAGTTTTTCCACACAGGGCTGGCTGCTCATTAAATCACACTCATCCAGAAATGATTCTACAAATTCTCAAATACAACTTCCCAAAAACTATAGATAATCAAAGGCTCATTTAAATGTCAATCATTATCGGCTTGTTTGCTATGCTCCAAATAGCTGGTCAAAGAACGCAAGGTGAAAACACCATGCAACATGAGTCTATGCCAAAAACTCAAATATACTGCTGTGCTTCTAACTAACATAAACCCCTCGTGGGCACCGGTGTTCCCCTTTCTTTTACTGCGGTTTCCCCTGAGTGGCAGAACATGTGTGAGCGCTGACACCGAACATGTTCCCCTCAGACAACAGAACCCCAGGAACCCAACAACAATGTACATGACAACACACACCTCTGCCTACACTGCTGTGAAGTTTCAATTACTGATAGTCAAGTCAGCCTGACAGGGAGGGGAGTGACTATTGGTGGAAAAACCTGAAGGACAAGCATTCCCACTAGGGTGGTAGAAACCATCTAGGACCCTGGCTACACTTGGCACCACTGTGATTTGTATTTAAACTACATTGCATTAAATGACAAGTTAAGATGCCAAACATCGTTGCTACATGAATAGATATGAAAAATAGTTTGCTTCAACATACTTCTACTCTACTAGCTATTATCCTCGCTTGATTTTCAGGTTAGCAAGTTGACAGTACAACTTGCTACAACAGTCACACTACTATATGAAAAGACACAGTACAAGGATCATTCAACTCAAGTAAAAACATGTATAGAACAGTGGTCACTCAACGTGTGTATGACAAGGAAGAGAATAGTTGCATTCTTCTTATTTTAGCTATTTTTACCAAAAATAATCAATTTATGGCAAATTACTGCCAATAGCTCCCTAAAATATGCTGAAATTAAAGGCATTTCGTTTTCTTTCAGTACTTTATATGGTAAAAATCAGAAGCGTTACACAATAATAATCAGAATCTATAAGCAGAATCTAAATCAATAAAATCTAAACGCTACCCAACCCGAGTCTAACCCCATGTCTCGGGGCAATTCTCCAGAATGGGTGTCACTGTAATTGGTGCAGCTATGGTTATGGTCATTATAGGTGAGCATGGGGAGGCATAACTGCTCACAGCATCTCGCTCTCATTGTGCGTGAAGTAGAAGGGGGACTGTATGGGGTCCTGCTGCTCACTGTGACCTGTATCTTAATGAGGGGGCAAATCAATACTACGCTGGACAAAGAACACAACAACTACAGCTGCCATAGACAAGTGTTTTTTCAGTGGCAATGAACATGAGCGCAGGGCTCGGGTCCATTCAAGTTCAATTTAAACAATTTGAAGTGCAATAAAATCGCAGATGCAATGACAACATCTAAATTCTGACACACAAAGTACTTTTCTGTACTACAAAAAAAACATTTACAGCCTTTTTCCCCTTCTTACAGGACAGCAATCTTTCTGTTATTTTCTACAGATCATCTTATAGTGCTGCTTCCTGCTGCTCTGGTCTAAAATCATCTGGCCAAAGGACTACAGTTGAAAATTATCCGGCTGCCTAACACTGGCACATTTACAGAAATGTTGATTAATGTGTGTTGTCCTTTATAAATAAAGAATAAGAATAAGACAGCACCCTGTTTCAATACGCCTTTTTCTTAATGCTCACATTTCAAAAACACTATTTCAGGGCATCTAAGTGGCCCAGACATACAGACTGCAAACTCACTGGTTAAAGCCCATTTGGGGACATTTGTTCCATTATATCCCTCTATAGAGAAGAACGAGCTGCTGGACAATGACAGATTATTTTTTGCAGCAGTACAAGTTCTCTAACACGTATACTAAAAAATTTGCACACACCCCACGAGCCGAAGAACAAGTGCCGCTCCACAGCAACAGAATATCGTTAGCAGTTAACCTAGTAGCACACACGGTCTATGGCTGGTAGCACACTAGCACACACACCCTGAGCAGAGAAGAGTGCCGCTCGGTGCCACGGTGACAGACGGTACAAAGCACACACCCACAGCAGTGAGCAGTAACTGCCTGCGGGCCGGGTAGCCGATTCGGGCCAAAAGACTGAAAGGTATGTTAGTGATGGCTATTTTGCTTGTGTTTATATAATTGTGGCATTTAACAAAGTTGTTTATTCATGTATTTATTAGAGTGAAAAAGCTAAGAGAGCTTGTGAAAAGTAGCAAACTCGTGCCGCTTACACAGGGGGTGAACGAAACGACACTGATGTTAACCTCTAACACCAGTGCGTCATCAAACCATGATTTCAGGCCGCCCAAAAAATCCTGGACACAGAAATGGTAAAAAAAAAAAAACTGTTAAAACTCAACAATTCAGTACTACACAGTTTACAGTCTTTTCACATTTCCTACAAGTATTTTTAACATGTAACATGTATGAAATCACTGATTTTGCTTTACTTCCAGTTCCCACAATACTGAAAAAACAATATAATTTCTTTCGACACCAAAACAGCTAGTGGGCCGAGATAAATCAAGGAGTTTTTAAAACACTCTTACTTATTTAAGTAATTAAAAAAACAAAAAGTAATTTTATTATTATTATACTAAAACATAACACTTTTTTGTGTAGTGAGATTCAGCCAATGGGCTAAAGAAAAGTAATCTTAATCTTATATAGCAGGGGTCTTCAACGTTTATTAAGCCAAGGACCCCTTAACTGAAAGAGAGATGGATCAGGGACCCCCTACTACATATTGTATAAAATGAAGTTGCGTATTAATCTGGGCCTACAATAATGTGTGGGCAGCCTTAAGCCCTAATACATACCTTTTTTGCACAGACTACTAAACTATTCAAATAGCCTAATAATTATTGGCATGATTTTATAAATCATGTTTTAATGTTAAGCATATATGTGGCACAATAAATCTACAGGATGAACTGTATCTGTGGATGGCTACCTTAGCAGTAGGGATTTATATTTGCTAATAATATGTTGGATTCATGTTAAGACTTTTTACATTTTACTTTTTTTTTTATTAACAATAATTTGGAGGCCCCCCTGCATTGACTCTGAGGACCCCCTAGGGGTCCCGGACCCCCTGTTGAAGATCTCTGTTATATAGTGATTATTGCTCAAGGACATACCAGTGTAGCCTCTAAGACAATACATAAGGTGTTAACAGGTTTACTAGGAAAATTGCCTCTTAAAGCTCTATCAGCCACCAGATTATGTGCTTACAGTAAACCACAACCTCTCCCTGGAGCTCTTTCTCGATCTTAACGAGAGCGGTACTTAAAAGCACCTTGTGAAATAAAAAAATACTATATATGCTCATATGCGCATATTTCAAGTTAATCTTAGCAAGATATATTTCTGCTCTTTTTTTCCTCTTTTTGAATAAAAAGAAATAAAGCCTCACACTGAGACACTGAGGGACAGAAAGACAGACAGGCACAAAAGACTTTAAGAACATGTTTTATGTTTCATCAAAGATGAGTTCACTGTGGGTAGCGGACAAACGGAGTGAAAAGACAATGGGTGGGAGACGTCTTGGGCGAGAGACTGCCTTTTAAAACAGAAAAGTCCAACTCCAGTTGAAAAGAACAATGGCTGTGTAGAAGCGTCTGACTTGACAATTACATGAGTGGTGCGAACGGCACTGCGCCTCCACTGATAACCCGTCGGATTCTATTAAAACTCCAGCACTCCAAAAGAATGCTTAAACTGAGGAAATTATCACACAGGCATGCAGAAGCACACTCTCTCTCTCTCTTCCCCTCTCTCTCTCTCACACACACACACACATTTTTTTCTGTCTCTCTCTCAAACTGTTGCAATGTTTCTGCTTTAAGGATGTAGAGACAAAGTGGAGGGAGAACAGAAACTATCAACAGGATTTACGCTGAAAATATACTGTAGGTTACAGACAAAGATTGAAACAAAGAGTGGATATCACTGTGTGTGTGTGTGTGTGTGTGTGTGTGTGTGTGTGTGTGTGTGTGTGTGTGTGTGTGTGTGTGTGTGTGTGTGTGTGTGTGTGTGTGTGTGTGCTCAGTCTCATATGCATAGCCACTGCAGTGCTGCTATTTGTACGTAGTCCCAAAGGCTGCTAAAGGCCCTTGGTTAGCCTTGGGGCCACAAGCAAACGCTTCATAGTGCATAGGAGGAAAAGTTGTCTTACGTACAAGAAGTTAGTACTTTAGGAGCATGCAGGCAGTGACAACCACAAGGACTCTCCACTGTGACAGTTCAGTAAGACCCACCATTCACATTGCTGCTCATATATTACAGATAGAAAGCAGGTGTTACATTCTTGCCCTCTCTCCCCTCCTCCTACCTCTTCCCCTCATTTGTCCTGTCTCCCTCCCTATGCAAAACAGAAATTAAATTACAGGAAACAGAAGCTGAAGGGAAAAACACATCACATCATGCATCTCCCTCCCTCGCTTACCTCTCTCTCTCTCGCCACCTTTTTTTTCTCTTTTTGTTTTGATCGCCGTTCCAAATGAGGGATCCCTCATACACTTGTCCTGCGGCGTGGAATCACGTCAACGCTTCTCTCCTTCTCCCTCTCTCTCTCAAGAAAACGATTCATTTTTCTATTACGGCGATGAGCATGTGAAATGAGCTATATAATCAATAGCATAGGTTTGTAAACAGCAGCCGCACTCGAGGGAAAATGTGTTTTCTTTTAGAAAATAATACGCTGCCCGTGTATGTGGTACGGAAAGCTCATCTGACAATGTTTACAAGGGCAATTTACAGGAAATAAAGACACAGGCTGCCCAAAATGAAGGTAGCTTTTATAATACAGCAGGATGAACAAGCAGAGATATGGAGGACAACAATATCAAAGATGTGGATACAGCAAAGAGGTGTTTACTTACCATTTGTTTTTTTAAATGAGCTTAATCTGTGCATTGAATTTGCATTATGTAGATAAAGCTTTGACGTCTATGAAAAAACTGTTAAATGTACTGTGTGTGGAGGGTGTCAGTGTTGACACAGTCAAGATGGTTCTATGAATTACTGCTCACAGCGATAGTCACACACTCACAGCCCTGACATTTTGTCACAGAACCAAGCAAGACCTGTCGATTACAGCAAATAGGTTCACCTCTGTGTCTCTGTGTGATAGAACAGGAACGTGTGAACTTAAAATGGGACCTGTCTTCATGTAAAAATGGCTCCCATCAGTGAGCCTGTGCTCGCAAGGTCAAACAGTTAAAATGTTCAATGTTTGTTTGTTACTGTGGTGCACGTTTATCCAACTCAATGTTAAAATGTATGAAACTGTTTGACAAGATAAAATAAGATGGTAAAGTTCACAGCAGCTGCCATACATCAATGCGTATGTTTGTGGAAAGACTTACATAGAGTTGAGCACGGAGTCTCTCATCCTCAGTGGCGATCCTCTCTCTTATTACAGCCTGCTGGATGCTCTCCTGGGCCATAGCCCGCTCCACAGACAGGATCCTGGACACTTCATCCTGTACCTTGGACTGCGCATTATCCTGAGCCTGGGCTTCTGCTCGGGCCTTCTCTGCCTCAACCCTGTGGGAATCACCATTTTACACATTTAAAACACTGTTTAACCCATTTCAAAATGTTATACATTCGTGATGTACAGCAACAGTGTTCCTATTGTACCTATTGCAGCTTCACTGTCCTCAAAGAATAATAATAATGCACCTCATTGTACAGGACTACAGTATAAACTATACTACTCACTATTCTTTCCCCTACAGCCATCTCTATAATGCATGACTTGCTTCTCAAATGTAAAAAACTATGCTAACCCCAGTATGTTGCAATGTGTACTGTCCTGAGACCAAGGTACCTTTGTTTTGCCTTAGTACAACATGTCTATACATATGCTGAACCATAAGCTCACCTTTTCAGATTTCTTAATTTCAAACTAAAAACATGCTACAGTACTTTGAAACTAAACACACTGAAAAAAACATGTATCTATTGCTAAATATTTTAAAACCTAAATCACATCAAATGGTCATACTGTTAAGTACAGATAGTAATAGGCTTCAGGGAAATATGATAGTAAGCGTTATGAGGCGTTCAGAGCAGCAGAAATGTTTTGGATGACTTCCCGAGTATATTTGGTGTTTATAGCAGCACCCACATTCATATGCCTCCATGTTGCAATGTTGCAGTGTCTCCCAAAAAAATGAAAAGGTCACAAATGCAATTACTGTGCCAATGAAGCGTAGATATAGGCCAAAGTACTTGTATATAGATTTTCAACCCTGGTGTCATACACATGCCATGCATGACATGCCATGTCCGTGCTATTCCACAGTTTACAAAGAGGGGGCAACACTGAGAAGCAAAAAAAAAACAAACCCTGCTGTACCACAGTCGGTTGACACCTGTCGGACAGCACAAATCAAGTTATATAATTTCCAAATAATTTACATTAAGAGGGATTTGACTATCAATAATAGAGGACAGAGACAGCTACCGTTTTCCCCAAACAAGAATCATCAATCCAATAAAGCAATGATATAGACAGAGGCAGTACGCTCTCTGCAGACACAGGACCAGCATTTGAACCCTGTCACTAGGTTCTCATAGTTGCCTAGCAACATACTCCCTACTCGGCGACAGTGTGCTTGATTGGAGAAGAGAAGGAACGTCCCTGAAACCCTGAAAGTCTTCCTCTGCTAGGAATCAAACAGTGGTGGCAAGGTAAAATAAACACAGAAGAGACGGAGCGAGTACCTGGGTGAATTATGACAGACTGAATGAAGACAGCAAGGGTCTTAATAAACTTCTGCCGAAGAAAAGATGAGCACCGAAAGACAGCCTTGATGAGAAGGAGGCTGCCTGAGAGTGATAGGGACTTGTTTTGTGATACAATTCACAGATAGGGAAAGGGTTCAATATGGAATTCTTTCACATTTAAATGAACCATCTATAATCCATGAGGTCTAATTGATCAAGTTTTGTATGATGCCTATAGTTCACACACAGTTAAACCACAATAGTTGTTTTTAAATAGTGAAGTATTGGAATTACATTTATTTTCAAAGTTGTGCTTTAAAAGGTGGTAATCTTTTTATTTTATTCATAAATTAAGTTAAATGTATGACTAATGTACAGCCTCAGCAGGTTTGTGCATTGCTCATTATGATGGCAAGTGCACAATCCTGGTTGTCAAGTGTGTGGTAATAGGCATTTGGCTTTTCCTCCTCTTGGCTCTGTTTTTCTTGATTTTACAAGCACCCAATGATCTGTCAATGTAGAGGGGTTTTCATCTTTTATTCTATTTGAAAAAATCTCATTCATCTCTTTACTCACCTGTGAATATACCCAAAATCTAGACAGTGAGGAAACATGATGGACGGACTAGTCTGACTGATCACCATTCCATGCCTATGGCTTTGAGCAGATGATGGGTAGGTCTAATAAAAATATGTTCAACTTAACACTCAAATATGTCTTAAAGCTGCCATTTGCCCTGCAACACCACTTAATGTCAGAGAGCAGGGGAGAGTAAGATGAGATGGGGGAGACAGAGAAAAAGAGAGAGAGGAAGGAGCGAGAGTGAGTGGTGGCGACATGACATGTTTGGCCCTGAGGAAGTGAAGCAAAGAGGGAGTGAGGCAGAGAGTGGGAGAAGGAGATGGAGGGAGACGGAGAGAGACCAGCCATGTCCAGTCTCACAGTCCACTGGGCTGCACACGTCAGCACACTCCATCCATCATCGGTCTCCAACTCACGCACACACAGACACACACAGGGAGCCTTCTAATGGTCTTTTACATTCACCATTTCCCCACAATCAACGCCTGCCTGCACTGCTAATGCACCTAAGCTACCTTTACTCAAGAAGCGTTATCTGTTGCTATTGCTACTACTATACCAGAGTGACAGCATAAAAGATTTTTCGAAATTGACTTTGGTGGTACACATGTGGGCCAGCATTAGCAGTCAGTTGATTTTTTGTAGCATATCATTGGGACCCTTGTGTTAAATGTACAGTATATTTACATTACATGTCATTTAGCTGACGCTTTTATCCAAAGCGACTTATAATTGCTATATATCAGAGGTTGCATGCCTCTGGAGCAACTAGGGGTTAAGTGTCTTGCTCAGGGACACATTGGTTGATGTATTACAGTGGGAATTGAACCCAGAACCAAAAACACCAAAACACCATGACTTAAAGGATTCAAATAAAATGATTCGCTTTACTATATTACCTAAAAGTAAACCGAAACACGTCAAGTGTTACGGTGACCTAAAAGGTACAACCTGGACAAGTGAAAGAAAGGGGGCCAAGAAAATAGACAGCCTTGCAAAAAAAGTCCCTTGACTGACTTCCTTACAAGTGCTAACCCCAGCAAAGACTGCTATCACTAGCTGGATGCTATCTGTCTGCTTCACCTCTATTGCTTTCCAGTCATTATTGCCCTGTCCCTGGTATATTGGATGCATTTTTCATTCGACTGTAGAAGATTGGCACTGGGTAATAAAGGGGGGCTTTTTTGGTGGAAATGGAGTCAGACAGAGGAGGAAAAAGACAGCACCTATGAAGGGGAATGAAAATAAAAAAAATAATGTTTTCGGAGGACAAGTGGATGATGTTTGATCCGGTACTGGATAGAGAACGAGGATAATCTTGGCCCAGTAACCTGTGTTTTGATGGCTAAGTGGATCGAGCCTTGAAAACAGAAAGATGGAAAGACAGAACCAGTGAGGTGTCAAGTGGGTCAGGCTGTGTGGGTCTTTCCAGTAAAGTAACTATTTTCAGGAGATGACCCTGAACAGAAATACTTTAGAATATTTCAGTTATTTTAGGACACTATTTTTTAAAACTGACAGAGATTAGATCTGTAGCAGTTTATATGAAAAATTCATGGGTTGAGTAGCTGAGATACTGCAACTTAAAGTGAAGTGAATACAGTCAGGGCAAGCTTTACGAGTGTGTATGTGTGTGTGTGTGTGTGTGTGTGTGGCATATATACACTGTCCAATAACAAAGGTAAATGCGGTCAAAATGATGGCCGGTGAAAACTGCAACAGCCAGTTTAAAGACATGAAGCCGTCATCACCTACCACTCCGCAGAAAATAAGTTCAAATATCATTACTCTTGAATAAATATCACAACAAAATAAATTACAAATTCACGTCTTGTCTACCTTTCCCCTCTTTACCTTTGCTCTCTCCCCTCAGCTCTTCACCCATTAATGTGTCCTGTTGTCTACCTGTCATCAACACAAGAGGTGTCTTAATACAGTCTGCCTGGCAGGATGGATTCTGACAGACCTGCAGAACAGTGCAGATGCGACCCAAGTGCCTTGAAACAAAGGCATTTAAAGGCCCAATGTAATATTGATGTTAGGAATAATGTCGCTGAATGCTGCTTATGAATATTTCATGGAGCTTAGCACTCTCCCTGACACACATGTGCTGTGCTCACACATAAACACATGACTGTGGGTGCTATGAAATGCTAGGAAGAGTTATAATTAGGGCTGGGTACCATTCACATTTTTTAACCGGTACCTAAAATCCGGTGGCTGTACCCAACGGTACCTTTTTTTGGTAATTTACTCTCTGTGTAATAACAAAAACATTTATTTCAGTGAAAAAACATAAGTCCAAACATCTCAATTTCAACCTTTTATTTATTTTGAAATTTTATACACTAGACAAAATAAATCCCCTCCCTGTCCCCTCCTAAACCCATCCCTACAACCTATTAAATCAAATAATCAAAAAATGATTTGTTTTTTTTTGTAACTTTGATTCTTGGATTTGTGTCTTATTCTATTTTAGCCTGTTTTTGTTTACCATCTTGTTCATGACTGTTTTTAATTGTTTTAATTGCTATTTAATGTTTTATGTAAAGCACTTTAAATTGCCTTGTTCCTAAAATGTGCTATAGGAATAAAGTTGCCTTGCCTTGCCCTACAACCTCCAGCCTGTCAGTCTGTCACCAGGGCATAGAAAATGCTGTTGTGCCTGTCTCAGAGGAAGTGTAAACGTGACCGCTTTCGGGTCGACATTATATTGTATTGCAGCGAACGCTGTCCTAGTGGAGTTTTGAAAAGTGTAACCACAATTGTGACTGCTTTATAGGCATTGCCGTTTCTCACTGTGACTTGAACAAGCTGCAGAGGCGACGTAGTCTCGCTCTATCTGCACCGAAGCTCTACACTTACACGCTCTCAGGTACCAAAATTTGACACCGCTAGATTTAACGTGAATCGTTACTCGGTAGTACCGAAGTAATCCGGTCGGTACCATTAAAAGTACAGAGTTCGGTACCCAACCCTAGTTAAGTGTATGGGAAACAACGGACAGTGCAGCGAGACGATTAATTTAGAAGAGCCCTCACTCCGCAAAAGTAAAAAAAAAAAAATTGTGCTATGAAGAGATAACTATAGCAGGGTTCTTAGTGCCACAAACAAGTACGCACTGACATAATATTAGAAATAACTTTACGTTTGTATTGAACTCCCTTTGACTGATTCCATCTGTTCTGTATAAGACCAACTCGAGTAATAGACTAACCACAGACAGCAGATTTGCCAGGAAATTGTACAGAGTCAATAACCATTACTGTTCTACTGAATAGGTCTGCAGCAGTCTACAGTACTGAAAAAGCTGATAACCTTTTTTCAAAACAGTGTATTTACAATTCAATAACTGCTATTCTTACACTTAAAATGGCCTTATACACTGGGGATGGGAGCACTCTTATAACAATATGACTAGGTTTACGAAAGGCAAGAACTATCCATTGGAAGAAATTGCTTTGTTGGGAATTAAAACTATTCATGCAGGTAGTGAAACTCTAAGATGGTCACATCACGCACATATACAGATATATCAAGAAAGAAAAGCAGCACAAGGCGTGAAATGAAGCCTGGGGTCTTGAGTGTTGCATGTATGTGCAGGTACAGCTGTAATTTAAATATATATATATATATATATATATATATTAAAAACAGAAATTTAGTATATATTGTATTCTATATGGTTACTATGGTATTGATAGGTGGTTGTATGTTTTGCACGGTTGTTAAGGTGGTACTAGATGGGCAGTAGGTGGTTGCTAGGGATTATCAGATGGTTAGTGGGGCATTATTAGGGGATCACTTGCTGATCACTATGATGTTTTCTATGGTTACTAGAGTATTTCTTAGGGGTGCGGGAAAAAAACGATACAGTATAGTATCGCAATATTTTCCGTGGCAATACTGATTGATACTCAGACGCCAAGTATCAATCTTTTATTATATAAATTGCACATGAGAATTTAACTTTTGGTACTAGAATAATAAAATTGTTTTTTCAGTCCACTAAATGGTGCAGTTGAGTTTTTTGTTGAGGTCAGCAGGGGTGACCGTCAGCATGAAATATACAAAGTTTTACTTTGGGGACATAATTTGAAGTTGGAAAAAAGGTAATAATTGCAATATATCACAGAATATTGCAATACGTTTAAAATCACAATAATATCGTGCCATGAGATAAGTTTCGTGATAGTATCGTATCGTGGGGCCTCTGGTGATACCCACCCCTAGTATTTCTAGGTGATTGCTTGGAATGGTTGGATTCACAGTAGCTGCTAGGTCCTTTGTAATTGTACTGTATGTTTTCTGGTTTTATGCCTGTACACTTGTTTTTGAAAAGTGCTATGTGAATAAAGAATATTAGTATGATTAACATTATGTATACTCATAACAATAGTGTTATTATGATTATCACATTTCATTATTACTATGAATCTGGGTCAGAGTGTGTAAAGTTGCTAAAGTTATGCTTTTGCAGTAGTTACAGTAAGAATACCATGAAGAAATAGTAAATGCAAGTGCAGTCAGAGAATGCTAGCAATGTTGCTGATTCAGACACAATTTAAAGGAAGAATCACAACTCCCCAGACACAATCCTGGCTTAATCAGGTTGGATTCTTGCTTGATATCAGACAGAATTGTCAACTTGAGTTGACTCGGTTGGGTGGGCAGATTCAAAGATCTGAACCCAGGCATGTTGGATTCAGAAACTTTTTATTTTTTTAATAACCTCCCAACTTTTTTACTCTGTTCAAATGAGTTGGAGGTTTGTGTATGTATGTCACTGTATGTATTTATGTGTAAACAAAAATAAAATATAAAAGTAAACACAATGTGAAAAGGCTGGACTATCTGTCTGCATCTGAGCTGGGGGAAATAAGGAATTTAACAGGCTGGCTAGTTAATGGGAAGACAGAGGCTCTGGGAAAAGGTCAGTGTTCTCACTCAAAAGTCTGACACACAATTATATTGCCAACACAAGCTGCTTGACTTTATGCTGAAATAATGGGCAGACATTTCACAACAACAACAACTAACCTTTAAGCGTTAGAGTTGGACACTCAAAAACATGCATTCCATGCACAGGAGGAGATATTGAGAGAGAGAGACTGGGAGGTAGAAAGAAGACATAAAAAAGAAGGAAGAAAATGGAATGAGAATTGACTGAGTGATTGAGAAACAGACAAAGGTTGAGATGGCTGGAGATATACAGGAAATATGGAGAAATAGAAAGGAAGGGAGGATAAGGGAGGAATAAAAAGACAAGACAGGGAAGGAAAGGTGAAGGAAATCCTGAGAGAATAACCCAGAGAGGAAGAACTGGATCGAGTAGTGACACAGGATGAGTTAGGTTGAGGGAGAAGAGACAGGATGGTGTAAGAGTTCTCACCCCCTCATTCCTCCTTCTCTCTCATCCTTTTCTCTGAGTCGTTCTGCTCTGATGCCTCACAGAGGCAGAGGCAGAGGCAAATCTGCTCCCTGCAGCCGCTCCTTGCTACAAATGAGTTTAAGCTGTACCCAAATGAACTCCTCACAGAGCTTTTACTTCACTCCTACCAGAGCAAAACATGCAAAGCCAGATCTCTGGAGTTAATTTATGGTCCTGAAGCCAAACAAAAGAAATACTGCCAAAATCTAAACACCACTGTTGCTCACAATTCACTTGTTCTGTGTACCCTACACAACAATATTACATAGGATAGAATGGATGAATTATACTGAGTGTGGAAATAATTAGATTTTACACAAAGGCAAATTTAATGTGTTCGTGTGCCTTACGGAGGTCTAATGTCTTTTAACAAGACATTTTTAACCCTACTTTGGCAGTTACCTCCCATTCTATTGTGAAATAGCATGCAATAAATGAATTATTTATGCTTTTGGGGTTGAACATGACCTTGAGATTTTGGCCTCATGTATTTCAAGTGTTTGTAGGTGTGTGTCTTTTCCCAAGTTCATCTTCCATTTCCTTCTGTTCAAGCTGTGCAGCAGGTTCACTGCAGGGTTCTAGAACTAGTAAGGCACTGTGCAGTCTTGTTAGCTGAGCTTTGATACGCTTACACACACAAAAATATTTTACCTTTTACTTCAATCTTACGACAGCCATCCAGTTTCCTTGCCAAGTCTCCCAACACAGCAAAGACCACAATCACTGTGCCTTGCTTTCCTTCAACAACTGAAAACTCACAGTAATTACTGCCTGTACTGTGGGAAGGTGAAATACCACTGCAATTTAATTATTGTTGACAGCCCAGATGACAAGGCACTGTGTTTCTCTCATCTATTTCAATTACAAGTGAGCAACAGTCACTTTTATCTGCAATAACTACAAATTAATCGCAAAGTTCAACTGTGGTGGCATAAAGAAAGACGTGGAAGACATTTTCAGTCCTAAAGGATGGTGGTGTGTTAGCGTGAGCAGAAAGTTTTATGTTTAGTCTCTGTGTCGTGCTTATGTACAGCTTAAAAATACAAATGTATAGGGCTGACCCTGACTCAGCTCATATTGACAGGGATTTAGAAATTTTAATAGGGTGATAAAGTGCCTAAGCCTATATCTTCCAGCGTCCATGTAGCTTACTTCACTGATATAATAAATCACTAATACTCAATTAATTCACTAATATAATAAAGTACGAACCAAGCAGTTGTAACGGCGTGTCTACACAGGAGGCGTTTCAGGCACGTCGTCAGTCTCACGAGTATCCGACAAAACAGATGTGCTTCTATTTTAAAAAATGTAGCTGTCTACACAAGCTGCGTATCGGCTCGCGTTTTAAGTGCTTCAAGAGAATAGGGGGATGGTGAAAATCTGGGCAGTTGTCTGTTCTGCCAAGCCAGAAAAAGTAACACTTGCCTTTCCAACGCCGATTTTATAATCGGATTACATTCTGAAGCATTATGTGCCTATGTTTTAACCAGAGTAGAATGTGTCGAGCTAAGCCCCACCCTGAAGGCACGAATTGTGATCAGATGCAGGCTAGTCTCCACACAATCTGAACAAACTGTTTACGTCAGTTCTCGCCACTTAAATAAAGCTTTAAGTAAATGTTTCAGTGTTTTCTATTCATCATCAATACATTTTGATTTATTTTATAATATGTATTGATTCTGGACAAAACCCACCAGTGAGCTGCACCTTTTAAGCGGTCCTTAAATCCTAGAATGCATTTTGATAGCTGTCTTATGTATTACTGCCTGCCAAACTATTAGCTAGGAAAAAAGACACACATGCACAAATACACACTCACACAAACAGATCAAAAATAATGTGATGAAATGAGCAAAAAAGAAAAACAGCACAAGGCCACATTAAAAACTGATATTAATATGCATCTACACATAAAAACATTCATATACACAAGTGCTGGCTAACTGATGAGTGCTTATTCACCATTTTATGTTGAGTTTAGTCTTCTGAAGTGAAAATGCAGCCCATGCCAAGCACAAACAAAAATTGAGGGCTTGAGAGCCAACACAATTTCAAATAATTGCAGGGAGGGCATAATTTTGAGGCACTTACTGCTCTGAATAGACATCAATAAGTAAGCTGCTGGAAGCAGCTACATCAAAAAAATAAAAATAAAAAATAACCAGAAAAAAAATCAATAGACAAATTATTTCTCAAAACCACCCGTTTATTTCTCTCTTGAATCAGCCTCAAAAACGCTAGGCTAACACTACCTCCTGGACACAGAAAGGTTGTATTTTTACCCCATACAGTACAAGAGTTTGTTTAGTGGCTAATCACAGTTGTTCATTCACCAGGGTCTGCTGGAGATCATCCTAGCCTATTAAAGAGGCAGCCCAATGCGATTATCAGACATTATGGCATGTTCACCTGCTTCTTTAAGGTCAAAAACAAGAGAGGAGAGGAAAAGAGGAAAGGAGAAATGTGCTCCTTACATGAACAGT
This sequence comes from Sander lucioperca, assembly GCF_008315115.2. Lineage (NCBI taxonomy): Eukaryota > Metazoa > Chordata > Actinopteri > Perciformes > Percidae > Sander > Sander lucioperca. Next base: position 10,173,595 of record NC_050192.1, on the reverse strand, counting down.
GTGTTTCTTCATCAGGCAGGGCTAATGGATCACCCACTCAACACCCAGGAAATTACCTCAGGATAGCGCCATCCTTTCTCAGGCATGATTAATTGATCCAGAGCAAACCAGAGAAGAAGAGAAGAAGCAGAGATAGAGGGAGAAAGAAGTGCTGATGTGCTTCGGAAGAGAGGTAGATTGGAAACACAGTGGGGATCGAAAAGACTGGTGTTGACCTTTTTGACTATTAATGAAAGCGGAAAATGGTCACATCGGAAAATGTCTTTGGTTTCTAATGAAATCCCGGAACAGGAATTGACACTATGTGCAGTACCCTGATTCAATCTATCATGATCCGAAGAAGGAAGGTAGGGGAGAAAGGAAAAGGGAGAAGGGAGAAGAGAAGGGGAGAGAAACACACACCCCACAAGGAACACCAGAGAGTCTGACTTTCAGTAAGCCAAGAAATCTTAATTTCAACTCCAAAAAAACTAATTAGAGCAATCAATTTACTTCTGAAATAAAAACAAAAAAATGCCTCGCAACACCAAAAGTTTTAAAACAAAAAACATTTATGTGTGTGTGTGCATGTGTCTAACCAGGCTTGCAGCTCTTGCTCTGCCTTGGCCCTATCTTGCTCCAAGCCTTTATACAGCTCATCAGTGATCTTCCTCCTCAGGGCCTCTTCATCAACTGGGGACAAAAAGAGAAGGGAGACAGAAAGTTAGAGAGCTTTTTAAGTAAACAGCTGTTGTTTGCTAACAGGCATATTGTGCTTGTTGGGACACTGAATAGAGTCATAATGTCTAAAAAGTAAAAAACAATAACATCAACAGGTGTTGGAAATCTGCATTAATCACAAAATGTGTTGTTCAAAATGAACAATTTAATTATAATGATTCATTAAGAAGTCTATGTTTTGCTTGAGCCGATTGGTCTGGGTTGTTACTGGAGCTGCAACGATTAGTGGATTAATCACTTATTTAAAATAAAAATGATCTGAGACTAATTTTAAAACAGTTAATTGTAGGGCTGCCACCTCTTAGTCGATTAGTCGACTAATCGGTCGTTTTGGTCTTAGTCGACTAAGATTTCTTTAGTTGATGACGCATTTTTTATGCTTATTCATGCTTAATTACTCATTTCCAAGAAACTTATGAGCACATTTCTGGTAAACACAAGATTTAAAGTGGTGCTTTTGCAGGATTAATTGTGTGGAGAAACTCAGTTTTACAGATGGTTAATTAACTACATTTATATTGTGCTTTTCTAGTCTTAATCACCTCTCAAAGAGCACAGCTCTGTCGATTACATCAACTAATCGATTAATTGACAAAATCATATAAGTGTTAGTCGACTAAGAATTTCTTTAGTCGAGGACAGCCCTAGTTAATTGTTTGAGTCTTTCTTAAAGTAAAAATGTCCATTTTAGGTCAGGTCTAGTCATTTAGGGAATTTGCTGCTATTCTTTGTATTAAGTAATTTTGGACTGTTTTTTCATTGATTTCTGATGTTTTATAGACCAAACAATGAATCTTTCCTTCTTTCTTTCTTTATTTTTGCATATAAAATAAAATAAAATAAAATAAAAAAGAAGAAACATACAATAGCATAAATAAAATGCACAGGTGGGATAAAAAAACAACCTAAGGGCTTGTAAAAGCAAGAAGAAAAGAAAAAAAACATATTACAGTAACATATTTACATTGCGTTTAGCCTATACACTGTATCATAACTAAATTTACATAGAGCTGTACTCCATCAACAGAAGTTAATAGGTGTGTGTGTCAGAGTAAGGCCCTTAGATATTAAAGTGTAACATCACAAATCCACAGAAACATGCATATATTGCCTAAACAGACAGAAAAAGTAGCACACGCAACCTCAAATCACAGCACCGCGCCACTATATCTCCATATATTCATGTCAGGGACATCATAACACGTATGATTCCATGTCCCCAGCGGTCTATCTTGGCAGGTAATTAAGCATGAAAGTAAAGATGCCAGCCCGTGACCAGGCCAAAACGTGCTCTGAAGACAGAAGTGCCATGCGGTGTGCTGCGACACTGCTGTGACGGGGGGAGTGTCTGAGTGTGTCAAGATTACTCTCCCAATGCATTAGTTAAATAGGATAATCCCTATTGTCAGAGTATATTACTACCTGGTAACATGTGGTAACAGCAGGCCAGTGGACACACACAAAACCCTAACTCAAGCTAAATCAGATCAACAATAAGACCTAAAATGCACAATGCCAATTATTTCATATCATCTTGGTGCTGCAGCTACAATACTGTTAAAAACAGACAAAGGCAAAAGAACACCAATTCCTAAAGCAAAATTGCTTTACACTAATGTATACTTACAGTGCCTATTTTGTGATTTTACAGAAGTGTGGTGCTTGGTGTGGAGCCAAGCTTTGGTGTTTTCATCTGCCCCTGTTAAAGTCCCACAATCGGTATTGCTTCACATCTCAATCATGTTCTTTGATTTTAGTATCACAACTGGAAAGCTTTGTCAATAAATAAAAGTATTTAATCATGATTAATCGCATTATTGTCCAAACTCACGATTATTCACAAATTAATCACAATTTTTTTTAATCTGTTCTAAATGTACTTTAAAAAGGGATATTTTTGTGGTATTTGAGACTCAATGTACTTTGGTGGTAAGACTTTTCTCTATTAGATAAAGTGTGTGGCCTTTTATTTGTGATTTGGGATGCGGCCCTGCGTCTTCAGAGCGTACACTACATCCATGGCAGTCGCCGTCTTCCACTTGGCGTGCTAAGGAGTGGCCCGGCCCGAGGCCCAAATGACAGAATGTGAATGCGTTAATTGAACATAAAAAAAAAAAAGATTGGTTAAAAGGAATTTACGTTAACTCGTTATTATTGCATTAATTTTGACAGCCCTAGTAGAAAGACAAACAAATAAATATTAATTTTTCAACTTGGTGCAACTGACAAAAAAAATTCTAGGCAATTTTAATATGAAGTTTCGGTGTCCCCCATGAGGAATTATAAGTAATGACAACAACACATTTGGCGCATCCACATGTCACCGGACAACACAATCTTCTGAACATAGCCATACTGAGAAATACAGAGAGAGTTGTGAGGAGCTGATGGTCTTTAGTCTCTAATTAGCTTTGTAGCAACTCATTTGGCAATGGCTTGAATGTAAGGGACGTTCATTAATATCAAAAAGTTACGCACTTAAGCTTTAACTTTTTTTATTAGGTACACTTAGGATTTGGAATCAGGTCCATCTACTTTAGTTTTATTGTTTTGATTAGAAATGAAAATTGTCTACAAATCCAGATCAAGAATCTAATTAAATGTTTTAAATATTACATGGCCCAAAGCCTGTTCACCATTTGTCTTGGAAATCTTTTTAAAAGGCTTTTAAAATACCTTGTGGACAGAATGACACACTACAGACCTATCCTAAAAAAGAACAAAACAATTAGGTCTACAATTCTTGGCTTCAAATTGATATTTCCTCTGGCAGTGGTGGAAGCAAAAAAAAAAAAAAAAGAGTTTAATTTTAGGGGATTGAATTTTCTTGACTGGTGCTTGTAAAGTGCCGTTGATGCATTCTGCTCAGTGAAGACTAAAATAAAGATCCACTTATAATGTAACTAATTAAATACATCCATTCCAAATAAACTGTCAAACATTTCAGGAACACAAACGTTTGAAACTCTAAACTAGTTGTTGGTCTGAATGTTCTTATTATCTAATCTTTCAAAACTTAAAAGTTAAATGAAATAGCTTTAAGATTTTAATTTCTTCCGTGGTTTAAGGTAAAAATAAATTAGTGATACTGGGGAACTGCTGGGTAGTTAGCAAGAGATGGCTCCAGTTACTGCCACTGGCGTCATGGATACATAAAATCTCAGCTCATTAACAAGCATTTCTCCCTCCACCTTCTCTCATTTTAGTCTTCTTGCATCCTTCAGCAGCTTAGTCGCACCCACACTGTTCACAATTTGCTCTCAGAATACAGTTAACTTAATCCTTTCTCTGATTCCCAAAGTCTACAGCCTTTTCTTCTCTGCAGCAAACAACACATAACACAGACTCACAGCGTGACAACTGTTTGGTTCAGTGAAGAGAATGAATAAGCAGCAGGTAGAGGGAGGCTTAGCATGACAGGGCTTCAGAAAAAACACGATTGCAAACAGAGGCGGTGATTGACAGTTGACAACTTTTTGCTGCATAGTGTATCCTCAAAGACAGAGACTCCTGTCACCTAACTGTCCAGAGTGTGGGAAAACAATATCCATCATGTCTGACAGCCCTCAGAAGCAACATTGGTCCCACTGCAGAGGAGTCTAATTACAAATCTGTTAAGAACTACGACAGTAAGACAACCTGTAGACCCATATGGATATCTGTCAAGTAACAAGTAATAATGCCATTTCATATAAAGGTAAATGTGAAATCATCAGATGATATGCTTTGTCTTCGGTCTACAAAAATAATGTTGTGGCAGTTAAACGTCCAGAAATGTGTACTTTAACTACATGCGAGAGAACTGTTTGCTGGAGACTAGAGATGCAGCAATGTACTGTATATCATATTATACTGTATATCTAGACATCTAGATCATCATAATATTGTGACAAAGTCAACAAAGGAGACAACATATTCAGTCACCTTTGACTTGGCATTTGTAGATAACCTATATGGCTAAGACAGGCAAAGTTAGGAGCTAGTAGTTAAATATAGCGAAGCATTTAACAGTCCAAGTGCCAGATTTTTCCCTTATAAAGTTATTGAAATACAAACCAGAGCCAAATGAGAGTGAATATTGGACTTACATCTGTCATGTGGCCAGTCATTTTGTCAATATTGCAACCTTTTTTTAAGCATCTCTTCCAACTCACAACAAGGCTGTACTGAAACACAAGCTAATGCTGCCTCTTAGCATGATGAAACTTGTGCGTATGAGTAGCTAAAAACTACCAACTATACAACAGTGCAGAATCTCTTTGATGAAACCCCCCACAATCACTTACTATTCCCTCAAAATATATGTAGAGTAGATGAATACACTGTGTACTGGACACCAAACTCAAGTGGCCTTTTAAATCAGAGGTTAATTCCTGCCATATGAACATTTTCCATCAGGAAAGACTGCCATTTCTGTATCAACTGCCCTTTAGTATCTTACACTTACATTGAAGATATATACCCTTTAGCTATGCACTATGAAAAGTAAAATTCTAAATGTCCTCTAAGTTCAGACAAGCCTAAGCAACTCCTCATTTATCACCACATCCTCTCCAGCCCTGCAGAGAGAGGCTTCAGATAGCTAGCAGGCCCGCAGGGTCAGTCAGAGAACAGGTCCTGATATGATAAACACTGTCTGGGGTCCTTGAGGGAGGCTGGTTAGGGTCAGAGACAATTCCAGATCGACAGAGCCAGTGTCAATCCTGAGTAGGACATGTAAATGTTAAAAAGATTAAAAACTCATAATCTTTTTAGACAAGTCCCCCTCCTTTCCTTTTCCACCAATCACTAAACCCTGTGGAAAAACCCATAGAGGAGGAGAGGCGGTGGAGCACAGGCTATTGGCAGTGGAGATAATAGACGAAGGCAAATTGCGTTTCTCATCAGAAGTTTCATTAACCCCAGGACCCGAGTGGAGGGCATAATCTGTAACATTACCACTTTCTCACGTTTCTAGCTCGCGCTTAGTCGAGTCACTGCACACCTTTCACTATGTTCACATAGGAAAGGAAAAAAAAAAGCACCAAGAGCAAGCATCCAGCCCTGACAGGCAAGTGCCATTTCTGATTTTCTCTTTTATTCACACTCCTTCCTGTTAATTCAATCTCGTGTTATGAAAAAGGACCTAACCGATCATTTCACTATTTCACAAGATAACATGAAAAGTCAGTTTCAAAAGGAGGGTTTTTGTATTTCACAAGTCTCTCACACACACACACACACACACACACACACACACACACACACACACACACACACACACACACACACACACACACACACACACACACACACACACACACACACACACACACACACGTCTCATTTCCCCATTCTCTCTGCTGCACCTGGGAGACATCTTTAGGCAGGCTATTAGTCCAGCGCAGTGTGTGGGCTCTGGCATATGAATATTTATAACACATTGGAGAAGGTGTAGGAGGTTCAACCTTGACTGTGTTGTAATCAGCACATCTTTGGCTCTACTCAAAATTCCCATCAGTGTTTCTTTACTAAAAAGAGTAAAAATGGAAATGGAAAGACAACTCCATGTCCTCCAACAGAAAAGGTAGGACATGCATCCATAACTAAGCACTTAAAGAAGAGGAACTACATTAGTAGATGTGTAATCTTACATGAACACTCAACACACTCCACACCTGTCACAAAATGAAGTCAGATACTGTTGTATTTATCTTTTAATCTGAAAACTAATTAGTGCAAACAATGGAAGGAATAACTTTATTCAACATGGAGAAAAAATTAACTCTGCTGTGAAAAACAGACTGACAAAGAAGTTTTTTTGTGGAATATACAGGAATAAATTCTATTAATTGTCCAGATTCTGTTACTAATGTGCTCAAACAAAACGGCAGATGGTTCACACAAAATTCAGTGTCATATCTCAAAAGAGGCCCTACACATACACACACACACAACAACCACCTCCTTCCCCTAATGAGGCCTGGTGGTTTGTTGTGTGAAACTGCGGAGGTGTCGTTTTAATCACTGGAGTCAGTGTGGCGTGGCATAAGTTGGCCTTTTTTAATTACCTTACTGATTGAGCACAGTCAAGGATGGGGAGGCCTGCCCACACCCTGGATACCACCTTCTGAAGAACCAGCACCCACGCCCCATTCTGTACAGTGTAATGAACAGGTAACATTCAGATGTCCTCTGCCCGATATGTCAAGAGATAAGGGATGTGCGCCCACACTAACGAGACAATAGGACTAAAAACTTCACTTTGAGAGAGAGAGAGAGAGAGAGAGAGATAGAGAGAGAGAGAGAGAGAAATGAGAAGATATAGTGAGTTTGTCTGTGTTTGAGCCTTACAAACACAAGCTTTGAACCATATTATCAATAGTGACAGGGGTGTCATATGACAAGAAATATGTAATTAAACTCAGTTTATAAGTACTTTTGCACTTTTCAATAAAGGATTATAGAGATTCTCCTCATAATAGGACTTAACCTTTCAAAAAAGCTTCACCAAAACAATATTTATTTTAAGTTTCTGTTCCTAATCACTACTTTCTTTACTTCAATAAGTTTAAAACAACCCTGACAAATTATCACGTGATAAAGTTGATACGGTAAATGTGTTAGTTAACAGTCTACACATCCAGAAGACACAGAGCAAAATTAGCAAATATTATATTAGTATAGCTGGTCACCTGGTTAATGGTAGTCCGATATTCAATCTCCTTTTAGGTCAGTTTTTGGTCTAGCCTGACAAGCCAGACCCATGTCAAGATGTTGCCCTGGCTGCAAATTATATTTGCTGCCAATAGGGTGCATCTAGATTTCTAGGCTATTTCTGGTCTCCAACTGATGCTGAGAAAATACTCTGGCTCTTAAGTGGCTAAATGCTCCACTATGTTCACCAGCTAGTTACAGATTTTGTCTGTTGGCCATATGGTGCTGAACAGGTGGCATGCAGTGGGTTTTTTGTTGAAAAAAAGCTGCCTGTTGACCCAAAAACAACACTGATGAGAGTGGTGAGAGAGCTGAAGGATGCTATAAAGCACTGTAAAGCTGACAGGAGCTGCAGAGTCAGGTGATAACTCTGTGGTTTCTTCATTTCATGCGCCCCCTTTGTCATATGATCCATTGTTAAAATAAAAAAATAAAACTACAAACTACTGCTGAGTTTAACCTCACTATTTTGAAGTGCTCTTACAAACAGCAGGAAGAAGAAGGCTCATCATGACAGCGTGAACTCCACAGTGACGAAGCAGAATGGAGGGGCACTAATTACAGCGTAAATGTATTAACAATTAAAAAAAAAAAAAATTTATCATTTCATTAAAAGTTAGGGAATGGCAATGAATCATAATATGACCAAGGCTACTGTGAGGTGCATTTTAAAAGTAAAGAGCAATTACAATCTGCAAGAAGACAAAAAGCTTAAGGTGGCTCAAAGTAAACACCCACACAATAAACACTATCAAAATGTGATGTAGCTTAACTAAAAATAAATCCACGGACAGCTCATTTCCTCATAACCTTTGCCTTTTAATTTACCATTCTACTGAAGAAGCATTTTAGGATAAACTGAGCCATTACCAAGAACAATTAATTTCTTCTGTTTTTGAGCATTCACTCCTGTCTCTTGTTAGAAGAAACAAGACACAAGTTTGTCCAGCTGTCTCTTAGGTCAAAAATCACAAGTGCACAAATCCAGTACAAAACAAACTAATGGAAATAAGTGGAACATTTTGAAAAGCTAAGAAAAATTCAGAAAGCATTTAGTAAATTCTCACACAACTACTCCATCATCCATTCTATATACAAAGACGGATCTCGGTAAGCTTCTCTATTTCTTAACCTTAATTAATAAACCTTTGACCACCAGATAGAGATATATATATATATATATATATATATACACACACACATACAATTACTGAACAACATATGTCATAAAGCACTCAATCTAAATGTATTTCTCCATGTTATCATTTGTTCGTGAAATGTATTACAAATACTGATTTTCAGCATACTAAAATAAAACTCACCGACTGGTGCAGCAGGAGGTGGTGGTGGGACCAAAACTGACTCAGGCAATATTACTGGCTCAAGGGATTCTGGCTTCACTGGGGGCTGAGAAGGAGGTGCAACTGGTTCACAAGGAGCAGTATACTCAGGCAGGGGAGGTGCAGCAAATGGTGCAGCAAATGGCTCAGCAGACTGCGGGGACAAAGTGTCCCCTGAAGGATGCAGGGGTGGTGGCAGGATGGTGACAGGCTCGAAAACAGGAGGAGCAGAGAGGGGTTGGGATTCAGTAATAGGGGGAGCAATGGTGGGTTCCATCTTGACAGAAAGAGGAGGTGGTATGGGTTCAGCTACAGATGAAGGAGCAATGGGTTCAATTACTGGAGGAGAAAAAGCAAGGGATTGATTTATGGGAGGAGGAGAAGTTTCAATTGCAAGGGGAGGAGGAGCAAGCGGAGTGATTGCTTCCACCACCGCTGGGGCAGGGCAGGGAGCAAGGATCTGGGGAGCAATGGGAGCAACAGGGGGGAGAGATGGAGGCAAAATAACTGGCTCAACAGCAGCAGGAGCAGGGGGAGGAGGTACCGCCACAGGTTCAAAAGCAGGAGCTGCGACAGCATTAGCAGCAGCTGGGGGGGATGAGGATGGAAGCACCATGTCAATTATAGTGGGTGCTGCTACCTGTTCTGTAGGAGGTTGAGGAGGAACTGGTGGAGGTGCAGCCACAGTCTCTGTGGCAGATGGAGCTGCTGGAGGTGCAACAGGTTCTACAAGAGGAGGGGGAGAGGGCAAGGAGGTGATCGGGTCAAAGAGGGGAGGCACTGGCCGCAGGAGAGAAGGTGCAAGGGTAGGCGCCATGGAAGGGGGTGGAGAGGGTGCATGTTGGTGTTTATGAGGAGCTTCAGGTTCCCTCATGCGGTTGATGACATTCTCAGAAAGCTGCAAAGGAGAGTGGAAGAAAAGTTTCAGTGGAATAATGAGATGCATTTATAAAAGTAGTTTGATATAATCAAGTCGTTATATCTCATACACAAATAGTTAAAATAACTTCCTGTAAAACCATTACCACACCTCGTCGCTTTTACATTTTTCTTTATGTACAGACTGAACAAACGAGAGCTTTAGAGGTGCTGCGAGGCTGATTTTGTTTTTTTTGTTGTTTTTTTTTTTTTACAGAGCCAGGCCTAGCTGTTTCCCCTGCTTTCAATCTTAATGCGAAGGTAGTCATCTCCTGGCTTTAGCTCCATACGTGAGAGGCATCAATCTTCTCATTTAACTGCCAGCAAGAAAGTGAATACAGCCATTTCCAAAAATAGTTAATATGAAAAACTATACATTGTGTTTAACTGGATAAGTCAAAGCTTTGTTTTCAATCTGTTTACACCATCATTACAGCATTGGCATAAATAGGATCACACCTCATTGAAAGATTACAATAGCCGCACTTAGCGTACTGAGTAATAATGGACAGAGCCATGCCAACTAAGTCTTATCAGAGCACAGCACAGCCTGTCCAGTCCGAGTCAGTTTCGTTCAAACATTGAGTGACATTGAGTGACAGCAGAGCACGAGGCTGGTGACGTCAACGTCATCATTCCCAAAAGGACATTGAAAAGTTTACTGTGTCTTAATGTCATTGGCACTGCAGCTGTTATTACTGTTACATTGTATACTCTTTTATATCAACTTTCTGTGTAGCTTTCAAAGTGAATGTAAGTCAGGCTGCCAGGAGTCTGCTTGCATTAACAACTTACCATAGCTTGTAAACAGTTAGTTTAGTATTTCCAATACAGCCTAATACCCCGTTGTATTAACTTATATCATTTAAGGAAGTCATGCCACACCGGTTTACTCAACACCAAGCAGGTAGGCTATGTATTGTATAACGTTACTGTTAATACTGTCACTTACCCGTATGCCCTTCACCACTGTTATATTCTCGTTCTCATCTGACTCAAATGAAACGCGGCGGGTACTGTTGTTCGCTCCCATTATCAGACCGCAGGTTGTCAAAGTTTCAGTTTTCTACATGTAATATGGAAGACTGTGATGCACTTTTGTTTTCCTACAGTTTACAAGCGTTAGAGCCAGGTATAGCTGGCAAGGGCCCACACACCACTACTTCGGCAAGTCTACACTTCCTTAGCATGACGTGCTGGAAAAACGTGTAAGTTGATTGGACAGAAGGGTCAGCTGTCCTTACATCAGCGATTCTTATTGGTTATTGACTGCAAGCGTGTGGCCAGCCTGGTGAAAGCACTACTTGTCTGACATTCTCCAATTTCCCATTGTATTTCCAGTAAAATGACATCAACAGTATGTTCACTGTTTGATGTATGGCTTTTGAATAGCACTGTCCAGTAATAAATAACTATACTATTCTTGTTATTGGATACATTGGAAAGTTGTGACATCAATTGTATTAATTCTATTACCCACAGTAGCCTAAAGTAGGCTAATCTATATTGTGATGAGACATGAAAAAACATATACTTTGAATGTACACATATTTATAGCCTTGCACCGTAACAACATATAATGAATAACAATGCTAAAGTTTTTTTTTTTCATAATCAAATATTTTACAATCAGCAATATTTCTCTAAGTAAGAATAATACTACCTACTGTCTTCTGCAGTGACTTCTGATTGTTGATAAGGCTTACCATCGCTTTTTGGATTGCTGAATATAAACACCTAAACCACAACCCCTTTTTTTATTCACTCTGCTACATGCTCAGGAAACAATTTGGTCTGAACTCAAAAGTATTAAGGTTCGGTACCCAGCCCAATATGAATCTGAATAAACACTGAATAAATCACTTGCTTCAAACTTGTTTCATATCTAATATATCTGCATAATGGTGTTCAGCATGTAACATATTATTCAAGGTACAGTAAATAACAGGAATCAAAATACATTTCAATTGTTGCATAATGGACATAACTACCACCACCAGAAATCCATTTCACCACCAGAAATCCAATCCATTTGTCTTCTTACAGGAAGAAGACAAAACAGAGCAGAAAAGAGCAAAACTACAGAGAGGAAGAGGAGATGGGATGGCTAAAATGTTTGTTTTCCAATAGATGGAACAATGTCATCAGATTGATTTTAAAAATGCAGAATGGTAGAATGAGCTACCAAACCCATCAGGGAAAGCGAAGACAGCTCCTGAAATAGAGCTGCAACAAGAATAGAAGAGAGTGAATAGAATAGAGATGGAAATAGAGACCCATTACATGGCCAAATTCAGTGGCCATGTTCTCACTTAGAAACTTTAATTCAGAACTGGTCCAACATCCTGAGAATGGGCTAGCAGTCGGATGATTCTTTTTGGATCATTCATTCATTATTCTTGACAAATAAAGAAATTAGCGCAGGGGTCTTCAACGTTTTTTAAGCCAAGGACCCCTTAACTGAAACAATTCAATTTCAATTCAATTCAATTTTATTTATAGTATCAAATCATAACAAGAGTTATCTCGAGACACTTTACAGATAGAGTAGGTCTAGACCAAACTCTGTAGTTTACGAAGCCCCAACTATTACAGTGGTTGCCTCAAGAGCAAGCATTAGCAGTAGCTATTGCGACAGTGGCAAGGAAAAACTCCCTTTTTTTGTTAGGAAGAAACCTCGGACAGACCCAGACTCTTGGTAGGCGGTGTCTGACGGCACCAGTTGGGGGAGTGGTGAAACAGAGACGGAGCAGACTATTACATATTGTATAAAATTAAGTTGCATATTAAACTGGGCCTACAATAATGAGTAGGGCGGCCTAAAGCCTTTATACATACCTTTTTTGCATAGAATACTAATCTATTAAAATAATAATTGTTGGCATGATTTTATAAAGCATGTTTTAATGTTAAACATGCATGTGGCACAGTGAATCCTTAGGATTAACTGTATCTGTTGATAGTAAGCCTATCATCAGTGAGTTTTTTTCACAAATAGGTTGATTTATATTTGCTAATGATATGTTGGATTCAAGTGAAGGCATTTTAATTTTTGTCATTTAAAAAAAAAAAATAAATACAATAATTTGGCAGGGCCCCTGCAGTAACTCTGAGGACCCCCTAGGGGTCCCAGACCACCTGTTGAAGACCTCTGACTTAGAGCATTTTGCGTCACTTGACCCTTCAAAATTGTCACAATCCATGCTAGCCACTTCCACTGAAATTCTGATACAGTTTCCATACCCTGCTGTCTTTCCCTACCATCAATTGATGATTTCTCTGCAGCACTTTCCATTCATCGCGCTGACATCATGTTTAAACCACTCTTGAAGAGGGTATGTCTCTGCTCACCATTCTTGTCTTTCCTCACTTTGTTTTAGACATCTCTCAAACACACTTAACTGATATTTCTCTCACTATACGCTTTTGTTATTTGCATACCAGAGTATTTATTCCTGGGAATTAATGTGGACATCAAATGTTAATTTCATTTTCCACAATGAGTGTCTGAGTATTGCTATTCATTTTCTAAATCTGCCTTCTGCTCCCAGTAGAGGAGGGGAAATACAAAAGAAATCCTACATTCAGCACCAGAGGTGTGGACAGTTCCAAAAGCTGACTCATGAAGCAGAACTAATGTAATAAAAGAAGGCTTTACTTGGTAGAGAGGACGCTTACATTCAGCAACATGCAGCCAGTCAGAACAGACAAACAAATCCAAAGGGGCAAGCAGGCAGATTACCAAAGACAGAAGATAGATGAAGCATGATAGGAGTAAGCATGCAGGAAGAAAGCATAAAATGCTTGAAAGCAACGTAGATCTGATTTGACAAACAACAGTGGTGAGCATCCCACCATTTGAAACAATTTGGAAGCAGGTGATCAGAATGAGTGATAAACTTGACCAGGGTGTGCAGTGGGGAAGAAATTACCAGTTTGAGATTGACAACCAAAAATCATAACAGGCTGATGGTGGCTTTGGAACATATAGCCCTTTCGGTGATTCTTGTCAGCCTCAGTTCCAAAAGCAGCAGCTTTGAACTCTGTCCTGTGCAGAAGTTGAGCCCTTCTCCTAGGACAATTTGTTGGTAAAACAAAGTAGAAAAGTTTCCATTCTTTTAATTGCACTTGTTTGCAATTTTTTACATTCTGCCAATAATATTATTGTATGCATTTATGTAAATGCACTGATTTAAATAAATAATTGATTTAAATTTTTATTTACACAAAACCCCATCAACTGTAGGTGCATTTAGAGAGTCAAAAAAACGTTCTTTTTTTACTTTATACCATATACAGTATATAACATATGTATTTCAAAATCTTATACACCCTTGCAGGACATAAAATTGCAGCTGGAAATTTGATATGCCTCGAGGAGAGAGGATATTATAAGGAATGACAGTTCATAAGAATCATCCTCTAAACTTGATATATCACACAATAATCTAATGCTGTTTTTTGTAATGCTTTTTTCTGCTGATTTTTGTGTTTTTGCATTTTCTGCATTGTGTATGTTTGCAATGCCGTGCAAGCATAAATCAATAAAAATCTTTTTAAGATTTCATTGTGGTTGTGTGTACTGTAATATTATTTAAAAAAAATCCATATACACAGAGGACTAGCAAATTCAAATCGTTTACACAATACAAACCTTAATCAAATACATATTTTTAATATAAAACTATTTAGCAGAATGGCTGACATGTGCTGTATGTGCAGAAAGAAACAAATAAAGGTTATATGAGCAAAGTGGAAAAGAAAGCTAAAGATAAAGATAGAAAGGATTTTAGAGTGAAGGAGAGGATATCAATCACTGGGAATATGGTGGTAAGTCTTGAAAAAGCAACTGATGACATTAAGTGGTTATTTCAACACTGACCGTTTGGACAAGGTAATGACCAGGTTTTCAGGCCAGGACCATGTCCCTGAGCTAGGAGTCAATTTCAATTTGGACAGACTATACTATCTATAATGTATGTATTTGGATATATTACCTTTATTCAAACAACACAATAAAATACATGCAGATTTTGAGGTTTCATAGATTTTTGATTTTCTGTGGTTATCTGAGATAATATCCGAAGAGTTTAAGTGTTGTCATAATGTCATTGACAGATTTCCCCAAAGGGACTGCCTCATCTCTACAACAAGTCTATCATGAACATATTACGTAATGAAGAATTACAATGTGCAGTAATGCCCTAAGGGCACTCTGAAAAGCCTTAGGCAGTATTGAATACAGTGCGTGGTTGAAGTGTGGAGTTTGTTGTTTATGACAGAATTATTATAGTAAACATGATTATTATTAAGACTGACTCCTGACTTTGATACTGAGCAATTATGCTGCTTTGTGATCTGGTAAATCTTTTGGTAATATTTCATTCAATGACTATATGCAGGGGAGAGCCAACTAGGTTTTCCTGCATGTTCAGTGGCATTTTTCTCATATGTTACTGCCACCTACTTGTCTGATGATGTGAATATAATTTGCATCATTCTCATTATCTTGTTTTCACACCTTGCATGTCCTCCTTCCATACAACAATGTGAATCTGTTAACTTTTGATACTTTTTGTTGCTTTAAACCTCCCAGTGGCACACCAACAAATTGCTTTTGTTGCTATTACTGGTTAGACAACCTGCTACCTCAAAGCAATGATCACACAAGAAGATAATCCAAAACTGAGGTGGTCAGGTTGATCGCTGTAGTCTGTTAGGAAATTTACTTTTTCATCTTAGCCTTTATGTATTATTACTACTTTGTGGCAATACCTCTTACTTTGCCTTGATCTTGTGATGTTTGAGGTATTTCCACATTAGACAGCCATACATCTGTATTTAATTTAATACATCTCTGTGTCATCTCTGCAGAATTGAGTGCTTTACTCAATGAAGGTAACAGTTGAATCACGCGCATCTGGAAAAGAAATTGGATGAAACCTAAAATATAAAATGAGTTTAAGGGGCTGTATCCTTTTGTAGGTGGTACATTATGTCAAATATATGAGACACATGTTTTGTTTGATCCATTTCAAGAGTATGTGAAAAATCCAGAAGGCACATACAGTAATAGATGCAGTGTTTGGCTGTTTCCCTTATCCGCATTTCTATGGAAACAAGTAAAGAAGTATCTTCTTCTTAATCACCAAGGGATAACATGTTGTTAAGTTTCCAAGGGGTGTCATTGGAGAGGTGAAAATACTGTATTTACACAACCTTCTTTTCTTCTTCTCTTCTTCTATTTTTCTCGTATGATAATTATCCAAGCTATTATTATACATTAACACGGACTCATCACTTAATTAAAACCTGAAAAATTACATCGATATAGATTCCTATGACATGAATTTTTGAATGACCATATTTGAGAGAAAGTACCTGCTTAATTGCATGCTTTTGCTAAAAGAGCTCATTTTACTTAATCCAGATCAGCTGCTGTTTCCTAAAAAGCAACATAAAATAATTATGGCAGCTGCTGTTTCAAGCAACATACAATAATTATGTATTTAAAATTTAAACAGATTGAGTTGTGTTGTTTAAAGTGGCTAATTATTCAATGTGCTGTAAACACCATCTTCTACAGTATATTGTCTTAACTGAACCTTAGATGAAGGACACAGAGTCATTGTGATGCAGCATTTAGATCTATATATTAACAGATCATAAGGGCATGTCCTACAAATACCTTATTGCCCTTGTATTTAATCCACACACAGGTCAGTCAGTCAAAGCAATCACTTACTGTCCAAACACACATCAAGCTGAAAGAAATAACCTTGGTGCTGCATTATTGGAGAAAAGAAGCCCTGTAGATTAGTTGGACTGATGGGACATGGGCTGCAGGATAAGGTGATAAGAACTTCAAAATTAAACTTGGACCTGGGAAGCATAGGCACCTTCAGAAGAAAAACAGTGGCTCCTTCATGACACAGCGATTGTTTCTTTTTTTTTGCAAGAGACACAAAGATCACCCACAATGTTATCTCGTCAGTCCACCAGTGCATCAATCACGACCCAGGCTGCTGGGAATCGACCCCCTTTGGTCCAGAATCAATGCCCTCTTCCATTCTCATTGGTACAGCAGAGATTGTCAGAGATACAGCGCAGGAGCGCCCTGCCAAATCCAGCAGTATATGTTCTAAATGGGGAAGGCTATTAACTCACTGACACACTGTCTCTTTCCTTTCTTTTCTGCTCAGCCTTTCCTTTATCAGTCAAGTGAGGACTGGATTGGAAATGTTAAAATAAAACAGGTTTTCCTATTGTGATATTTGTATTGTATACAAAACATTACTTAAAATATAAATATAAAACGTATAGTATTATCGTATACATTATCATTACACCACACAGCAACTTAAATCAGTATCTGTACCATTGTGCACAACATACTGGATGCGTGCATGCAGAACAATTAGGCTACTGTAAGCATAGGCCTATACAGTTCAAAATTATTTTCAAATTAAAATGTGATTATTTGAATGGCTGATGTGTCTACACATTTTTTTATGATAACAACTGTAATCATGTCATGTTTAAGTTTTGAGTTGCCGAGTACAACCCAGAACTCCCTCAAATTTGGAACATTGGGTGTAAAATACCTGCTTCCATTCAAATAAAGAAACCCCACAGAGAATTTAACTACCAAATTTTTTTTTAAATTTTATTTAAAACTATTTTCTATACCCTTTATCAACGTAGTTACACCATACGTTTCAAATGTGTGACTGTGACCCTGTTTTATACAGTCTATGTGACCAAAGCAGAAAAGAAAATGTGCAGTGTGCACCACTGCTGACAGAACTACCTTCCATGTTCAAACTACAACTCCCAGAATTCCTTCGTGTAACCTCGCGCTTCTGTCTTCCTGTTTGGGTGCCGCAGCAGGAAAAATGGCAGCTGAGACTGGGCGATACAGGACTGCAGTTACCAAAAACAAAGACCCTTCTGGTCTTCTCATCTCTGTCATAAGGTAAGGTTGGTCACACTCTTTATATTAACCATACAGCGCTGTTAAGACGGCAGACAGCCCTTGAACTGTGCTCGCCTTTGCTCTCAGACTCTGATTGACAGCTAGCTTTTTATGCTAATTGCTACGTTAGCAACATCCTTTCTGTGTTGTAAAGCTCACACCTTTGCTTTTTTCATTTACAATATAAGTTATATGTCGGTTAATATTAACAGCGGTTTTATTTATTCCTGAAGTAGAAGAGAAAGGTTGAATCTTTACCACAGTGTGTGGCTCTCACAACTTGAAGCTCATCGATTATTCGTGTCACAAAAAGGCAATGTTTTCCTAAAAAATATAAGGCAGTGTTTTCCTGAAACAACTGGACGAAAAATATTTTGCACGGTGTACAGTTGGGTCAGTTTTTTTATTCCAATTGGCTCAACGAAGTGAAACAAGCTTGGAGATGTCTCTTCGTAAAAGTTGCGAAGATTTTCGAAAAGACTTGTCTGGGATTTGAAAGTTTGACTTGAGTTTATTTTGTAAGAGCACAGAGGCTTATTTCTGTATTCAGATGTAATGATTAGGAATATCCATGGGGGCCTTGTAAGTACTCCAATGGGACTTCAGTATAATACAATACATTGTTTGATTTACATAATTTAAACAGAAGATGCCTTTTTTAAAACTAGGATCAAATGAGCTTTTTCTGCGAAATATGTGAAATGATGCTATATTTGACAACACCACTACTTTTGTTGCTGTTAGATCCAACTTACCTGTTCATTTTTGCCATGCTGTCTAAACTGTATGATGGCATACAAAGTCACTTTTCTTCTTCTACCTTATGCCAATTGCTTTATATATGCTCCTACTAAGCTCAAACAAAGTTTGTAACTGCCATTTCCTGATGGTCTCTGCTCTCCATTCGTTAAACCACATTGTTGACTGGATTCCTATGTATTTTATGCTTTTGTGTTTTACTACGATTTACTGTGATTTATTGTGCTTTTTATGATTATCGATTTGTTATAATGTATTCATTTATTTGGCCTGTGAAGCACGTTGTGACTCTGTCTGTGATAAGTGCTATACAACTAAACTTTATTTACTTACTTACATTCCAACATTCGCTGATACAGCGTTGTGGAGATAGGTCTGACATTGGGACTACTCTAACATTGATGCTTCATTCAGTCTCATGATAAGTATTTATTATGAGTTGAATTCTACCTTTCCTTTCCCTCCTCTCCGATGCAGGACTCTGTCCAGCAGTGATGATGTGCAGGACAGGGAGACAGAGAAGGGTCGTCTGGAAGAGGCCTTTGAGACATGCGACAGGGATTTAGATGAGCTGATTGTTCAGCACTATGCTGAACTAACCACTGCCATCAGGACCTACCAGAGCATCACCGAGCGCATCACCAGCTCCCGCAACAAGATCAAACAGGTAGAAATGAGAGACTAGTATACAAAAAATGGACACTGGAGGGTTTGTGAAAACCATAACTAGAATTCATGCTTACATTGTTTCTGATGGATTTCAGAGCAGTCATTCTTAGCTGTGTAATTAAAAAAACAAACACGTTTTTCATTTTCATTTTTACTCTTCATACACAGAAAGGGTTTCTTATCTCAGTTTTTAGGCTTTTTTATTCTCTAAGACTGAAAGACAGATTTAATTAACACAAATCACATTCACCCATGAAGAAAACTGCCTACTTAAAAACCGTCAGCTGAAGTCAGAATCCTTAGCTTCTGGACATAATTTTCACACTTGTAAAAAACATTGAAAATGTGGAGGTCAACCCCTCATTCCCCTCCATGAGTAAGCCAGTACAGATTTGGCAAAAAAGACATGCAGTATTCCTAGTGCTTTTTCTTAGCAGGGTAAACTGAATTTTAACCAAGGTGTGCTGGCACAGTTCTGTCTTTAAATGATGACTTAAGAATAACTTTTCACCACTGCATAGGCCTGCAGACATTTTGACTTGTTATAGTCAAAGTAATGGTGTTAGTAATAACATTAATGATGGCTCCAATCTATTCAAGTATCCCAGTTAGCCATGGTGGTAGGGCTGGGCAATATATCAATGTTATATATCGATATCAATATGTGAGGCTAGATATCGTCTCAAATTTTGGATATCGTAATATGACACAAGTGTTGTCTTTTCCTGGTTTTAAAGGCTACATTACATTAAAATGATGTAATTTTCTGAACTTACCAGACTGTTCTAGCTGTTCTATTATTTGCCTTCACCCACTTAGTCATTATATCGACATCACTGACAATTATCAAAAATCTCATTGTGTGAATATTTTGTGAAAGTCAACCGTACAATATCGCCGCATTAGCGATATTGAGGTTAAAAAATATTGTGATATTTGATTTTCTCCATATCACCCAGCTCCACATGGCGGTGTGAGAGTAAGCCAGCATGCACAATACCAGGAGCCTGAAACTTAAACATCAAAATGGAATTCAGCCATTATTCAGTTTTATTATTTACACCCGTACTTTTCATACTGTAACATGTCAATTTGTCACAAAAAGTCCTATTTGCCAATGTGTGCTTGTGTCTTTTTCTTTCCTTCTGCTTTTACCTCTGCAATCTCCCAGCATAGCTCTGCCCAACCTCAAATCAGCTAAGCTAATCAGCCAGAAGTGGAAACACCTGTGCAGGTGTGCAGTACAAAAAATAACGCCAAACAAGTATTAATGTCTCCCACACCAGTAAATCAAGTGTTTGAAAAAAGTTTCAAGGGACACGATCACTTTCATTGGCATTTCAGACAATCTCTGCACTGATTACACATTCATTTCTTTTAGGGGTATTTAAGTTTTATGTAAGAGCCAATTAGTGCCCTTGGTATAAATAGGAACCAATCTTTGGTTCCTCGGGTGCAACCCGGAAGCACATACAGTTTTTGACCACACGCACACACCAACACCACAACACTACAACACCACAACACTACACAGACATACACACAAGCAGTGATTTGTCTGGAAACCCAACTAAGATCTCATGGAAATAAATGGAACCAATGGTTTTAACTGCAAATATGACTTGGACTTTCATTGATCAAAAAGGTAAAAAGTGCATCATTTACTCTACCCGTGGAACAGCACCTCAGGGGCTTAAAGCTTGGGCTAAGCCTCTACATTTTATTTTATTATTAATTATTAATGTTATGAAGTTATGTCACCTTTATAATGGTTACCCATTATTTTGTGTCACTTAAAAAATCCAGTTTGTTGCAGGAAAAAAAGGGGGTTGGTTAAAGGATGCATAGCTGTCATGTACCTTGCTTTATAGCTCTGGCTTTTGGTAGTGTGGCAACAGCACCCCCCTATTTTCACATCCCGGGGTTGCAAACTCTGAGCTCATGAGAATGAACATTTTGCATTCTTGACTTGCCAACAACTCATTTTTTTTAGCAGTCATACCCAGAAATTAAACAGTATTTAAACCATTGGTCAGCCATGCATTTACTATTTAAACTCTTCGAGAAGTAACCTGTATGGTAGGGATTTTGTATGACTGGACCACTCCGAAGTAAGGAGTGACTTACTTAGAACAGTGTGTTTTCAGTATTTGTAGTAATGGCTTGATCTACACTTCCAAAATGCTTTTGTTTATTGGTACTGCTGCACCTAAATGTGCCTAGTGGACAAGTATTGTGTCTTCTTTTTTTTTTATTTGAACTCACTCTTTCCTGCAGGTGAAGGAGAACCTACTGTCTTGTAAGATGCTTCTCCACTGCAAAAGGGATGAACTAAGGAAGCTGTGGATAGAGGGCATCGAGCACAAGCATGTCCTCCAGCTGCTGGATGAAATCGAAAGCATCAAGCAGGTCCCTCAACGGCTGGAGGCATATATGGCAAGCAAGCACTACCTTCATGCCACAGATATGCTGGTGAGTAGATTAATGGCCAGAAATGTGGTTGTACAGGAGCATCTTTGTATGTGTGAGCTGTATAGTTTTTTTAGTTAGAGAGGCAGACAGACAGAAAAAGACAAAAAAGAAAGCGCTTGATAGATTTGGTCATCCAAATAGGTTTGGTTTAGTTTAAGAAAGTGAGAAATGGAAAAATGAACAGATTCTTGTCTCGTTTTTGAAGCTGTGGGAAAACCTATTGACACATGTAAATGCATATGAAGCAGTACTAAGTCAGTGACATGCTTCTGTGACCCATGGTGTGCACAGTACGCATACATAAACCCCAGTGTCTATGAAGTGTTAACGCTAAAATTGATTTCCTGGCACCTCTCATCCCTCTGAAGAATCCTTTTCTAGCCTTGAACAGTCTAGTGGGTGCAACTCTTTTACTTCAAGAGAACATCATCTAAGTGCAGTCAGGGTGCTGCAGGTGTGTATGTTTGCGTGTACTCTTGTTCTTTTGATGTGTGTTTTGCAGTACGCTCGGCAGGGGAGCTGGAGGATGGTATTGAGAACTAAACGACCAGGCTCTGTGACCAGGCTCATTTCCTTTCCTTTACTTCCTCTTCCTTTCTCTTTCACACCCACACATCTTCCTTCAGACTTAATAATAGGTAATAATTAGTTTGCTAGAATGGGGTTATCTGAGGAGGAGGAAAAAAGAGGGATGACGGTATGCCCAAAGGACCATGAAAAATCCTCTCTGTGGGGGTGGAAAGAAGTGGAGCTTCATTCAACCTGTGCTCAGTCAGTACAGCGTGTTTTGAAAGGTTGTGGAAAGTTCAAAGTCAGTTGGACGCTTCGCCTCTTTTTTGCTTACTTGGAATGCGCTTCACTTGATCAGGATAGTGCACTTTTATTGCTATGTAGAAAGCACACTTTAAAGTACATTTTAAATGCCTATATCAAAATCCTGTTGGATGCATTCGTTACACCTTTTGCTTTGGCGACATATTTATGCAGTCCGTGAATAAATAATGTATCAACAGTCCACTAAGCCAAAGTAGATGAAATATAGGTTTATATGAAATCTTTAGAGACTTTTTTTTGCAGTGTTGTCTGCATTTTTCTGGATATACTAGAGTATATACTGCCGAGATACACTCACTCTGTCTCTCCACTGTAACGTAATACTGCCTGTGTCACTTCTCTGAGAGTCCCTGAAGTGTTTATTCCCATCATGCTGTCACTCATTACAGCACTCATCTGTCAGATCAACGTCTTCTTGGTTTTCACATGCGCATTCTGTTGCCTCTTCTCTCCTTATAGTCTATTTTTCCCTCTCTGTTCTTTCTTTAACAAAAAAGTTGTACATGTTTTGTGCTTACATACTCGCAGTAAATATCTTTATTATTTTGCCGTGTAGTGTGGCAAGAGTAGACTAGCCAGGAATGAACTTTCTAGCCTCTCTATCTCTCCTTCAATGTGTCTCGCTCTCCATAACGTGTGTGTGTGTGTGTGTGTGTGTGTGTGTGTGTGTGTGTGTGTGTGTGTGTGTGTGTGTGTGTTTATTTATTTATGTGAGCCTTATCTCTAAGGGTTGACAATTAGAATTCAGACTATGCTCTCTGTCTGCTATTGAATGGCAGTCTTAGACCCCATGGGTTTGGTTTAAAAGGAGACTGGCTTTGGTTCCAGAAAAAGTATTTTCCTATCCTATTCCTCCTCTCCCATTCCCTTGTTTCTGTAGTGTCACAAAACCCAGGTGCACACACATAGATACTGACACCCCCCTCCCCTGGAGCTCAGAGCTTATTGATAAGCTGCCATCCTTCTCTTCTCTTCTCTTCTGTCCTTCTCACCATCTCTCTTGCTCCCGACAAAATTCACTAGAGGCTTCATATCCCTCTTTATGCTGACAGGCCCGGCCCCATAATGATGTAAACCAGCCTTCCTCTGTCATCCCAGCCCAATGGTAATGAGATCCCCCCCCAACCACACACACATAAGTGTTAAATGATTTACAGTCATACAATCACACACATATAATCATACACAGACACATCTGGGAGGCATGCACACACACACACACAAACACAAACAGGACACGTAAAGTCTTGCAGCCATGCCGAGTTATTCTATTAAACCAAAGGGGGCTGATCATGCAGCGCATCAGCTCATCTTGTCACTAATGTGGCTCTCATTTGCATCAACACACACTTGACCCATGCACCCTGCCCAGCATCCTCCCCCTGCCTGCTACCCATTCCCTTCTGGCCTGCCCTGGCCATGCAAATATTTTTCGCAGCGCTATCATCTGGCCATTAGTGCTCTAAAAATACACACATAAATGCACATACATACACACATACAGACTAGCACATTTTTATGAAGATTTATTATTTGCAAACATACCACATCTGCTGCTGCTCCTGAGGACACTGAGAAAAGAGGGAAGCAGAGAGGGAGACTGGGTGAATTTAGAGAAATAAAGAGCATGACTCAGGAGGGCATGAGAAGTAAGGTCATTTCTTTGGAGCGAAATCTATTATATTAAATTATTATTATAAATATTTTAATAAGGATAAAATAAGGAAAATAAAAATAAAATAAAGCATTCAATTAATTAAATTAATTAATTTATTTACAGTTCAATCAATTAGGCCTAAAACTGGTTGTAAGGAGTGCCATTGTGGTTGTCCATCTCTTTGTAAACATGGAGTGAAGCTTCACCATTGCAGACTTTCTTGAAATAGGAGACAAAAAGGGAGCTTCATGAATTGAAGAATCTTGAAGACTGTCTAACCTAATAAGGGAATGATGGGGATAGATAAGGCTTTGACTGAACAATGACTAACCATTGGGTTTCTTGATTTACATCGGAAGTAGAATGTGTAGTTTCGAATGGAATGATCTAAAGCTGGTCTGACAGGCCGATTTGACTCTGATTGCCAATTGACTGATTTCCATTAGACACCATACATTGGTCAGATTTTTCCACCAACAGAGGAATACTAACCACAGGTTAGTGGGATGATACATTCATTTGTTTGTCTCTGTAAAGCCCTTATGCAGTTACTGTTGGGTAAGAATTCAATAAGAACAATGAGATCCTCAAGCTGTTTTTTTCCTGTACATAATTTTCCTATATTTATAAGGGGGAGCTTTCAAAGAGCAATGCATGTGTAGCCCTCCCACCTCCACCCTCTGGTGTTGGTTGTGTAATGATTGTTTTTCACTGGCCATGAAAGTGTTATGTAAATTAGCCACAGACTGAGTTACATTTAGATTTTAACCATTTGGTGTGATGTCCCCGGTTCAATTTCGGGCCAGGTATCTTTGTCATGTCTTGTCCCTATCTCTCTCCCTGCAGTCTTTTCTGTGGCTTAATACTGTGGGTTGTCCAGTAAAGGCAAATGCCAGAAGATAATCTTTAAAAAAATCACACATGACGAAACTTGAAATCTACATCTATAGTAAGGTTAACCTGTGATTGGCTGGTATCTTGTCATATGCAGGTGTCAGCTGTGGAGTCCTTGGAAGGCCCCCTGCTGCAGGTGGAGGGGCTTGGTGATCTGCGCCTGGAGCTCCATGGCAAGAAGCTCAACATCCACCTTGTACTCATTGATGAGCTGCACCGACACCTCTACATCAAATCCACAAGTCGCCTAGGACACAAGAACAAGGACAAAAATGCTGTTCGCCTTCCAGGGTAACGGACAGTTTCTTATTTCTTAAATGGTTACCACTTCGGGGGGTCCAGATCTTTTCACAATAATAGAAATGTGAAAATAGTACTTCAGTGTCATCAGGGGATGCTTGGCTGTTCAGTTGATTGTGCACATTCAAGTGTTTTATTATTGCTTTTGTTCTTGTGCAAGATTGTACTGCATTTTAAAACATAACCTTTTAACTTTAAGATACAGTAAATAGAGATTAGAGATTTAATCATCACATTTCATTTTGTTTCCTTTATTATCATCCCTATAGGATTCTGCAAAGCTGTAGTTATTCATCTATGGGCCCACACAACAAACATGAATGTATTTTCTTACAGTGTTTTATCACTAATATACTAATATATAACTGGTCTGTTGCCAAAAGACTTTCTTGTTTGCCTTCTTGTAGTCAAAAAAATGTAGCCTTCAAAGGGCTTTCTTCTTTGAAAAGTTTTGACTGTATAGATGTGTATTCATTATGAGTTACTCCTTTGCTGGGACAACTTGCCAATTATTTACTGTATGGAAACCAAGCCAATTACATTTATTTATATATATATATATATATTTATTTATTTATTTATTTTGTGTGTGTTTGGTTTCCAGGGAACAAACCTACCCTTCTGGGAGAAAATGTTACTAGCAGTAAATGAGTCAGAATTCAACATATAGAGTTTCTGTGTGACCACCAATGATGCTTCAAATGATGAAGTAGGCTTTGCAGCCACTGGGAGAATAACTTAAGCTATGCCTCCGTGACCAGGGGGGCCAGTTTCTTAGTTTCATGATGCAGCCATATAACCTATTAGGGATAATGCGGCACAATGGCTTCGAACACACTGTTGAAGCTGTTGAAGTGTTATTTGCACTTTGTGTATGTGTCTGTGTGTGTGTGGGGTGCCGTAATTATGGTGGCTGGGTTGGTGAGGTACAGTGATGTATTACTGAGGGTCAGCCAGTGACAGGTCCTGGCCTTCCTGTATTGGGTCCCCTCTAACAACAAGCCAGCCTCCATACACCCCACTCACTTAGCAGACACACTGTGTTTATACCCAACAATTTAAAGGACCTGGATTGCTTCCACCTCCGGCTTAAGGCTTGATAAATGGCTCATTGGAAATCAGCAGAAATCCCACCCAGAGATGCAAGCTTTTTTTGTTATAACAGTAGATTGTTTTTGTTAGAAAAAGCCAGGTTAGTGGGCACATTTCTGTTAGCGCATACTAAACTTTGATATCTTATGATGCGAAGCTATTACCTTAGATTTTTTTTATTTATTTTTTTATTTGAGCCTATACCTCTCATAATAGTTGCAATATCATGTTTTATACGAGACAGAAAGCATAGCATTCAATAACATTACTTTATCTTGATAATCACTGTCTCTGGTTTATTTTTCTCTTCGCAGCTCCACTCCCAAAGACACATCTCCAATGCCTGTGTTGGATGTCAGCAGTCTGTCCACCCCACGCAAGCTCTTGGATTCATCACAGTTCAGCACACCTGGATCCAGCAGTGGTACGGTCCTTAGATCATATTAGATTGGGGAGTAAGAGGGACTTATGGCAGGTGCCTTAGCAAAAAGAAGGCGTGGAGATTATGTGAAGGAAAAGAGAAGCAAAAAGAACTGTGCATTTTAAGAGGGTGTTTCATGAAAATAAAAACATTTGTTATATGGTTTTCTCTCTATTAGAATGGCTTACATTAGGAGAATTATAGAGATAAACACATCAACAAAGCAGTATTGTTGGTCTCTTTGGATAACAAAGTGTGTGGATTTTAGTTTGCAATTTTATTTTTACTGTGCTGATATCCTTAGTGATAAGGAAGTCATTAGCATCATTCTGGCTTACATCCATTTGCATGTCATTATGGGTGTGTATTGCTAAGCCTTCTCTCACACACACACACACACACACACACACACACACACACACACACACACACACACACACACACACACACACACACACACACACACACTTCTATCCCTGCAGTATATGTCACAACATCTTCAACTATGATCGTAATATACATTTCCCTCGCTAATATTATAATCATCCTTTCTGTACAATTAGTCAACCAGCATCTCTGTCATCACAGCAGGGGAACAGCATTCATTATGCTCAAACTGGTAACCAGCGCTTTAACAGGGACTGATAATGCAGACTTTTAACTGTATTCAGCAATGTATGAATTCTCTCTTGGTTGTTGGGGCGTATAGTCAGCACTGCATTCCTTGCAGGCAGAGAACAGGAACGCAAACAAGAAGATAATGAAAAAAGTTAATCCTGCAATAACTTGGTGTTCCCTTGGTGTTTCTGAGTTTTTATATTAAGTTTGGCACTTTTTTCACCACCCACTCTTGGCGTTCGAAGTTAGCGACTCTCGGTTTTCTTTTTAGCTCTGTGGATGCTAAGCAACCATAGAAATAATAAAATAGAAACATCAAGTTCTATTTTAGCATATGATAGGTTCCTGAAAAGCAAGGTTTCCCTTAAAGCTACAATGCAACCCAACATTTTTATTCCATCCAGTGGTGGTTTAATTAACCTGAGTAGTTCTCCCTGTCGTTCCCTGTCTCTGTCTGTTTTGCGTTTAGCTCCTACTTTACTGAGGGCTTATGTCGGCTACAACTGTCATTTCAGTTATGTACCTTTTACTCCACCTCTTTTTTTATTCACTCAGCTTAGCCCCTCATCCTGAATGTGTGTGTCATGACCTCAAAACACACAAATGTACGAATTACCACTAATACATTATAAATATCTGTTCAATTCACCCACCCGGTGGTCCTAAAAGTAAAAGCTAAACCACAGTTGTCCCTACATTATGCAAAGAGAACACTGGCAATTAGCTAGTAAGTGCCTATGCACCATCATGCTAACAACTGTGGTCACGACACTGCAGCCAGCTTCCATCAATGGCCTAGCTTGCCATTTTGTTTAATAGCATTAGAGCACCTCATTTGTAGCTAGTAATTGTCATAATTATTACAAAAACTACAGTTGGAATGGGGGAAAAGAGGAAATACACCCAAAGTCCATTAACTTGTCATAAACATTAACTCTCTTAACGTGCTTTGATGGGGAATTGGGAGGCCCCATCTAATGGAAATTAGAGCATCATTCAGTGCTGCCACTCTCCATTTAGCCGCTAATGTGGCTAAGTCAGATGAAAAGAGCATTAACAGGGGAGGATAACGGGATAGGTGCAGATGTGTGCGATCAGAAGAGAAATATGTAGTATATTAATGTAGTTGAATTTTAGTGTGCTATTAAAAAGGTGATAGTTGAATCATGGTAATTAGATTTGTACATATGTAGCTGTGTTTGGGAAACTGCAAAGGAGGTAACAAATACCTCCAAAGTTTTAAAATGTATCAAAGAAGCGCCCGTTTTATGTATAAAGTATAAATGGTAGCTCAGTAGAGTATTGTAGATTTGAGATGTTTGCGTAGGTGACATGGCATGTCTCCAAGGATTTTGTCTTTTGTCTTTGAACAGTGGCTCAATACACCCGACATAAAGATGGACAACAATTGGTTTATGAATGTACAATTTAAAAAAAAAAAAAAAAAAAAAATTCTCTTTTTTGTCAGTTTTTTTGCAACTGTCCATTATTAAAGGTGCAGTAAGCCATTCTGCGTGAATATTGTTGATATTTGAACTCAACTGCCAGACAAAAATCTCCGTCCCCCAGATTCATGGACACGCATTCTCATAGCAACCACTTCTGTTAGTGTCTCTGACTAAACGAAAAATGGCATGTCGATATTAGCTCAAGTTAGGTTGTGGACTGTCGCTACTTCTGTAAAGCCAAGCGGTTAGGAGCAGCCATTTCAAACAATAGCAAACGGATGAGGTTAAACTGACCTATTAAAAAGAGTGAAACAGCAAAGCTAACGTTATTACTCACTTGTCCATGAGGAGAGCCCTTTATTAGTTTTTTTTCCCTTTTGAAATCACAGAGTTTTCTGCAGCGGTGAAACCATGGTATTCTTGTTGATAACTCCTCTCCGGCCGCTCTCTCCCCCCGCCCCCATCAGTTGCTTGCACGCGCCACCTGGTGCTGATTGGCTGGAATAGTGTTTGGCTCGAGCGCACCATTCTTTTTGTTTTGCAATTACACAGCCAGGGCTGTGTGGGAACACCAGATTTTTTTTCAGCACACACAGAAAATAGAGAGCTAGGTGACCGTGAGGAGATATTCGCTGAATTTAACAAAAAGTGTATTAGATTAACATTGATTGCTATACCTTTTAAAATAATTGGATCCCTATGCCTGTAAATATTTTGTAAACAGGTACAGTGCGTGTTAACCTATGTGTATGTGCATACTTTCTTTAGTGCGTGAGCTGCAGCAGGATGTGCGGGAGTTAAACCAAGCGGAGCTCTCTGAGGTGGATCCAGAGGAGAACAGTGCTGAGTTCATGGGCATCCTGATCAAGGTAGACATGAACACTACACACACTGTTAATTGTAGATTTCCACACCTCCAATATGTTACATCCACCCTTGTGTTCTGTGCTGTTATTTCAGTGTCTCTGTGCTCTTGCTTCAAGTAAAGTGTTTGTATCGTTGTTTTTCTTCAGGCTCTGGCCAAGTTGAAGAAAATCCCTGAGACCATCAAAGCCATAATGGAGCGGCTGGAACCTGAGCTGAAACAGATCGTCAAGAGGTCCACCACTCAGATAGCAGACCATGCTTACCAGAGAGGAGAGAACTTGGCCCAGGAGAGCAAGCCCAGGTACAGTAATGAGACACAGAAAGGCACTATGTTAGAATACCATGGCTTCTTGAGAGTGTGACCAATTCCCTGAAGGGCAAGGATTGCCACAGATCAATGAAAAAATGGAGAAAACTGAAGGTGAATATTTGATAGTAAAATAAGAGAGAATGGGAGATACAGTTAGTAGATAGCCAAGAATAGGAAACTATAGGAAGTTCTGTGGAAAGATGAAGGCCATCTTTTTGAAATGATGTTGCCTGACAGCAAATAATAACTAGAATCAGCCACAATTCCAAAAAATGATCAGTGTAAGCAGCAGTATGCAGCTACTGTTTAACCACTAAAATAATATCTTAATAAGACTTGTCACTTGTAATCCCCTCAGTATTGTATCTTTGCAAGAGTTTTATTAAAGCAGCCTGCTTGCTTATTCTTCTGTACTTATAGTATTCCCATTCGACTCAATTCCCTAGTGTCATTTACTACAAGCTGCCCACTCTCTTCAGTGGTTGCTAAAGTTTATTCTTATTAATACAGTAGAGCGCTTTATAAATAATGATATAACCTGGATTAATCACCAAGTCATGTTTGGTGTTAACATGCAGAACGTCTTTTAGGTATTTTTTTTTTTTTTTTTTTTTTAGAGCGGACAGCGAAGGCAGTAGACAACATGTTTTGAATGCAGTCCCACGGTGTTCATAGTCAGACAGTCAACCAGGTATGAAACACAGTAAAGGCTAGGACTGGAGGCACACCTTCCTCAGACCATGAAAACAGATACTCTGCTGCTTTAAACCTAGACAAGTCATGGTTAACCCCCCCCCCCACACACACACACACACACACACACACACACACACACACACACACACACACACACACACACACACACAGTCACATCATAAAAGCAGTCACATCAGCTCCTGCAGACATACACATACAGTGAGCAGACTTGGGAAACACAGGTCTCAGGCCACTGATCCTGAACCTTTTTAAGAGGAACGTCTTGTTTTCTGTCAGGGATGTTCTCTTCGGCCTCGTCTGCCTTCCCTCTCCAGGTGCCTGCTGAATCTCATCTAACCGCAATGTAACAGGCCTCCTTGTAGCTCATTCCCAGCTCTACTCCTTACAGATTGTTTTAAGTTTGCCTGCGCGTGCGTATGTGTGTGAGCGCTAAACACTGTATTTGTGTCGGAGCATTCGCATTGGGGCAAACACTTAAGAGGTTTGTTTGTGTGTTTCAACTTGGATGCATACACACCTTGTTCTGCCTATGTTCACACTTTAATTTAAAGTCGAGGCTTGTTGCTATGGAAACTCTAACCAGTGTACCAGTTGAAGGGAACAATGGTCTTGCATATTGCACACTATATTTTATAGCACTGCAGACTAGCAGGCAACATTTAAGCACTTTACAGCATATACGGCGGTGCATGGCTTACTCTCGGAGGTTTATGTTCTCATTCAGGTCCTCAGTGATCGGCCACATTGAAGTGCACTTTCACTAGATTTTTACTTTTAGTAAGATACTCCATCCAACGTTATTTGCATGCATCACTGATCTGTGAGTCTGTCAGTATAATTTGCATAAAATCAGACTTGTTGAACTCCCTTTTTTCATTTTGCATTACAAAAACAGAGCATTATTTCTCCTTGCTTTGTGTTTTTGGTTTAGGAAATTCTGAATCCAATCTCAATCCCAAAGAAAGAGCACAGCTTTCAAGTAGTAGTAGTAGTAGTAGAAATGCTTGAATGATCAAAGAACATTAAGATAAAAGGCTAAGTATTTTAAATCCAATTTAAAAAAACAAGCAAAGCACATTGATCACAAGATTGATTGCTTGTCTCTTTTGTACAGTTTTTTCTTCTTCTGCCTGTTCAGTAGAGTGGTCATTGGGAAACGTCTAAAGGACACATTTGTGTTAATGTGTTTCTGCTCTGTGGATTTGAGAATGATGGCAGGATGACCTGGCACATTTAATATTTCAAAAATGGTTCTTTAAACACTCTGCAGGCCCCTATTTACTGTAATTTCATTATCTGTGGCTGACAACCAACCTTATAATAATCTAATATGGACACTATCATTGTCCTCCCAAAATGAAATAAACACACACACACACACACACACACACACACACACACACAGTTGTAGTGTCTGTCAGATAGTTAGGGACTGTACATCCACATCTGAGTGCTCCCTGCTGTCTCTCCCAACTGTTCATCAGCCGTGTGTGTGTCAGCTTCGATCCTGAGGGGAAATGAGAAGTGAGGCCTCTAAGAACAGACAATATGGATTAGGATGGCCTCCACTGGGAGATAATGAGGAGGACTCCGCTGTCTACACTTCATGTGTGTGTGTCTGTCTGTCTAAGTGTGTGCGTGTAAGGGGTAAGGTGGGGGTACGGTTAGAGTGCGCTTTGAAATTGAACAGAAAAAAAGTTGTGACAAGGTCAGAGCCATGCGTGTCCACCTACATATATGAATACATGACCATCAATTCTTTGTCATTTTCTGAAAGTTGGTGTTCACTCTGTCAGTCCTTTATGTTTATACATGAAAGAGGGGGGGAAGAGAGAATTCCTTGATTCGTTGACATTTCACAGCTCCTCTCTTCGTCTCACGGACATCTTCCATTCACTGAGTTATAGCTCATAGTGATTTGTGCCTGCTTTCCTCTCCATTAATAACATTTACTCGCTGCTACTGCCAGTGTAGTGACAGACAGCCAACCAAAATGCCCCCTAGTGAAACATCCATCTTGCCTTTACATTATCCTGATACCTTCCCAGGAAACCTTGGCCACTTCACACAACTTTTAGCATGCTTTCTTTTCTTGCCGCATTTAAATTGCTGGTTATTTGTATTGACTTGGCATTAATGAGGTATGGGCTCCGGTGCTTTTGAGGACTGCTTGATAGATGGTTTGTTTTTGGCAGTCCCAACTTTTCTTGTTTGAAATTTAAACTGCTGTACTTCTGACAAATAATAATAGTTGTTTTCTCTTAATTAAATCAGCAGAAAAGCTGATTAGTTAGGTTCTAGAAAGATCAGTTAGACTTGAGGGCAAGATACAGTTGAACTTTGACACAGTCTCTGGGCAGCATAAGTTCAGCATTATCATTTTTACAAGGCGTGTTACATATATATTTGTAGAGTGTAAAAGCTAAGAGTTACATAGCTTGTGTGTGTGTTTATAAAATTATAAAATGGTTCAGCTGCCCAGAAAAGAACGAAGTATGTAAATCTAGGTTTTCAAAATTTCCATATTGCCAATATCTAGATCTTTAAAAGCTTTAGTGCTTAACTTTTTGATATTAATGAGTTGCTAAAAAGCTAATTAAGACTATCAGCTCCTCACCTCTCTCTCTCTATTTGTCAGTATGGCTATGTTCAGAAGATTGTGTCGTCTGGCTACCCTGGAAATCCAGAGTTATCGTGAGAGCACAATTTGAATTTGCTCAGCGAGTCACTCTGGCATTGATTAATGATGCTCATTAACTATGCCCTTGTAGCCGAGCTGCACCAAACACATCGGTGTATCTGATATAGGCGGGCCAGAGGCGAGCTAAACAGATGACGACAGTTTAATCTACCAGTTAGCTCCGCTGGTAGCTAAGCGTATGGGGCTCTGGATACGTCACCCCGTGTATTGTTGTGATTGGTCGTAGTGTTATCCAATTGCGTGCAGTGAGATTTTCAAATGCATGCTTGGTGCTGCCCCTCGAGTTGGGCCATTTTCATTACTCAATGCCAGACCCTTAATCTTTCAGATTTGGGTCTGGATTTCCAGGCTACTTTCGTGCGCAGAAACTCAAGCGAAGATATGTAATTACCTCTTCTGAAGAGTCCATCATGTCTTTTTAATCCTCTGTGTCCTCCTTGGCTACTAGCAACTGCATGGGGCAGGGGTGGGGGAGGTGCGCTATCACGGACAGTTTTGTTGTCATTACTTAGAATTCCTCATGGGGGCAACAGAAACTATGCACTATAGCTTTAAGCTGTCGTTGCCTTGAAAAAAAAAAAAGTTTCACTTACCAGCAATTAAATAAAACCTAATTAAAATACCAGAGGAGAGTACTAAAAGACCAGTGTTAGACAAACAGTGTGACTCTATTTATATTAACTGTAATAACTACTAAAATAAAGTGGGCACTCACTAGCATGGGTGCACTGGGTACTCATTCAGACTCAACTAATGTAACCTGTGTTCCCTCTTTACTTTGAAAGCTTTGTCCTTGTGCAGAAAGCAGGTATAGCAATGCCTGTATGAAAGCATTAGTTGATGAGGCAACTGAGTTTCCAATCCAGAGCGTGGTACTCAGATCAAGTTGAAGGTCTTTTTGGTTTTGGCTCTGTTCTCTTCTTCAGCCAGAGCCATTTAGAACTAATGAGAGTAGCTGTTTATTTGAGTCCAGGTTGGGCAGCTCACGAATTTTGCGATATCCAGCCCAGGTGCCAGGTTATTACTGTAGGAAGAATAGCTGTGAGTATCTGCTGAATACAAAATGTGAATGAAAACACTGAAGTGAAACACCTAATTGGTGATGTGAAATGCACTCAGTGATGGTTTTTGGGATTTAGATTATCTGTTGCTTTCTGTTATTTCCCTCATTTCCTTCAGGAGAGCTAGAGTTTACCTTACATCAAGTCATGAGTTGTAGACATAGCAGTTTTGCAATTACACATTGTTTACCTTTATTGTGTAGGTACATATGGTGAAGTAGCAATCATTTACTAGAATGCATGGTTGCACAAATACATATACTTCTAGTGGCAGTGAAGAGGTAAAGCAAAATGTAATGCACAATCTCTTCACATTAGTATACTGTATGTTTGATACAACTGCAGGGACTGTGTTATTAGAACATTACCTATGAAAATTATTATTATTGATGGATACCATGAATTTGGAGGTAAGGCAAACATGCAGCAGCATACAAAGCTGTCTCTAACTGTGGCGATACTCTGGGCTGTGGATACTTTTTATGGTCTTTGATGGTAATAGGAAAAAAGAAACTGTCAACTGTAACACACTCGTAAGTCTAATTTTTCTCTCTAATATTACAACAGAAGCTGAATCCCTTGGTGGCTTTCTGCATTATTTGTATAGAAATCCAAGGCCAAGTGATTTATTGTGGGAGTAATGCATTGTCCTATCCAATAAAATGTGGAGTGAATGTTGTGCTGGCTTACAAAATGAATGTGTTCCAAAAGTGAAACAAATATGTATCACATTTATTTTGTTCTGTTTCTATTAAGTAGTACTTCTCATAAGTTCTCTTGATCTCTCCATTTTCTCTCTCCTTTTCGTGTCCTTATCCCCACTTTCCTGCTCTCCGTCCCTTGTTTCTCATCTTTGCCCTCCCTTTCTACTCTCTTTGGCTCCCTCTACAGGCTGCTGCTGGAACTGCTGGAGCTTTTGTTTGATAAATTCAAGGCAGTGGCCCAGGCTCACAGTGTGGTTTTGACCCACCTGCATCAGATCGCAGTGCAGTGCCAAGGCGGGGCCCACAATGAAGGCATCAAACTCTACGAGCAGGCCGACGTCTCTGCCAAGATCCAGACAGTGCTGCAGGTCAGATATGAGCAACAGCAAAAGAAGAGTGATCAGTATATTTTTAGTATTAGATAGCAAATAAAGATGAAGCTTTAAACCGCATCAGCTATACAGATGAATGTATATAGGAATCAAATATTACTTATCTGTGTGGGCATATTGGATAACAAAGTTTGCCATGTCTAGTAGATTATAATAGATGTATATTTCTGTGAGGAAATACATGTAGAACCTAGAAATCAAGCCTACTTTAATGTATGGCACTATTGTTCTCTTTTAGTGCATTTGACATTGCTACTTTAAGTATAGAGCCAAATTATAGCACTGCACCTTGTTTGTTTGGCCCTCCCTTGCTGGCATATCCCCAGGATTTTGTTTTTCATCCACTGCCATGGAGATTTGTTCATCCTTGATTTATTTTCCACCCAGCACTTAAACACTGATTCAATTCACCTTCTCTAATAGTACATTAATCAGTAGAAAACTGTCAGTGATGTGATGAATGGCATTCAATCTGTCAGTAAAAAGTAGCAAGAGGAAAAGACAGGGGAAGCTTGATTGCTTGGATTAATTATTTCTTTAATTGGCGTGTATTTATGCTTGGCTCTTGCTCCTTGGTCCTGTTTGAGTGGCTGAGGGGATGAGCAGCTGTTGAGCTGACCTATGGTAAATCTCGGAGGAAAATCTGTGGCAGTAGTCAGCAGCAGTCGTGTGTGTGTGTGTGTGTGTGTGTGTGTGTGTGTGTGTGTTTAACTAGCTTGAATTTATTAAAGAGGATGAGGTGCTTCTTCTTGAATTTGAACAGGCATTTCTCACCCATCAATAACTTAGATGTACTGTATATAAATATACAAGGGCCCTCTGGCAAAGTGAAGCAGAATTTGCTTCCTGCTGTACTTTCTCAGAGGGCTGAACTGAATGCTTTGATTGTCGCCATGGTAATCGATGGCAAGACCAAAACACAGACCAGTGTTTTAACTGATCATAAAACTGTAAATGAATAAATAAAATGACAGGATGTTGCCTAGTGAAATCGAAAGTCCATCTATTTATAACTCGTGCACTACGGCTCGTCTGCTTCCAATAACTTGAGTTTTTTCCAGCTGGCATGCATGCATTCATAAATACAGGAGTGTTTAGGTGTATGCATGTGTGTTTCCGAGGGTGTGATAGTGCATAAGCATGTACTGTAATAGCTCTGCTATACCAGCGCAGTTATAAAAGGCGTTAAGCCATTCCCAAGCATGCGATCACTGCCAACACCCAGTTGCCAGGGGCTTCACTATCCCCTGTCTCTGCGATGTGAGATAATGAAATCTCTTGATTAGAATACTCATTACGTGAAATGAGGTTTTCTTATTCACTCACTCGTGTTATTATTTCCTGAGCGATTGTATCAATATGAAAGCCCCTCGTCCATCCCTCCCTCCCTCTTGCCATTTCTCTCATCTCTTGCTTGTTCTTTCGCCTTTCTCTCCCACTCTCCATTTCCCATTTCCCTTGCTCCTTCTTTCTTCAGCATCATTCCTCCTGCCTCTGTATTACGGTCTTACAGTTTCCCAATACCTTGTGCATACCCCTCTTGCGCCTTGTAATTTCCTTCATCTCATTATCTTGCTTTCTTTTTCTCTCACAACTCCCACACTCCCTTTCACCCCCTTCCTTTAGCCCACTCTGAGAGTCACATATCAGCAATGAGAGAAATTAAATTCCTTCAGCTCCCATGGTGGCTCTGTTAAATACTATACAGAGCAAGTTATTATCTCACGTCGTAAGACCCTAAAAAGGGCAGGAACCTACACAACATTGGTCAAAATGTGGTTACGATCTTTATTAGTCTCTAATAATATCTTCAGTTCAACAATAACTACTGTAACATAACTTCACTATTGCATGCAAAATATGCAATTTAAAAGTAATACTTCTAAAATTGGTACGAAGGCGTGAACAGAAGCAGACGCGATCTTTTTCCGTTTACAGTTAAATCATTTCAGTCCCTGTCTGTCCAACTCTTCTTACTTACTGCAGTTCACATCTGTGACATGTACAGAAACCTCTTGGTAGGTGTTTTTCCCTTCCTTTGAGAGGTGGAGATACCAGGTTGACATTTTCACATGACATACAAGCAGACAGATGCAAAAGCTGACAGAAACACAGGGTGCACCCAGTTACGAGGCCTTGGCAAAGAAACACCATTACCCACTGTGTGACTGAGGCCCGGTAGGCTTAGAATGGGGAGTAGGTAAACAAGCTTTTGAAAGTCAAGATTCATGTAATGGTTCTTATCCCTGTTCAAAAACCCGGAGAGCTTCTGCTGTTAATTCCAATATGGAAGTATTGATTCATAGCATAGAAGACTGGATGATAATCAGTGGTATTGATGCTGGAAGGAGTGTTTTAAGGCCACTACACACATTTTCAAGTGGCTTTCTGTAGAATGTGTGTGAGTATATCTATTGATTATTCACACTACTATTGAATTTACATTTCTAAGTGTACACCACTGCCTGCCTTTGCTGCTCTCTACCTCTATCCATGATTGCCTTTTCCACCAGAAACTAGCTTGTTTTTCAAAGCAGTCCGTTGTATCAAAGTGACTGGAATTTGTGTGTATCCATAAATGATTAATATTCTTCTCTTTTCTCTTACAAAAATACAGTATAGAAGCATCTGGCAGTCTGTCAGCCTGGCAAGTTTTATGTGATGTAAATGTTTGTCAAAACAATATTAGGTGCCAAGCAAGAAAATCCACAAGTTTCCTTTGAATCATTAACGAGATGGAAGTCACAATACATTATCAGGTAATTGGGTAACATAGTTCATAAAAGATCACAGTTTATAAACCTCTCCATGAATTCTTCATGAAGACCACCCAGTGGAAGTGTTATTTAATATATATTATATTTGCCACAGAGTGTCTCTGGCTACTGACATTGATCACCCTTTGACCTTGTCGGCCTTTTGGTTTGAGACGTGCAAGTTTGTTAATTAGCTCGGCATTTTCGCATTCTGCAAGGATTTGTGGCTGGCTGACTGCTTGCCATGTCCGTTGTCTGCTGTGAGAGTGTGACCGGAGTGCAAATCACACTTTTAATGAGTGGCTTCCCCTCTGCAAACAAGGAACTTTGAGCCTGCATTCGAAAATATGTATAGATGCTGACTATCTGCCTTGTGAAATAACTGATTTCTAGATCCTTGAAACTTCACAAGAGAACTCAGAACATGAGCATATTAACATTTTCTACTGTAGCCAGAGATACGAAAGGGTGCAACAGGGGCT
The DNA here is from genome assembly GCF_008315115.2 of Sander lucioperca. NCBI lineage: Eukaryota > Metazoa > Chordata > Actinopteri > Perciformes > Percidae > Sander > Sander lucioperca. The sequence goes on along the minus strand of NC_050192.1, from coordinate 10,134,792 downwards.
GAGCTTTTTTGATGTGGGCTCCAAATGAGAGTTACATTTTAAAAAGCAAACTTTGATCAAATTGACGTTCACTACCTGTCTGCTTTAGAATATGCTTGTTGGCACGAACCAGTAAAGTCCTCTCTCTCTCTAAACGTACTTCTTAAATAAATCATTTCATTACTATAGATTAACCAAGACAAAGGAGGGGTGTTTGTGCAAATATATATATAAATATACAAGTGGCTTAAATATGCGGTGCCTTCTCTCAGCTCATCAACAGAGTGAAAACGAGGCAAATTGAACTGCCAGAGAGCAGCTAGAAGACAATGATGTCTTTTTAATTAGATATGAAGCACAGACATGGCTACGTTGTTCTCGCCCAACATTTTAATAATGTGTCACATTTATTCTGCCCTCCAAAGTGCTGTCATATTTACATATCGCTGAAGCGCAGTGAAGTCTACCATCACCGCGGTAAAGTCTACTCTCTCAGGTCCACGCACACCAACCCCCTTCCCACCCATATTCACCACATCAATATCACTCGAGACTTAATCAACTGCTCATGGGTGTTTTTGCAATCGTTTTCATGACTTGTTGATAGGTTGATTGTTATGACTCAGTGGTGCAAAAGGGTACACAATATTATGTCCTGTACAGTAAACACTGTTGTGGCTTAAATTTTAAATAGTGGTCTCGCCAGGTGTTTTATGTACAGTTTTGTGATAGAATTCAGTGCTCTGTTACATCAGTGTTCTCACATACAAGGTGCTGTTTTGATGGCAAATAAGAACAACAAAGTGTTAAATATGCCACTTAAAACCATGCTTTACTTTATTTACAGTATAGTTACAATTAAAACAATTTGGTAGAAGGCTATTCACTACAGTCTCAGCGAGAAACAACACAGAGAAAACTGACTTTTAACTTAAAGGACACCATAGTCCATTCAAATTTTAAACCAATTATTATGGTGAACAGTTATTGTCAGTTGTCTGTATATATGTTTAATTGGTGGTGTTTTTTCTTTTGCTATTCAGTTAAGATATACCTTAGTCCTTTCAACATATTCACCGCTATTTTAAGTATCATAGAAATACAAATTAAAAGCACATATTCTGAATGGACAGTATTTGTAGAAACACCTTTCAACACTACAAACTATTCTTTTGAAAATTGTTCTTTGTTTAAAACAAAAAATACACATACAGTATACATGTTTGTTTTTTTACATCAAAAAACACTTTGGGGACACAGAGAAATGAAATGGGTTTCAGTGAACATGCAGGCACATCTTCTTTCCCTCTGTCAACAAGATAGCCTTCAAAAGATTGACTAGATGCGGTACACTCCAGGTGGAAACCCCCACTGGTTAGCTGTAGTTCAGTACTGTGGGAGCAGTTGTGGCTGCAGCTTTGTCAGAACTTGTAAAGGTTATTGAAGTTTCTAGAACACAATCAATACCGGGTGTATAAAGAACACTTTCTTTGACGGCCAAGGACACTTTGGACTTTAACTTCAAGCTAGCAGCAAGGGATATCTGTCAATACAGTAGGTTTTGTGACAAGACACCAGCCAAGGGATTTAATGGGAAAACAACCGATTTCAATAAATCCTTGAGACAGGAACAGGAGTGTTAAGATTATTCTCTTGACTGCTTTAAAGATGACCTGTTAAGAAGGAGAGGGTGGAAACAAGGAAAGAGAAAATTAAGTGATATTTATTTATTCAATTTTAAGCAATGGACTGCTCATCCAGTGACAAGCTCACCTCCATAGCTTTATGTGACGCTCTCTTATTTGTTGGGAGTTAGAGCCCTAATGGACAGAATGGAGGATGAGTATACACTTTCTCCAAGCACAAAAGGGACATTTGGGTTTGGAAGAAATGAATGGGAGTGCTGGTAATGACAAAGACCGACTTCGATAAAGCTTTTCTCCTTTTTTATTTTATAGAACGTAGTACTTGCTCCCTGTGCGTTTTAGAATCGTTTTTAAGATTTTATTGTTTGTTTTCAAGGCCTTAAACGGCCTGGCCCCGGAGTATTTGTCCAAGATCTTAACCCTGCGTGAGCACAACCGGTCCTTGCGGTCCTCAAATCAGCTGGTTATAGAAGTCCCAAGGTCAAAGTACAAATGTTGGGGTGATCAGGCTTTTGCAGTTGCTGCCCCGAGACTTTGGAACAAATTACCCCCTGAAATTCGGACAACTACAGATGTAGCACTTTTTAGGTCTAAACTCAAAACTTATCTGTTTAGAAAGGCTTTTAATACATAGTAGTGGTGTGACAATTTCCTTCTCCTATTTATATGCAGCCTCTTCTGACTTTATTGTTTCTATGTGTCATTCTTTTTATTGTATATGTTACATGACGTGTGTTTTAGTGTGTTAAGCACTTTGGATACCTGTTGGTTACTGTAAAGTGCTATATAAATAAATGTTGATTGATTGATTGACTTAGCCCAGTGGACTGATTTAAGTTTGGGATGAGACCTAAGCCAGTCAAGTGCCGAACGAGGTTGGTTGGTTGATAGAATTACTTTGAATAGTTGTGGTAGAAATGTCTTTGCCTGGGGAGCCCTTGAAAGAGATGTGAGTTTTGCATGTACGCCCACTCGCACACATAGCACCCAAACACACACTTAAGTTGATGTGAACTCTTGAGCTTCATCTTAGTATCCGGTGTGAAGAGCCATTTGCCTGGTGTCTCACGTCTGTACATAATCACCACTTTTTTCATCAACTGTTTCACAGATTCACCCATGCGTTTTTTTCAGGGAATCCATTTAAGTTAACTTTGAATGGAAGTTACAGTGGATGTTCACTGAACTAAGCATGGGGATACTGTTTTGGCTAACTTATCAAGATTCATCTACACATTTTGACCTGAACTGTTTAAACAAAGAATGAAATGTCAAGAGACACTTTAATTTGTTTCCATCTGGGACTACCATTTGGCTTCCTCCGATAGCAGAGCAAGTTACGTCAGACGTTATCAATGCTTCAGGCTTTTACTAAATTAGATATGGCTCCCATTTGGAACCGGGCTCTGGGGGCCATCACTTATTAATATTGTAGACCACTTAATTTGTTTGTTTTGGTCACTTGTGGATTTGTGCTATTTTGCATTGATGTGATGCTCTAGGTGTAGTCACTGAGAGGACTCTTTGTTTTGCCTTTGTCTTTTCCTTATGTTTCTTCATTTCCTCATATATTTGAAACACAATTATCTCTGTCACTTTTGCCTTGTTTGTGATACAATTCCTATATATTTTTTGTTTTGTGGTCTTTATTTCAGCCACTTCTTTGCCACTTTGTAAGTGTGCCTCACTGATAAGCTGTCCGGTCAAACACAGGTGACAGTAATGGGATCTAGGTGTCTTTGTTGCATGAGTAATAGCAATTTTAATGAGATTTCATATGCTTGACCTGATGGGTTAGATGGAGGAGGAAGGAAGAAAAAGGAGATTGTCTTATTCACTGTATGGAGACAAGTACAGTACATGCAGGTTATATGAATAATTGTGGAAAGAATGGGCTGCTCCTTTGTTTTATTAGTCAACAGCAGACTAGCACAATCTTCCAGGAGGGATCATGTTTGTACACCCAGGCAAATAGGCCGTGGTGGTGGACTTTCCATTGTTTTTAGAAACAAGTTTACATGTCAGCTGGTAAGCATCCAGAATTACTCGTCTTTTGAACTGCAAGTGTGCAGAGTTGGGCGGCTAAATCCTATTTATTTTTAATTTATAGATAACCAGGCCCAATGGGCTCATTTTTTTCAGATGTTGCAGACCTATTATCTTTTATAAAGCTGGACAAGGTACTAATGGTTGGGGACTTTAATCTTCATATCGAAGCAACATGTATCTGGCCCCACACTTTGGACCTTGTTTTTACACATGGTATAGATATGGGATCTGTTAGCCCTAAGGATTTCTATATCAGTGACCACAAATGTATTTTATTTGACATTTGCTTTAAATTGGAGTCTCAGCCTTCCTGCCATATGAGACGCTACCGTTTTATTAACAAGACTAGTGTCCCTTCAAATTAGTCAATTTTGAGCTCCTTTTGTCATGTCCTTAACTGATGTTGAAGCATTGCTTAAGCAAATGAAACCATCATCAAGCCCACTTGACATTCTACCAACCTCATTAGTTTTAAAAGTCCTTAATTTCATTGGCCCATGTACAATCAACATTATAAACCACTCTCTTTTATCAGGGTGTGTCCCCAGTTATTTTAAGCAGGCAGTTGTTCATCCTTTGTTAAAGAAACCAAACCTGGACCCCTCCTTGCCAGAAAACTACAGGCCTATTTCCAAACTCCTTTTCTTTTTAAAAGAAATTAGAAAAAGTTGCGAAAAGCAACTTGTTCAAATACTTTAACTACACAGGGTGTTTGATTAATTTCAATCAGGTTTCCGTAAGCTGTATTTCACAGAAACAGCGCTCCTTAAGGTCTCAAATGATGTGTTTATGGCTGCAGATGCTGGAGATTGTTTAGTTTTGGTTCTATTGGACCTTACCGCCACATTTGATACACTTTGTCTACCTTCATTTTCTCTTTAGCATTCTGTTCAGTGTTCATTCTCCACCTATAATCCTTTGCACTTTCTATTCTCCACAACTCCACCTTTATCTCTCCTTCCGTGTTACTTTCTGCCTCCCATCCCTCGCTTCCTCTATCTTTCTCTCTGTCCTAGCAGTCCAGTTAATTGCCTCCAAAGTTCACTCTGTCTCTGGGCTAATGCAATTTAAGTAGGGTCGGAGCCCCTTCATCAGCCCAGTGCTGGCATTTCATTAAGTCTACTTGGGCGTTAGCTTGCAAAGAGTGGGGGTTTCGCTCCATCAGCTCATCATTAGTAATTAATACACTGATAGGATTAGCTGCAGCACAAGGCTAGTGGCAAGTGGAGCCCCTGGTGTTGCCAGTTGGAGAGGGTGCGTGTGTGATATGGCCTCCAGCGCTGCCTGTGATGTGGGGAAGTATGTTAGAGAGTAATTACATGTTTGATGGAAGATTGTGTATGTGTGTTGAAGTTGTGTATTTACGTGAACATTGTGACCAGATGTTGTGACATCAGACTCATTTAACTTTACATCGCAACTATTTAAAGTTATAAAAGTGCAAATTTTAAGCTATTTTTTTAACAGATTTGACCTGTTGTTTGTACTAATCCATCAAAATCTCTGAATGCACATGATTCAGTTTTTAAAACAAAAAAAGATTCCGCAATAAACCCGCTTATCTGCATTATTTTTATTTATTTTTTTTATGGCTGTGCACTTGCATGTACGTTGATGTGCATGCATTTAAACTAACATTGTTGCTGGCATCTGAAGGCTTTCCCGTGCATGACGGGGGGGAGCTCTCCGCAGTGTTAATTACATCATTATGGTCAGGATGGATCTCCATCTGCTTGGCCATTACTCCTGTCCCATTCTGGGCTGACCCACACTGTGCCTCAGAATTAGACACACACAGGCTAAATGGCCCTGCTAAATTATGAAGCCATTAGATATGGAAGCCTATTTTAAAACATATGTATTCACACAGAGAGAGGAATGAAGAAGGGCGAGAGAGAGACAGAAGATGATGAACTGAGGTAGACGGATCAACCGAGAGAAAATAGAAATGTGAGAGATGAAGGACTAAGAGATTTTGAAAAATGAGAGCCAATGAAAGCAACAGAGGGAATATGCAGATAGAATGATAGAGTAGAGGAAGTTAACTTTCTCTGTCTGGCCACAGTTTCATTGTGCTTGTCCTCAGCTATTGTTAGAAGTTGATAAGATTTTTATGAAGCATGATAAGACGTTAATGAATTTTAACCATGCATCATGCAGACAGATCAGGGAAATGGTCGACGAAATGTTTTACACCGGTCATCAAAAGGTCCCATGCATGTCACAGGCGTTTTTTCTATCTCAAAGTTGGGATAGTCTTTTGTGTTATATGTATATATATTGTGTTATGTATCTCTGCTGAAAAAAGCATTTTTTTAAAATTGAAATTGTTTTACATTTAATGTGATATGAAAATAGAAGATTTATTCAGCAAAATATTCTTGGAACAACACAACTAAATTCAATGGCAACTGAATGCTTGAATCACCAATGTGGCACACGAACTGTGAAGAAATTGAAAGCTGTGCAAAAGGGTTATACAAAATAAAATTAAAGTGACCCGGGATATACTGTAGAGTTAGGTCAAAACATTTGAATCAACCACAGCATTGGAACTGTACTGAGTTTTTTTATTTACAATTCCACACTGCAATGATTTTTTAACATGACCGAGAGCGACTCTTGGTTTCTGTTATGTTTTGTAGTGATCTCCAAAAAGATAGTGCTAAATCTGATGGTAAACGTATGTAAATGTGGGTATTTTTCTTTTGACCTTTACTCTAGAAGTACACCTTTTGTACAAAGGCCTTTTGATTAAAAAAAGGTACTCATGAATAAGTTGATAAGTGAACAGAGCAGGCAAGTTGAGTGTACAGGAAATGATTGTGAGTGGGAGCTTTAAAGTTATTATTAAGATACTCAATGTTACATTATCTAACAGGAAGCTTATGAATGTGATAAATTGAGGACTAACATTAAAGTAGCTACAGTGAATTACTTACTACTGAAACACTGTGTTTGACAGTTGAGAGTGATGCTTTGTAGTTTGTTTTGATTGTGCTTTTAAAATATATCAAATCATGTGTCAGTGGCCCTATTACCATAGACTGTTTAAAATATGGACGTAGTCTCCGTGACGTCACCCATAGTTTTCTGAAGAGCCAAAATGAAGCTGTGCAGTGCCTGATGTCGGCTAATCCAAAAATGTGTAAAGAGGTGGAGTGTGGAAGGAGCGGAGGCGGGCTGAATGAAGCCCACAGTCTGTGCTCACCCCCTGTGACGGCGGACCCCCCCCCCCCTTACCAACTTGGAAGCAAAGTGTCACTAACATAGAGATGCGATATATTAATTTCTAACATTTTTTTTAATTAAACATACTTTTTATCTGTCATCTTTCTTGTTCCCTTCAAATTGTTGGCAGAAAACAACAGCCATATAAAATGTATGTCTTACACAAACACACTTAGGATGCACTTAGTGTGTGCATTAAATGATTGAACCCATGGGACCTGGCTGAAGGACAATCTCCTATAAAAAGGTGCTTCTTATTTTTCTGCTTTTTAGCTTTTGACCTAGTGCTCTGTTGTTGTTTAGGTTCTGCTTATGGAGTATCTGGACGTGAAGAACAGCCGCAGTGCCACAGAGCCATCGGCTCAACTCTCTTATGCCAGCACTGGCAGTGAGTTTGCTGCCTTTTTTGCGAAGAAAAAACCACAGCGTGCCAAGCAGTCGCTCTTCAAGTAAGGATCATACTCTTTGCTCTCTGCCTTGTGCTCGACCAAATACAAGATAAAAATAAAAGAAAAGAATGAATATGTATTAGGGCTGTCAAACGATACATTTTTTTAATCGCAGTATTTCTATAGTTAATCGCGATTAATCGCATATTTCATCACATGATTAAAGTTCTATTATTTTACATTTCAGAACTGTTAAGTTAAGTTACCTTGCTGTTAAGTACATATTAACAATGGAAAGCAATTCTTACCAGTGTATCTTGATTGGGAATCAAATTAATGCAAAGAAAGTTACTTTATGACCTTGAGTTTAAGATTTGTATTTGTTTAGTATTTGTTTACTGTAAACAAAAGAAAAATGTGTAAATCTGTCATTATTGCACAATTCCTCCAAGTACTTAACTAAAAATCCCTATCCTTACCAGAGTCAATATAGTGTTTAGTAACTCCTAAATAATTTTGATTACTCACTGACGTCCAGTGATCACCGGTTAATGAGACAGCGTTTGCAGCACCTTGCAGCAGTTCCGGTTTGGCTGCTTTCGCCGTGGAGTACAGGCTGTGTGTGTGCGTGAAAACTACTGTCCCCCTCGATGGCAATGAGACAGGTCAGAACATGCCAACCGTAGTACGTCTTTAAGACCCGAGTCCTCTACGATACTCACAGGTCTGTAGTTAGTTGCCACCCATTTCGCAAGAGCTGTAGTAATTTTTTGGGATTTGGTTTCATCCACAGGTCGGCAAGTAGCACTCTCCAGTGGTAGCTCAAGCTTGACATTTTTGATATTTTAATTCGGCTTTACACAATGTGCATGTGGCTTTCGACTTGTCTACGAGCCGTCTGGGAGTTTTGGAAAATAAAAAGCTCCATTCAGATTGTGTTGCTGCTGTCTTTCTCCATCATGCCTGCACCCTGCAGCAGCAGGATGTGTTACGAGGAAGTATGGCAGCTTGATGATAAGTAACGGTGCAGCAAAGGGTCAAAATAGTAGCCTGTTAGGCACGACGTGAAGCCGAGTGAAGTGTAAAATAAATTAATATATGCCGGCATGCGATTAATGTGATTAAAAAAAAATAGCGCGTTATGCCCTTAATCGCATTGCGATGTTAATGCTGACAGCCCTAATATGTATATAAGATATGTCCAAAATTGAAATATCTCAAAAGACCAAGGATTTTAGGTTCCTTAAATTAAAGTGACTTGACTTTGGTCTGTTTAACATCGCAATCCCATGGCCATTGCTCATTGTAATTATTTCTTAGTGTCCTGTTACTTTGTGTGTTGTACTGTTGTGTCGTGTGCCCACTTGTTGAACCTTTTGTGTGTTTTGTAGGTTTGAATCATCTTCCCATGCCATCAGCATGAGTGCCTACTTGAGAGAGCAGAGGCGAGAACTCTACAGCAAGAGTGGAGAATTACAAGGTGAGGAGGGGGAAAGGAGGACAAAGTGAGAAATGGAGGGTAGACAAAGAGAGAGTGGTGGGGGTGCAGAAGACTCCCCAACAGATGGATTGGAGCAGTGAAGTGAAGATGGGTGGAAAGATAGTGAGATGAAGGAAGGGAAAGAGAGATGATGAGGTGTGAAAAGTATTGACAGAAGAGTGAAAAAATTGGGAATCTGACAGAGAAAGAAGTAGGGCTGTGTATTGGCAAGAATCTGGCGATACGATACGTATCACGATACATGGGTCACGATTCAATGTATGGCAATATATTTCTATACTGTGCATAAGGCGATATATTGAGATTTTTTTTAAGTATAATTTTAGAAAAACTAATATTTAAAAAAAGACATGATGTGCATAAAATTCAAAGAAGTTTACTTTAGGTAAACAATTCAGTACACAGAAAATAAAACTGCCAGTTTGGGATTGTTGTTCACAGATTCTTAGTGAGCAAATTTGTATATGCTAAAGTAGGCCAAAGTTCAGTCATAGCTACATTGTTAGCTTCTATCAAGAAGTCAGGCACTGCTTGGCACTATTAAGCCCCTGACACACCAACCCGACGGCCGACTGTTGGCAGTAAATGCAGTTGGACTGATCAGTCAAAAAATGAAAACCGGCAGCTGATTAGACGAATGCGGCTTCGTTCAGAATATGATCTAATTTCTAATAATAAAAAATATTAAAAAAAATGTAATATTTTACGAAGATAGTTCACCGAAGCGTATTCCTGAAAAAAATTTAAGCGAGAAATAGGCCATGCAGTTGCTGAATCTGTCTTCATTTCAGATCAACAAAGGTCAGTTTAAAAGCTTAGTCACGCTCATCCCGCTCGTCATTTCCGGGTTAGCACTCCACCAATCAGATTGGTCATTGAGTCCGACTGTCCACCCTCCGACCCAGCAAGTCAGGTCGGCCAAAATGAAGACCGACAGCTCCTCCGACGGACGACGGCACGGAACACACTGAACAGACTCGAGTCACTGACCTCGCCAGACTGTCCGACGGCCACTTATCGGGTTGCTGTGTCAGGGCCTTTAGGCAAGGACACTAGTGGTATGTTTCAGCTAGGGCTGTGCTCGATTGAAGGAATTCGTAGTCGACTAACACTCATTCAATTGTATCGACTAATCGATTAGTTGATTTAATCGACAGATATGTAAATCTGAGTTTCTCCGCAAAGAGTCATGCAAAAGCACCACTTTAATTTTTGTGTTTACCAGAGATGTGCTCGTACGTTTCTTGGAAAGAAGTCATTCAGCATGAAAAAAGCATACAACATGACTAATCGACTAAAGAAATCTTAGTTGACTAAGACCAAAACGACCGATTAGTCGAATAATCGACTAAGAGGGGGCAGCCCTAGTCTCAGCGTAGCCATCTAGCGGTAAGGGGTTTAAACACAACATAGACGTGAACCACTGTCTTACATGAATATTTTTGCACGTAAACCAAAAAAAAAAAAGATATTGCGTTTTTGCAAATCGATACAGTATTGCAAAATTAAATATTACTACTCAAGTGTATCAATGTCTTTCTTACACCACTAGAAAGAAGAATAAATTGGATAGGGTTTGCGATGTGTGTTGGATAAAGCAGGAGAGAAAAGAGCAGCTGGAACACAGAGCAAAGGTTGAGGTCGGGTTGAAGGTTGAAAAAGGGAGGCCTTAAAGCTTACTGAACAGACAGTAATAATGGGTAAGTGCAGATAGATACACGAGTAGAGGAATGGGTAGAGAGATTTTGAAGAGATTGTAAACTGGAGTGTGTCTAGCCTTCAGTGGCAACAGGATAGAAAAGGGAGGTTAGGGTGATTTGGTCACGTTTGGCTAAGATGAAGACAGGCAGGGGTGTGGAAGGACCCAGCCAGAGAGTGATAGGGAGAGTTGGGCAGCTGGAGAGGTGGAATGAGAGCATGAGGGAGCAGAAAAACAAAAGATGGAGATAGGGAAGGGCATGTTGCAGTTTGAGAAGTTACACTCAGGAAGAGAAAGGCAGACAACAGGATTGTGGAGAGGAAAACAGCGATAGAGATAGAGATTGACGAGAGACAGAGAGCAGGGTGACTTTGCAGAATCCGCCTGCAGGGAGAGGCCTTGAAAACCTCTCTCACACACACACACACACACACACACACACACACACACACACACACACACACACACACACACACACACACACACACACACACACACACACACACAGCACAGTGAGTGAGCTACACAGCCAGACCCTGGAGAGTCTAAGCTGTTCTAGCACTCCTACTTTTTCTGCTTCCCTCTCTCTGCTCTCTGTTTCTCTGCCTATGACCTTAAGGTTTTAATCAGCAGTGCCTGACTGTGCTGTTTGTCTGCTACCATTTTTTTTTTTTACACCAAGCTCCTCATTGACATTGTTTGGCAAAAATAGAAAAGGTAGGAGATGGAGCGACACAATACAGTAAAGTGATTTTAATCAGTAGAGACTACTCCATAAAACAGTGATCATTTTGACAATATCTGTATCACTAATTATGACTATTTAGGGTTTAGTTTAATTTATTTGCACAAAAATATAAAGTGCATACAGTAGATTTAAAAAATAAACCAGCAATTACAAGGTATGGTGTAGGGTAAACTACAGTGTACTATTAATTAGGCTTCCCTTGGTTTTTAACTGAAAACAATAAACAAAGGACTGACTTGACTAACAACTAGGGGTGTGCAAAAAAATCAATTTGTATTCAAATTGCGATTCAAGCTCTATCGATTCATAGAATTCCAAAAATCGATTTGTATATTATTATTTATTTTATTAATTTTTTTATTGTATGTCTACTGCAATCACGTCATAGATAGATAGATAGATACTTTATTGATCCCCAAGGGGAAATTCAAGGTCCCAGTAGCTTACAGACATCACACACAACATACACATACATCATAACAGGATGTTAAAATAACAAACAAATCCACATGAATAATATGGACAATAAAAGATACTAAATAAACAAAATAAAAAATCCAAATGAATGTACTTAGGGATATATATATATATATATATATATATATATATATATATATATATATATATACACACACACACACACACACACACACACACACACACACACACACACACACACACACAGGGGAAAGGTAACTACATTTACATACTGTGAATCATGTTTTTAAACGAGAATCGTTTTTGAATCGAAAATCGATTTTGAATCGAATCGTGAGCCTAAAAAATCGATATTGAATCGTGACATTTTCTGAATCGTGCACCCCTACTAACAACTCTAGAAGACATTTCAACACAGACTGCAGTTCTTTTTTTTGACAAAAGAAATGTCACTTATACAGTAGCTAGTCTGTAAATGTATGCAAAATGTACTGCCTCAGCTCCCCCCTGGCACAATAAGAACAGCATTGATTAACTGTGGATAAAGGAAAACCCCAAATGGTCTTCAAATAACAGCTCACTTTTTTTTTTTCTTCCATCTGCGCCTCAGAAAGAAAGGGGAAGAAATATATTTTTTTAACTGGCTGAATGCCTTGGAGCGTTTATAAGAAGATGAGATTTCTCTGGGCTTTCATTTCACCTGTCATAATGCGTAGCACCGGCCACAAGCCGAGGCTGGGGCCTGAATGGCTGCAAAGAGATTGAAGGAGTAAAAAATAATTTAGAAAGTGAAATAAGTCGACTGTGATGGAGGGAGGGGAAAGATGGATGGAGGGAAGGAGGGAGGTAGAGGAAGGTTAAAAGTCATTGTTTTCATCAGGGTCCAGCAGAGAAGCCATTAAGAGATTTCCGAAGGAAGAAATTAGAAAAATATGTATTGAGACGGTGTGGAAAGGGACTTTTTCCTCTCTTTTCAAATTAAACTTACTGTAGGGAAGGAGGGAGGGAAAAAGAGTTAGAAACGAGAGATTGAGTTGATGAGTTCTTCTGGCTGTGGGATTACTCAACACTTAAAGCTTAGTCATGTGTGTCTCTTAGTCTCTCTACTTGGAGTTTCCTAAACTCTTTTTTTCTCTCAACGGTCTGCTTCAAGTCAATATAGTTATTAACTCAGATGCTCACCAACACAGCTTTGGAAATAAGTGTTTGATTACTTGTTTTAAATCCAGCTATGCACCGTTGACAAAGGAAGAAAATGGTCATGCATTAAATAGAGTACATGGAACTACGGATCCTACTGTGGTTTTTGCAGATGCATTTGCTACATTTGCTGCATTTTGCACTTTTGTGAATGATACTACATACTGATATAGAATATATGTTTATGTCTGAGAGGTTACAGTTTGCCAGGTGTCTTTGTTCAGTGTCCAAGATCTTTAAAGGTCCCATGACATGGTGCTCTTTGGATGCTTTTATATAGAGCTTAGTGGTCCCCTAATACTGTATCTGAAGTCTCTTTCCCGAAATTCAGCATTGGTGCAGAATTACAGCCACTGGAGCCAGTCCCACAATGAGCTTTCCTTAGTATGCGCCTTAGTGTGTCCTTGACCAACTGCCACTTTGCTCGTTTGAAAGCCATGATGTCTCTCTCTCATCGGTGGGCCAAATTCTCTGGGCGGGCAAAGCAGAGAAAGGGGAGGTAACCTTCCTCCTTATGAGCTCATAAGGAGCAAGATTCCAGATCAGCCCATCTGAGCTTTCATTTTCTCAAAGGCAGAGCAGGATACCCAGGGCTCGGTTTACACCTGTCGCCATTTCTAGCCACTGGAGGACCATAGGCAGGCAGGGGAAATGCATATTAATGTTAAAAAACCTCATAAAGTGAAATTTTCATGCCATGGGACCTTTAAGTAAGAATCAGAGCAGCAGTGGTTGTATAGAGCGTCTAATGATTTTGTAACCTATCCAGAGTCGCATATCTCTAATGGGTTTGAAATTCATCTGTTATATCTGTAATTTATTTCTCCTCAGTGTTGTAAGGACTCGTCATATATCATTACACACATGCACACAGCTACCCAGGCACATATTTACATGCCTCACATACATATGCAGACACACAGGGGGAGTTAATTGCTTGCCTTCCCCATTGAAGCATGTCTCGTACGCTTCAATTAATCCAATGCTTCATCTAAAGACTTTATTACAGCTCCATATGTAGCCAGAACTGGAATATGTGTTGTGAATGTATGTAGTGAGAGTTCCAGCGAGAGCACGTATATAGTGTTCATACATACAGCAGATTCTCAGCTGTCTGTCTAAATGTGTAAGTAGTGTTTCTGGGTGTGTATCCTTGGCAAACCACGTCTTTAGAATCACAGAACCCCATCCAGATTCAATCACATTCCTCATGAATAAATTAGGAAAATAACAATTTTCCAGTTATAGATGGGTTGCAATGCCCCCCCCCCATATTCCTTTGCATGTCTCCCAACTACAAGACTTTTACATTCCCCGCCCCCTGCTTTTTTTTAATGCCTCTTTATTGTGTGTGATGGCAGCGGATGACTCAGAGTAACCCAGTGGTCATCTGGGAGGTGAAGTGTGAATATAGCCTAATAACAACTGCAGTCTTGCACCATGCAGAGTTAGTAATGCATTTACAGCCTTTTTTTGATTTTATTTCTCTTTGTGTCGCGGCCGTTCATTGTGTTTCATGTGATATTGCCTTGCCCCAGGGCACGTTTGATGTGACAAACCCCCCCCCCATGTGACAGCCGTACAAAAGCCTGCCTATCACCTCACGCTTAGCCTGGATATCCACGTAAACAAACATACACACTTCAGACTTCCCCCCTTTCCCTGCAGGCATGTGCATATACTCCATTCTCAACTCTCTCCCACCTATGACCTCCCTCCGCTCCTAAGATGTATTCATAACCAGCCCAAATCTATTTCACACATTACCTGTTTTCCTTTTGATATTCAAATGTACTTGTTTACACAGTGTCCAGCAAACAAAAAGAAAAGTCTGGCTGAGTCCCCTATGCAGGCAATATAGTTACAAACAGCTCTCTCTCTTTCGCTCTCTCTGCCCACATCTTTTATACCTAATGCTCGGATGGAGGTAGAGAAAAAAAGCTGTATTAGGGGCTTCTTGTTTATGTATAATAACATCATGTTCCCATGAGAGGAGGAGGAACAGGGAGAGCAGGAGGAGGAAGAAAGTGGCAGCTGGGGGCGACCAGAAGTGGTGTTCCTTGTCAAGCTGATTTGTAAACCCCAATGTGGAGGGGAGGGAGAAGAGGTGCAAATGGAAAACTGTCTAGTGGGAGACGAGGGTGGAGGTGATGGTGGGTGGGATATCAGGGGTGGGGCTAGCAGATGCTGATAGTCAGGTGTTCACAGAAGAGAGTGTGTGTGTGTGTGTGTGTGTGTGTGTGTGTGTGTGTGTGTGTGTGTGTGTGTGTGTGTGTGAGACGTGAAGTAGCAGAAAATGCATGTTCCTGCCAAGTGATGTTACACACTTTGGCCAAACTGGGATTGTGATTGCTGGGGGTGGAATGTAGGGCTGGGCAATATTTCAATATTATATCGATATTGTGATATGAGACTAGATATTGTCTTAGATTTTGAAGAATTGTAATATCGTTACATGGTAAGTTTAGTCTTTTTCTGGTTTCACAGGCTGCATTACAGTAAAGTGGTGTCATTTTCTGAATTTACCAGACTGTTCTAGCTGTTCTATTATTTGCCTTTAACCACTTAGTCATTATATCCACATTATGATGGTTATTTATCTAAAATCTAAATGTGGAAGATATTTTGTGAAAGCACCAATTGTCAACCTTACAATATCGTTGCAACATCGACATCAAGGTGTTTGGTCAAAAATATCGTGATATTTGATTTTCTCCATATCGCCCAGCCAGAGTGGAATGTATTAAGTTTGGGGGAAAGTCAATTTTTGGAAAAGCTTGAACATTTCAGAACAATAATAGGTTCATTAGAGGAGGTTTTGAAGAGACACATCACCGTCACTGACTGCCCCCCAAAAACAGCATACACCCACCTTTTTTCATTTAGATAGCTCTTTGAAAAAACTAGCTATCATGTTTTCCAGGTCTAACCTCGTTCTTACACCAAGTACCACTTTCAGATGGGTTCCTCACTCAAAACTACAGACTTGCCTTTTCAAATCCTCTTTTTCCAATCATTTATTCACTTCATGTGTGTTAAAAATGCAAGGATAATTATTGTTCACTCATCTTGTGTAGTGATCAATACTTGACTTCCGCTGACCTTGCAATTTATGATTTATCATATTCGTAAACGGAGCCTTAGATGGAACTGAACTCTGTTGATGAAACAAATCAATAGTTATTATAGGATTATG
Organism: Sander lucioperca; assembly: GCF_008315115.2. NCBI lineage: Eukaryota > Metazoa > Chordata > Actinopteri > Perciformes > Percidae > Sander > Sander lucioperca. The sequence continues at coordinate 10,118,716 of NC_050192.1, read as the reverse complement.
ACGCCAGAACGTCAAAGACAACCTGCTTAGCCTTATTTGATGCCTTGCATTTTTATTTCACGATGTGTTGTATGTTCATATTGACCCACCATAAGTAAATGGCAAATTATTTAATGTCACGGTTCTCAAAGAAAGACTACATAAAATGTGTACTAGGATTTATTTTTTAACTGATTTATAAACTGTAATAGATTTAATTCAATAGGCATACATTATATAAGGGAGGTAATATTATTAGGGCTCTCAATCGATCGAATATTTAATTGTGATTAATCGCATGATTGGCCATAGTTAACTCGCAATTAATTGCTAATTAATCACACGGTTTTTGTATCTGTTCTAAATGTACTTTAAAAGGGATATTAGTACGGTTGTAATGCTAATATCAACATGGTAGTGGATAAATTTGCTTGCTTTATGCAAATTTTATTTAAAGTTTATAAGTTTAATTAAAAATAGTTATTTAGTTAAGTTTATTATTATTGCAAACATCCAAAACAATGACAAATACTGTCTAGAATATTCTCTAGAATAACATCAAAGGTACTGTATGCTCAAAAAATATGTTGAAAGCATAATATGGCAAACTCAAGCCCATAAGAATTGTCAAGGCGTCTCCGTTGCAAACCATCCAGCATGGCCTGGCTGGCGAGGGGGAAGAGGGTTCGCTGCATCAGTCGTATGCTTGGCCAACAAGTGGTATTTGAGACTCGACATAGTAGCTCGACAGTGTGGAGAGAATCACCTGGAAGAGCTTTGAAATTGAACTTGCCATTCGAAAGACCCTTTTCTTTATCCATTTCTGCTCAAGGAGATTTGTTTCTGCTATCCATCCACACATAATACATCCATGCATCCACAACGTTACTGCTGCATCGCTTCCTGATTTCCCAAACTATGGAGCGGCCCGAAATCACAGAACGCCAAAAAAACATAGTGCCGTTAAAAGGAATTTTTGTTGTTGCATCAACTCGTTATTATCGCGTTCATTTTGATAGCCCTAAATATTATATTTATTAATAATTCACAACCTTGTAGTTTCTCAGAAACTTCAGAAACTTTATCCTAGTCTCAGAGTTGGGGGGATTTAGGCAAACGGGACGTTTTTACACACAGTAGAGGAACCTTTTCTTAAACTTTAAGACAATACTGTTTTTCATTAAATTGTCTTACAGTAAAAGGAAGACTAAAAATTTGTTTTCAAAAGTGTCCTTTAATTGGCCATTATTACTAGGATAACATTACCCTTGAAGCTGAGTGATGTAGAAAAAGGTAAATGTCACATCAATGACTGATGAGGGCTTTCATAGTGGCCGTGTGTGTGTGTGTGTGTGTGTGTGTGTGTGTGTGTGTGTGTGTGTGTGTGAGAATGCTACACACATACACTACCGGTCAAAAGTTTGGGGTCACTTAGAAATTTCCATTCCACTCCATTATAGACAGAATACCAGATGAGATCTGTTTTTTTTTTAACCAGGGCAGCAGTTTTCAGATTACATTATGTGCGTACATAATTGCAAAAGGGTTCTCCAATGTTTTCTTAGTTAGCCTTTTAAAATTATATCAGATTAGTAAACAGAATGTGCCTTTGGAACATTGGATGAATGGTTGCTGATAATGGGCAAAGTAGATATTGCATTAAAGATCAGCCACTTCTTTCTACAACAGTCGAGAACCCTTTTGCAATGATGTAAGCACATAATGTAATCTGAAAACTGCTGCCCTGATTAAAAAAAAACAATGTAACTGATCTCAGCTGGTATTCTGTCTGTAATGGAGTGGAATGGAAATGTTTAAGTGACCCCAAACTTTTGACCGGTAGTGTATGCATGCCAAGTTATGACATATATGACATGTCCGACATGCTTTAATTGAATGACATGTTGTAACCGAGTCTACACTTGAGTTCTGTACCAGCCGAGAACACCACTAGAAAATGACATGTTTCCCCTCTTGCTCCAGTGCCAGACCTTTATGAATCGCTTTGTTCCAGCTTTGACATAACTGGGTTTGTAGATAAAAATGCGAGGTACCTCTGTTACCTGACAGGCTATTACTGTGAAAAGCCTTTATTTGTGTTCAGCATGAAAGCAAATATGGAGCAGCTCTGCATATTGTGGAAAACAGGCACACATACACACACTGCTGCATATGTCCTAGCTTTCAGTAGTTATTTTGTATGTGTTAGCTTGGGCTCATCGTGTTCAATTTACTTGTACATAGATTTCAGCAAGGTTGATTGGTTAAAACATTAGAGATATGACTCCCCTCCTATTTCAAGACATACACACACATACACACAAATGCAGTGTTGGATTATCATCTGCTGTGGGCCCATTGATTGAATTAGAGTAGCTCTGGTGCTGAAATTAGAGTGGAGCTTGGAGACAGTGTGGAAAATGCACTGTGGCTTGTAATAATGATATCAGGTTTTTACTGTATTGTTCTTCACCAAAGCTCTGGTTTGAAAGCTGAAAGATAGAAGCATGATAATAGAAAATGCATTGCAGGTGGTTATTTAAAGACAGATATTAGAGTTTCTAGCATTTGACTCATTGAGTGTAGAGCAATTGTGGCTCTACACTTTTAGACAAAATGTGGATCATGTATGATTATCCAAACACAAGCCAGCAACACCTGTTGGAATAACTTGGTACGAGCCCTGGAGTAAAAACATAGCACTTTCAGTTCATTAGACGCTGCATGCATGTCTTTTTCAGTAATTTCATCTATGCAATGATGGCACAGCTGAGAAAGCTTGTTCTCATCGCCAAACATCAGATATGGCCAATGTCTGCAGGATATAGGAAAGCAGATTGTCAGATAATCAAAATGTAAACTTTTTAGGAAGAAACTCTTTATCTCACTAAGACCTTCTGAGATAAAACATAAACATGGCCAAAGTTAGAGTTATGACATTTTCACATGACATCAAGATTTAGACCCTGGCGAGGTGACGCACAGATAAGTCAGACATTAAATGCAGTAAGAAAGTGGAAGTGGGAAGAATAGATGACAGGGAGGATGCAGAGGACAACAGAAGGAGAATACAACAAGGTTGTAATAGTTTACACAGTGCTGGCATTTAATCAGAGAGGAAGAGCTTGGTGTATTTTCCCAACCTAAGGGCTAATTTTAATCAGCATTGGTCTTGTCATTATTGGCGGCTTTGACTGTCACCTCTGTTTACTTTTAATTTTAGACCTGCTGATTGGAGAAGATGGAGGGGTGAACAAATGAAAAAGGGAGGGAGTGAGTGAGGGAAGGAAGGGTGGAAGAAGGGCATGTGGGACGTGAGGCTGTAGAGACCTTGGCACCTGCACCGTAGCAGATTTACTGGTAGCCAGACAGATAAACACTCACCTCTTGCTTTCCCAGCGTGCAACAAGTTCCTCCGGTAAAGAAGAGGGTGTGTGATATGCTGTCGGATTCCCTGCTGGGGGTCCAATCAAAGATGTGATGGCACTTGGTTTTCTGGCCGATTAGTTCTTCTGGTCTTTATCCACACACACGCGCACACACACACACACACGCACACACACATGCACACACGCAATCTAACAAAAATATACTAGGCGGAACAGTTTCTGTTATAGGTGCAGTTACAGGAAACCTTGTGTTTTTTGAGAATATGTTATCTATGACTTACTCTTAAGGATCATACTGGTGCTTTATAAAGGTTGTATCCGCAGTGCCAGCTGTTTGTTTTCTTCGATCGGTTGGTTGAGCCACTTCTTCATTCCATACTGAAACAATTCAAAACTTAGATGGACTGTCATGAAATGTTCTACATACAGACTGACATTTCCTCTAGCGCCACCAGCAGGTCAACATTTTCACTACTTCAGCATGTTAGATTTGAATTTACTGTAGCTCACAGCTCTACTGTGCCCAAGTACAGCTTCGCAGAGCCACTAGCATGGCTATCGAATAAGCTTATTTTCCAACATTGCCACCTATTGCCAACAGATTGAAACTGAACTGTCATTGCTGAAGTTCGAAAGACAAGCAACGTACATTTCCAGTTGTTCAAAGGGTTTTTTCCTCAACAAAAGTCCCTTACAAAAGATGACTCTTCCGCATGTCTCAAAAGGGACATTCTGCACAATTAATATTCATTCTGCTTCTGGAGTGCATTGTTGTCATACCACCACTGACAGATGTGCATTAATTAAACTAAAGACCACAGAGACACACTGTTTGCCACAGTGAGGCTTTTAATAATTAATCCAACTCAATTTACACCTGAATTTATTTATACTATTATTTATTTATACCGTTTATTCTCGGCTAAGGGGTGGATCTGGTCTCTTGGTTGGTGGAGCAGCAGATACCATCCCATCAAATTAATTTTAATAATAGAAGGCTCTCGTTAAGACCCAATCAGACATGAAGACAGTCTGAGTGGAATGGGATGCCCGGAATTGACCAGAGAGTCATATATTATTGACACGGAAATCGTTCTTATTAAATCAGCAGGTTTCAACTCTGTGAATATGCAGCCGACTGCCATTCTGATTCTTTCACAAGCACCCACCCACGCACCCACGCACGCACACACGCACGCACGCACGCACACACACACACACACACACACACGTTTAAATATATCTGAGTTGTACATGGAGAATATTACCTGAATTGATCATTCCCAAACTAATTTCCATAGCATAACAGCTACAGACAAATGAGGCTATTGAGGTTGAAAATTGGATTATTTTACATGTCGCTGGCTAGTGGTACAGATGAGGTGCCTCAATCAAAGGAAGAGCACTGCCTCACTCTTTGCAGAATCCTACCTGTCAACAATTAAACTCGATATTTTTATGTTAAATCCTACTCGTGCTGTCTTGACCAGCACAGCCAATTATTTTCACATTTGTAAGCCTACGTTGTGTGTGTGTGTGGGGCATGATTGTGAGTCAATTACTATCAGAGATACTAGCAAGCTAACTTAAGTTATATCCCTTCTAAAACTAGTAATAGTTAGAATGTGCTTTAAAGATGACAATATAAAACGAGGAAAAGCCAAGTGAGTTTCAGGATACCTTTTCAAATATTTGCACATTGAATCCACATATTTATTGAATTATTATATATTGCTATATATGTGGCAGTGCTGTACATGTACGCATATACACCCTCAAACAAGGAATTATGAGTATGTGGACTAATTTCTGTCCTTTTTTCCATACAGGCACCCAAATTTAGATTGCGGACACAAAGCAGAATCAAACCACTTGTAAATTAGGGATTAGGACTGTTCTTTTGCCCGCCTGTCTGGATTTCCTCATCTCGCCCTCTCTGACACACTCGCAGATGCAGAAACACTCTGGTCCCAGGAGATGTTGGAGTGTGTTAAAGAAGGCATCACACGTTCGTTCTTTTCCTACCTAAATCTAGGCAGGGCCGGAATTCATCACAGGATCAAACCAGTTTCTCATCAAGCCCAGAAAAGTGTAGCTAATGCAATTTCACTAAGTCACTGCCTGACTTGATTACATGTGGGCTGGGGAGCGCGTGCTAAAGCCCCACAGGGGGCGGGATGGGTGTCACTGTGTGAGTGTGTGTCCACATATGGTATCTGTGTAGTTTAGGTTGATCCCTTTATTTTAGAATCTGTGTCAGTACACCACTCGTGTGTGTGTGTGTGTGTGTGTGTGTGTGTTTTAAGCTGTTGTACCATATGTGTATACATATCAGTACCTGTCTGTACCCCTTAAATCCATGGATGTTGTTATGGATAGAAGTTGTGTGACATGTCTGCTTCGGTGTGTGTGTTGCAGACGGAGCAGTGGTCCTCAAGGGGGATTTCAGGCAGATTTGGCCATATTAGAATGTGTCGCTTCTTCCTTTCCAGCTTTCAGTTGCCGTCCCACTGAGCACCACACCTCCACTCACCCCTCCCTCTAATCCTGGATCAGACCACACACCGAGGGACTGAAATGCGCAGACACTCATCCAGACAACACTAATGAATACTCAAGCACACAAAAACAAAATGGCACTTTTACACATTATTTCGAGAGACGGTGGGCAGCAGTTTGGTGGCATCCTGACCTGAAACCGAAGCCAACCTGTCACGTCTAGACAACTCTGAACAATCCCATGCATATTAACGCTGGCCTATTTAATATTCATCAGTGCTATGCCCTGTTGGCAGCTGGTCCCAGACCCCATGGATCAATGAGGTCTCTACCTCGCTTCTTTGTCTGACAAGGATGCACATGTTTAGAGCATGAAATTAAATTGGTCACTGTCATTTGGAATACATACATGGTAGTCAGTTTGGTGTGTGTGTGTGTGTGTGTGTGTGTGTGTGTGTGTGTGTGTGTGTGTGTGTGTGTGGTTGCCGGTTAGACGTGGTTCTTGGAGCAGACAGGTAGCGCTAACTTCCCCAGAGTCTGTGACATGTTGATGTTATTCATGGGAACATGAATGGAGAGAGAGAGAGAGAGAGAGAGAGAGAGAGAGAGGCAGCTTTGTTTAGGAGCCTGTAATTGAGTCTTAATTGAATTGGCACCAAAGAATGGATGGATGGAGAAAGAGAGTTTGAGTGAATTGGACCTCATCTCCGTCTCCACTTAGCAACGCAAATGTGGGCTTACCGTGCAGGCAAATATCATGGCTACAGATCAGAATCCGAAACCCTTGATTTGAAAGTTTTGGATGGATTGTAAGCTTCTCTTGTAATTTGAATGAAAATACGGAGAGTGTTGTCTCCCATACTTTTCAAACGAAACTTGTTCCATTAGAAATGTATTATGGAGCCCGGCACGGGGAACAATGGGTTGATATGCATTTGAATGCAAGGCTAGGCAGGCAGCGCATGGAAATTTGGAACAGGCTTTCACACTATGGCGAATTGTCTTTGTGTTATATATCACACAAGCTTTGCAAGGTCGTATTGGACATACTAATGAAACAGAAGAAAACAGCAGAGCAAGGCTTTGTGCCAAACTGAAATCTCACCATTTCAGAACACACATGCACACACACCCTTACCCTTTTCGAAACCCTATCAAAGTAGCTTGGATCGCCGTCTTATTTGATTTCTGTCCAGTTTCTCTTCTTAACTCTGTACACTTGACACCGACTCACAACCCATTCCAACCTAAAAGTTCAGTGTGCATGTTGATCTTACAGAGCCTTAACATTTTGGAAGCAAACTTTTTTTCTAAAGGTTTCCCCGCACACAGAGTCCAATTGTTAATGTATCAGACTCCCTTTGTTTTGAATCTAGAAGGTTATATTTATTGCATTGTCTTGTTTTTCCAGTCTCATGAATGTATTGTTACTGAGTGCCGTGGGACTTAACACACCTAAATCAAGAAATTCTAATGAATAACATTTTCTCCACTGAATAAGGCAGGATTGCCAAACACTGGTCTCCCTTCCCTATTCTTATTCATCAACTTCACCTGCAAACACTGTATAAACATATACATAAGCATGTGTGCGTGCATTCGTTCATAGTATTCTTTCAAAACCTGTACACACTGGGTGCCCGGATAGCTCAGTTGGTAGAGCGGGTGCCCATATATAGAAGTTTACTCCTCGACGCAACGGGCCCGGGTTCAACTCCGACCTTTGCTGCATGTCATTCCCCCTCTCTCTCCCCTTTCATTTCTTCAGCTGTCCTGTCAATTAAGGCCTAAAAATGCCCAAAAAATAATCTTAACCAAAAAAAAACCTGTGTACACACACACACACACACACAGACAGACAGACAGACAATCTTTGCAGTTAGCTATTGACAACGAGACGCAATTTCTTCTCCATCAATTATATTGATTACTTCAAGATGAGTGGAGGTAATGAGCTTCTGTGTTCTTTCTCTCCCCTATGATCGCCCCTCTTCCCCCGTCTGCAGCCCCCTCCCCTCAGTGTCTAACTCCCCAATTCCTTTCTGAGTATGTAACATGGCAATGATTTACTGATTAACCCTGTTAGCTGTGATGGGTTCACCCATGCAGTGAGGCAGGGGCATGGAGGAGTGCGAGCATATGGGATGCATTTAGATTTGTGATGGAGAGCTGCACTGATTGAGTGATGTGTTTATTAGGGCTGAAGTTGTGGTCCTGTACCGACTGAATATTTAAATATTTAAGATTGTTGCAAAATTATTTAAGGTTTAAAAAAATATCTTGATTAATGGAGGGAACATCATTGTTAGATTTCAAGGAGAGCAAAATTCAGGGTCATTCATAACGGCACTCTTGGGGTTGATTGGACACAGCATGGTGATGATTGTTAAGTTTTGAGTCTGGGTGGCCTGTTTTGAAAGCACATCTTCAGAACCACCTGAATCCTCTGTCAATGTCATCCTATATATGATTCCCACATTTACATTTTACATACTGTGCAGTTTAAGCACCCCATGCTACAACACTACTATGTATAAACATTGATTTTGAAATGTTTGGTTGAGTCAAGTCCTGTCTCCTATGTTCTAGGTGGTGCTGATGACAACCTGATTGAAGGGGGAGAAATGAAGTTTGTGTGTAAACCAGGAGCGAGGAACATCACCGCCATCTTCCAGCCTCTTCTCAGGTACTTTAGTGATACACTGAACATCCAGCCAAAAATGGATTTGGATGTGGTTTCAAGATGTGTTTCTAGTTTATTGGGAATGTGATCAGCAACACAAAACAACAAGAAGTCTATAGTTACTCAACTGCGGTGAGACACCCCCTATTGTATGAGTAAGTGCTGATGTAGTGTACTAGTGCGACGACTGCGGACTGAACAGAGTCACAAGCAAAGATAAATTAAGTGATCATAATTTCAGACAAGCCGTTACTGTTAGTTTTACAGTACATGAATGAGGCAAGTCAAAAAACAGTTACAGCAATCTTACCACTCAAGATGTAGTAGTTATATCATCACTAAAGTGTTATCCTGGTATATTTTGTGGACAGAAACATTACACTGCTGCTTTTAATATATGGGCATGCTTAACATTAGGACATTCTGATGTACGAAACTTCTGATGTCCAGCAATAGGCAACTTAATTGGATCAGATTAAAATAAAGTTAATGACCGACTGAGCCTGCTGTCTTTACTGGAACAGGATTTGATTAACTTTACAAGATGTGTGAAAGGGCCACTAGCATCATACTGGTCTGTCAGAGAGGGATGGTCAAGGCTGGGACATGACTCAATACCAGTAAAATGTAAACTACTTATATTACATGGCCTCTTACTGACTGACTATCGATTTCAACCTTTTTAATGTTTAGTGGGATATCGTAAATCAAACATGATGTAATGTATGATACTGTACCTTACGTCCCAAATGTTTTGTTGATACTATCCAGGAATTGGGCTCGACTACCACCCTCGCTTTAATTTCCCATTAAATTTGAGTATTGTGAAGGGTTGTCTTTGTGGCAATGTTCTGTATGTCTGGTAGTTTTCTATACAGCGCTGTGGTCCCAGGCGAGTCGTGTAAATCTAATTGTGAAGTGATTTAATTGAATTGGCCTCCATGCAGTGATACATTACCTTCTAGGATCCATTAAACAGAGATGTTTCCTACTTCCAATTTTAACATCAAGGTGCATAGTTTTAATGCATAAAGGAAGTACAGTATACATGTTCAGTTTTGGCAAATACTGTTCATCCCTTAAATTGGTATAAAGTTGGCAGTTGCCGGATGTATTGACTGTAAAAGTATCTTAAATATTCAGCCAGTGGAGTGCTATAGCTTCACACATGCCATCTGGGTAGTAACTGTACTACTGTATGAGGTAGCTAACTTGCTGGTTGGCTCCACAAAGTTTAATCTTGAAGTCAGGGAATACAGGCAAACTTGAAAAAAACCCCAATACAGACAGTTGTTTGTTTAGAATTTGTTCAAGTATACTCACAATTAAATTATACGTACCATATACCCTGACCACTAAACGTTTAACTGACTACTAAACAGTATGGAATCGCATCGCAGAAAATCAGCTGGTTAATTTAGTTAAGATAGATTGCACTGCATCTATCAGATCCTTTTACTCTTCATCACATCCCCACTAACCTAAGCTGCACTGTCAGTTGTCTTGTTAACTTTTGTTTGATTGAATGATGCTCTTTGAAAGCTGGTTTCAGAGGGTAAGGACCGTCTATGTTTGTATGTGTGTGTGTGTTGAAGTTGTGCATGCATTTGTCTATGCGTGCTTTAATGTCTTTCTTTGCAGGTGGTTGCCTGTGTGTTTATCTCCCTTTACCGATGCATTGGCCCTGAATCGTGTTTGACCCTCAGTCCGTCTCTCGCCCTCTGTTACACACTTTCATTCTCTCTCTGACACACATGCACACACATGCTGACGTTCAACCCCTGTTCACTTTAGGTCTGGCCAAGCTTTTGTCTGAACAAATGAGCAAAACTAAAACGGTGACTAGCTTTCTGCTCACCATGTTGTCTGTAATGGTTCATATCAATCACACCAAACTGCCTTGCACACAGTGCCCTCTCTTCTCTCTCTCTCCCTCTAACTTGCCCTCTCCAGACTTGTAGTGCCAATGGAGCGCTGTTTCTTGCAGATGGTTTTCTAATGGCCAAGCTCTTGCACTCCGCTGATGGATCACTACACCTCCTGCAGTCAGCCATGCAACTCATGGCAGCTTTAATGGCAGAAGCAGTTGGGGGTTGCGGCACAGAAAATCAATGGTGTGTGTGGCAATGTGTGGGCATATGAGACATCAGGGTCTTAATGTTTGATTGCAAATGTTCTTTAGGTGTTGTGGTATATTTATCTTTCTCCTAATTCAAGCGTACTATATTATTCTTGTGTGTCTGTTTTTCAAATCTTTGTTTATATCTGGTTTCCAAAGATCCACAACATCTGCAAATGCCATCATCGGAAATTTTTATACGATGATGTTCTACCTTCCAGTGGTTACTTAGTCATGTATGTACAACACAACACTACAATGTAATGTTAAGCCTCAGAGTCATGAGAAGCATTGCGGATTCCATCCTGGGGCCTGTATCATGAAACAAGATTAGTTGGTTAGCCAGCTCTTGGGCTTGACTTTTCTAGTATCACAACGCTTACTCACTTTTAATTATGATAGATCACCATGATAACCCATGATGCACAGCTAACCTGTTCCAGAGGGTTAACTTCAGAGAATCAAATCAAAATGTGTCAACAGCCTGTGTAATGACCTATCAGATCAATTAAAGGGCTTGTATCATAATTCCTACATGCATTTATAGCCATAGCCATACTTTTTATATTTGGAAATCATTCAAATACAAAAGTAAGGCTAAGCTTCTCATTTTATTCTACTTGTGTGATTACATTTTATCTTTCTCCTCACTGAATATCACTTTCTGCTGGCACATTAACCTAATTTCCCTGTGGGCATTACCATTTCATCGCATGTCATATATATTATTTATTATTATTATTTAAGTACTCAATTCATGGTTCAGATGATGCCACATGTGATTGGCTTGTAATTAAGAATGGCACCTCTTTAGCAAGAATGTGCTCAAAACCAGAGTTAACTGGACCTGCTGAAAAAGAGCTTCATGATACCAGGTATTCAGGTTTGCCAATGTAATGCTTAGTAAAGCCAAGTTACCCAAAGGTGGTTTGTTACCTACTCTGTTTCGGATAGAATGTCCCGAAGCAGCCAGAGAGTGAACAGAATTGCATATCTGCATGTGTGATCCGGAATATGTTGGAGGGATTATATATCCCACCTAGTCTTGGAAGACCTCAGGCTCCCCCAGGAAGAGCCTGAGGAGGTGGCTGGGGAGGAGGACATCTGTCTTACCTTGGTTAGCGTACTGCCACCACAACCTAGCCCTGGCTAAACGCCAGAAATTGGAAGGATTATAATGAAGGGGAGTAGTGTAGAATGGGCCATTCTTATGTACTTATAGCTAACGTTTGCCTTTCTCCCTATATTTGTATTGCCCAAGTGCAATGCACAATGTGTATATTGCTTTCCCTTCTATATACTTCATATTGTGAGGTAGACACAATTACTGTTGTTATTTCTATATATCGAACCTCAGATCAATCGCTAAGTATCATCAACCTAATTGTTAAGTCTGTCTGTGTGTTTGAGATTTGTTCAGTTTGTCACCACCAGCAAATATGTTTGAATTTTTTTGGACAAGGCCAAAGACAGTTGAAATCTTGCATGTGAGTTTATGTGCATTTTAGTTGGTTTGGTTACATCTCTTTCAGAGAGGACTGGATGACTTCCAGATTGACAAAACATTGCCCCTCTTGGGATATCCGTCAAGGATAGCAATCCAACCTGATGCGTCAGAGTGTAGAATTTATGTCTTTAAAGATGCACACACAAATATAGGGCAGACATGGGGTCGTGTTTGTGCATGTAGCAGCCAATTTAGTTTGACTTGTGGGGTCTCCTGCTGACATTTGGGTGGTATTTACACCCCTTTTCTCTGGACGAGGTTGGCATTTTGAAAAGCTTCAGCAGGCCCCTAATCTCTCCCTGTTCACCATCCACATGATGACCATGCCTGTAGATGTCTGCTATGTTTTGGTCTGTGTGACAGTGTGTGTTTTTGCGTGTGCAGGTAAAGCCTAACGTTCAGCAGAGTTGCTGTGTTGCCATATCTCAGTTAATTAGTAGGTACAATTGTATCATAACTAATTCACTTCATTTTGCATGTAATTACTAGTCCTGACTACAGATAGATTTTTGGCCCTAACTTTAAAATGACCTGTGGGGATGATTCGTTCATTTCAGTCATCTTTAGAAATTATTTACTGTGTCTCATTCAGAATTGTCTTTGCTGTAATCAGAACAGTTGAGGAACACACTATTATTTCATTTTATCAATGGGAAACATACTTGTGTACATACAAGGCTAGCAGCAGCAGCGCCGCGTCAGACACGTTTCTGGTGTGCAAAGACATAGAAAACGGCACGCAACTGACACGCAACAGAAACGCCACACTCGCACCACGCAGGCAGTGTGCAACCGGCCTTAGAATGATCCTGCTGGTCTTTCAGATAATGTCTGAGACTGGTAGGTGTACTAGATTGAACACTGCTGTTTAACAGCTGATTGAGTACAGAGCTCTCCGTATGCACTCATAGCATTACCTTGTTAAAAAGTACTCATGTTGATGTGCAGATATTTGATTTCAAACAAGGTCTACTCAAAGTTGGTTCTGCTGTAAGTGTCCACGGTTGAGAGAGAAGAGTCAGAGGGTTGGTGATTGACAGAGAGTGCTCGGGGGAAGCAAAAGTGAAGGACAATGGAACAAACAATGAAAGGAATGAGTAACGGATAGAAAGCTATATGACAGGAAAGGGACAGAAGGGCTCTGCCTCCCACCGCTGTAGCCTGTGGTGAAAACGAAACACACCATGATTCGGCACAAATTTCACACTCTCGTTAACTCCACTCCTGAATAGCACACACAGATCGAAAAAGCAAGAGCAAAAGATGAAATGGATTATCTTTTAAAGAAGTTTTTTAAAAGTATTTTTCCCAAATTATTTAGCTGCTAGCATGGTTGAATCTTAAAATGGTATTTGTTGAAGAACAAGTTTCATTATTTTGAGAAAACCTAAAATTAGAAGTGTGTGGGTTAATTCAGAATATTACGTATACCTCGCTAATCAAATCCAGTCATTAAGGAGAACACATCCAACTTTAAAAGTTGGATTGTTTATGGTGTTGTGATTTTGTGGTGTGATTTTTTTTTTTTTTTTTTTCCTGTTCATAGACATGATGCACCATTGCATAGTGTGCATTTTGTTTTATTTATCAAGTGTGAGACCAATATCAGATCTACAGCAGGGTCCAGTGTACAGTTTGTCACCTTAAATAGTTAATGCAACGCTAAAGATCATAAGCCAAATTAATTATGAAGGCTAGAAGGTGACCTAGTATGTCAAGCCATAGAAGCAGGCAGTTATTATGATAGCCTAGTCATCTGCATGTATCTCCGTGTTTATTGTTTACTAATGATGAGCAGACAGAAAAACAAGTGTGTTTATCGCTATCTCTGTCAAAGTAGTGCTGCAGTAGTCACTGTCCATGCGCTCCCTGCTGCTAAAATGAAAATGGCACCCATTACTCAGGTATTTATGATCCACATAAGTCCTGCAATTACAGTCTTTTATGATCTTGATCACTACGCACCTGATTAGGGAGCATAGAAAGACACAACAATCAAGCACAGGATCATAATTATTTTGAAATACATCCCAGCAACAATATTTGTTTGATTGTAGACATAATTTTTGTGACAATACTGGTGTTTGTACTAGTTGCTCACTGAGTTAGCGTGTGTATGACCTATTTCAAATATGCAAATCCCCCACAGTGGCAGAACTGAAAATGGCAAAAATAATTTGTGGTTCAACCCTAACCTTCATTTAGTCAGGCAGCGTCGTTATAATTACTGGTGAAGACTACAGTTTTCCTTCAACAAAAATATCTGTAGTCCCCTCAAAGAGATGTCTGTGCTTCTGCTATTAAAATGCAGCATGGACGACGCGTTCTTAAGTCTTACCCACACATACATGCACACACTGCTTTGCTCTGCCAGCCCTGGCTCTCTTCTAATCTTTTCTCACTCGTTCAGGAGGATTTTCCTCAGTAAATAGCACCTTCCCTATCTCTCTCTTTCTAACCCACGCCCATTTTAAAACTAGGAGCATAGTTGGGAATCAGGTGGAAAGAGGATTTTACACTGGAAAGGTCAGAGAGAGAGAGAGATAAAGATGGGAGAAGAAAGAAACCAACAACAGAGAGAAGAGAGCAGATAAAAGGGAATAAAAGAAAAACACAAAGGAAAGGATGATAAAAAAAAAAAATACAAATGGACAGGGGGAATGAGAATAGAAAGAGATAAGTCTGAGGGCGAAGAAAGAATGCAGAGTAATAGAAAGGCTCTCAATGCATGTATGCTGGTGGCATGTTGGCTTGCTTTGTTTACGTGCACATACACACTCGCACATCTGCAATATGCTGCACAAAATGTACAAAATGAAAAGAGAGGATGGCAAGGAACTAGACTACTGAACAATAGGGTGTAACCAGTAAGTATCTGAAAATTGATCTGAGTCTGAGAAAGACATTTGGCTACATTCTTTGTGATGTTTTTTAAAAGTCAATACAGCCGCAGATTTCTGTCTGTGTGTGTCCTACTAATTTTTCAGAAACATAGAATACCGTTCAAAAGTTTGGAGTCACCTGCTATATTGATTTTTCCTTCTTTTCTTCAATAATGGCTATTTTACTATAGATACAAAACAATATAATTTAGACACCTAATTTATTATTTACGTTTGAAATAGTTTCGGCCCCAAAAGGAGAAGAATTAAATGATTAAAACTTCCTTTTAGTCGATTTCCCCACTATGTTGCATGATGGGAGAATACTGTCAGAAACCATTTTTACCCCAAATACCCTTCCATTTTGAATTTGTTTTCCAGTCCAGAAAGGCACAAGTGACCCTTGATTATTATTGAACCCCAACCGTGCAATTGGGCTCTAAATATTTTAGTAACCGGTTTTCTTTGGGTCCTCTGCAGTCTACTCAGTGGTTAGATTGAATAGGTTTAAACTGTGATTTGTCACTCCATAGTTTGTTCAGCTGATAGTTCCTGCTCCAATTCCAGTAGCGCTAACCCACGACTAACCTATTTCTTTTGAAGTTTAAAGAATAGCTTTTTTTTAATGCAACACCTTAATTCCAGCTTGTTATGGCCATTATTGTGCACTTGACACTGAAATAAGAATCTGTTCCTATTTAAATCTGCACACATTTTGATGCAAAACTTCCAATTTGTTTTACCAATGAGTGCTGATTCCTTTATTCTTATTGAACTGCTCAGAGGTATATTTCTGCCCTTTCAATAGTCAGGATGTACCGTAAAGTGTATACAATAAACCCTTCATACAAAATAACATCTATTTGTAAAGAGGACTTTCTACAATGTAAAAGCATGAATGACAGTTCATTCATTGAATCTTGAAATTGAATCTCCTTAGAATTGAATCATATTGAGCAGCTTTGAATCAGAATGTATTGTTAAAAATGTATCTGTTGTTTTTGCATTGGATCACGGTTCATGTTTAGTATGTCTAAATAGGTACTTAGTTGCCTGAGAGGGATAGCTGCTCACTCCTACTAAATTGTAAATAATGCAGCAATTTGTGTTAAACTGTCACTAAACCTGAGCAAAATAAAATGACTACCAAAAGCAAGAAACAAAAATACACATGGAAGGAGAGCAGCAGGAGACAGATGGAAAGTAAAAGAAAGTGTATAGAAAAGTAAAGCTGCTCGATGTCTGCAAAACACAATGCCAGTTTGCTATGAATCTGTCAGGTGCTCCTGCCTGTCACTAGCTGCCGCACTGCTGTATCTTTATTCCTTTTATCTGTCTGATGCCCTCCTCATAGGACAACGCACACACACACACACACACACACACACACACACACACACACACACACACACACACACACACACACACACACACACAGTGCGTTTCACTATCTTTGTGGGGACCCGTCATTGACATAATGCATTCCCTAGCCCCTTACCCTAACCATAACCATCACAACTAAATGCCTAACCTTAACCCTTACCCTCACCCTAACCATAACCTAATTCTAACCCTAATCCTAAAACCAAGTCTTAACCCTCAAACAGCCCTTTAAAGTTGTGAGGTCCAGCATTTTGGCCCCACAAAGCTGTCGGGGACCCCACAAGTATACTGGACTCCCGGTTTTTGGACCCCACGAATATAGTTAAACAAGAACACACACACACACACACACACACACACACACACACACATATGTTGTAAATAATACTGCTGGTTTTATCGCTTTCCAAAATTGCAACTTCAGCCACTTTCTAGAAAGGTGCAGAGTTTTCAATCTCCTCATGTCTTACAAGCACGAGCATGCACAGAGACAGACATACACACTTTGGGCATGACACACCCCCTAACACACACACACACACACACACACACACACACACCATATATTGTACAGGAGATTAGATCCATCATTGCGGGGGTCTTTTCTCTGGCTATAGAAGGTGGATAAACTCTTTGATTGTGTTTATCCATTCCATAATGGAATCGGACTCGGTTCCCAGGGCAACCTGTCCGACAGACTCGTGAAGCAGACAGTCGTCAGTTGGAGCTTAAGGGGGTCTAGTTTGTTTGAACGCTCAGCAGTAGACTTCTTATGAAGTCGGCTTTGAAGGTCCCTGAGGTTTTAGGTCTGTGTGGGGGAAAATAGCGGATATTGGGAATTGTTGCCTGGTCAGATTAGAGGCAGAAATTGTGCCAGGACACAAAGACAAACATTTATACGTGCCTTAGATACACACAAAACACATACAAGCACACACATGCCTATGTCTTTGCAGCTTGTCCAGATGACCAGGTCATAATCACGCAGATCATGCCATCTCCGTCGATGTTGTCCCCCGCAGTGCCTGATTGTCTCCAATTGGCTGCTTTTCAAAGAGATTAGATTGTGGTCTCGAGAGATTTGTAGCTTTGTGTGTGCGTGTGTGTCTTAATGTATTGTGTTACCAACAATAATTTAATGAAATGAAAGTCCCCATTTTTTGAGTGTACGGTAATTTAATTAAGCCTAATATGGGTCTTCAGACCTGTTGCTATGAAAGGACAGAAGTGGGAGAACAGAATGCCCTGAATGCTTATTGAATAAATGCCAGAGGGAGATGCTGCCAAGAAGAGAATTACTGATCCACGATGAAGAGATGTTTTTACCATGTGTTGCTTTCTGCTACTTCTCTCTATCTTCTGTTTGTGTCCTTTTTTCTGTAATTTTTCAGAGATGGAAAGGCAAACAAAAAAACAGGAGTTATACAACCTTCTAAAAAGTGATATCCTGAAAAGAAATTACATACTGTATAATAAAGAACTGCATTCTTATCTTCTCCTGTCCTTCTGCGAGTTATGTCAAGGTAAAGACAGAGTGCCAGAGATGGGCAATTTACAGATATTCTCTTGTTCCTTTCACACACATCCTTCTGTTTCTTCTTTGAGTCCAGTTTCAGTCTTTCCTCATTCCATCCTTCTATCCCATGACAACAAGAGCTGTCATTCTGTGTTACTGTCACATGAGCGAGCGCAAGCCCCCACATCACAGCAGCCTTTGATTGGCCAGGCCTTTCCAGGTCGGTGAGCTGCTGCCTGATAATAACCTTGTTTGATTGCTGGAGCAGAGATGTAATTGATTGATCTGCTCACCCTGTCTGGGGCTTGGCTTCTGAAGTAGCCTGTACAGATGTTTGTGTGTATGGGTGCAGGGGTGTATGTGTGGACTGGACTGGGGGGGTTGGTTGGTTGATTGTGGAGGGCAGCTCTAGATAAGGACACATGCACACGAACCTTGCCTCAGTAATACAACTACACAGATGCAAACACATGCACCCACACACTTCTGTTATTGTATAGCATAATAGACAGTGGGTACCAGAGGTAGGCAGATGAGGGAGTGAGTGAAGGGAGTTTGTTTTTTAATCTCCTTCTAGCACATCTGCCTTGTGTACCTCTCTAAACAAACCCCACCAACCAATCAACAAGTCATTACACTTCATTCAAATTCTCCAACTCCCTCTGAAAGGATTGCTTGTGATCTCCTAATTGGTGATAACTTAAGTTAGTCCATCTTTCTGGATAGTTAATTCTTCTCAAAGATAGATGGTCTTGTCAATGCAGCATCTAATCCAATATTGGCTTAACGGACTCTAGGCATTTCTAAGAGACAGTATTGTGGAGAATATTAGTCATTTTTGTTTGTATGTGTGGGTGAAATAAAGGTCTAAACTAAGGTTATGAATTGTGTTTGTGTTTTGCATGTTGTCACTTTTCCTTTCTAATTAATTTGCTTGGTTTCATTTGTTAGGGTATCCACATAATGGCCATGTGTGTGAATAGAAGCAAAGTAAACCAGTTTGTTGAACAATGAGTTTAATTGCTGCTCTTGTCTTTGATTTGTACATTCCGGGTAATTTGGTCATGTGGCTCATCTTCCTGTAGGTTTGATGGATACAGTTTTTTTTGTTGTTTATTTTCTATTTATTTTCCCAAAGAACAGTTTGAGTCTAGCTTAGTAGAGATTTATTTCAGATAGGGTTTCTAACTATCTAACATATCGATATAATGGTAACCAAATATGTCTCCCCTGTTCCCAAAATAAATCATGCCAAACTGTAAGATGAAGAGGAAACCAAAACTCTGATAAGGACTCAACATACATTTTTAAAATAGCTGGATATTTTGCCCCTTTCGTCCTTCCTCCCCTATCAGTGATGGTTTGATCCCCGACTAGTCATTCTGAAGTCATGGTGTGCCCATTGAGTGTGCAACCAGTGGAAAAGCCGAACTGACAGACTGATTGAGTTTGTATATCAAGTCTCTCCTCCCTTTGCATGAGTTATTTAGAGGTTAAGGTTATTAATGTTAATGTACTGTATATCTGTAGGACAATTATCCTAGTCCTCTCCAAGACTTTCAAGCTTTCCTCAGAAGAAGGAAAATCGATGTAGACGTCGATCACTTCACTTCACTTGACTTTACTTTAAAGGCCATTGAAACCAGCACATGCTATTTCCTCATTGCCCCATCTGCTCTCCTGTTTTTAAGTGAAGTAAGTGAAGCATGGAAAGTCAAGGGAATGAAACACTTTTGCAATAAAGTGTAACGACACTGAACTGCCAAGCGTTCCTCCAGGGTTGATGTGTGCAACACGTTCACCACAGCCCCCTGTGTCTGTGAGTGGTCTCTTCTTTAAAACTGTTTTGGCTAAATTCATTACATCCACCCAAAATAGAGCTCACATTCACAACAATGATGACTGGAAGGGAACTTCAACCAGAATATGACAGAACGGACTCTATGAGGCGAATGAACAACAGAAGGGAGGTGGGGAGGGAAGGGGAAAGGCGAAAATCCATTATGTTTGATGTTAGTCTCACCCTGGCAGCAAATGCTGGTGGAAAAACCCTGTGAAATGACATTAGGGGCGTCTTGTAATATGATTTCGGCTATGTGTGAATATGAGATTTCTAATGGATTTGAGCACATTAGAGCAGTCTTTATCTGTAGTATTTATTCCCCCCTGGTTTCAAATGCAATTTGCTAAGTACGACGTTTCACTCGGCTCTAGCGCACTACCTTTCTGGCTAGAAGGGATGTGAGGGAGGATTATGTTATTTCTCTTTTGTGTGTGTGTGTGTGGGGGGGGGGAGGAGATGCATAAAAATATCATGATAAATATTCGAGGCACAGCATTTGTGACCAATTGGTATATTATAAGAAAGAGATTCTTCGTATAATGTGTGCAGAGGTATGCACAGAAGAATAGTTTTATTCAGAAGTGAGGTTCTGTGCTAGGCATTTATCACTCCACTCAGTATTTGTCTGCACATGATATTGCCCTACTTCTCGCTAATGAGACGTGTAGACAAATTAATGTAGGGCCTGTTGAAGGAGTTAAAGTCTGACTGAATACCCCAAAATGACAAATGTGTCCAGTGACCTCAAGTTAGTCTAACTTAATGTGGTCCCTGATCACCTGTAACATAGTGAGGTATATACACTGAGAGGTACTGTGCCATGAATGGAGCTGTAATATATTACAGCGTGTCACCCGTGAACATGTTAAACCGATGCTTAAAGAGTAATTTAACAGAAAAATTAAGGTATCAATCATTGTCATGTTGTCATCAATGCACATACAAGCCTCTAAATGTCATTTGTAAGGGTTAAAACTGGACTTACTGTACACTATGCATAAGCAGCACGTTGTAAGTGCTCCGTTTGTGTCTACACAGGGCGTGTTCAGGCACTGTATTGAGTTGTACTAGGTCACCCCTTTTCAAACCTTTAAGATAATCCATGGAGATGCCGCAATCTGTTACACTTTAGGAGGAAAACAGGCTAAATTCGTAAAAACCTCTCTGAAATTCAAATTAAACATCTTAAGTTGACCCAAGCAATTTAAACCTACAGAAAATGATAATAAAAAAGTTAACTATGAGGCTCCTCTATGTCAATACATGCAACAGATGCAGGATTTTCTTCAAACAAGTTTATTTAAAAAAATGTAGAACAAAAAAGGCTACTTGCTAGTGGCTACAAATAAATACAGGTAATTTTATTTCTCCCTTAATATATTGAGTCTGAACGGGCTGAACTTGCAGGTTGGGGGCCCTCTAATGGCTGCGGAGGCCCCATGCATCCGCCTATAGGAAGAAACAGCTCTGTCCAGGGTGAAAGCTACACAATATTTTCATTCATTTGATAAAGTCATGCGTATGGAAAGGCTGTTAAAATGAATACAAACAGGTTGCTGAGTCAAGGCTGACTTGCCATCAAGTTCAGTCACTTAGTTTTATTAAATTATTAATTATTATAAATTGTTGACATGAGAATATTCTGCTGCAGGAGAGCACAAAGTTTTTGGTGCACTCTTCAACATTGTGGTGCATTGATAGATTTCTGCAAGGAACTTGTGATGAATAAACAGAGCAGTTTGGTGCAAGACTCCAGTGCTCTGACAGAGTGCAATTTTCATAGCACTCCACCAGTATCTCACATTGCTTACTTTATTAAAAAAAAAGACAAAGATTCATGTTCGCCTTTAATTTTCCTGATACCCTAATATCAGTCTCTGACTGAATAGGGTCACGGCATCCATGATTAGCATGCACATTTATGTGTTCCTGCCAGCATTTCCGCAAATTGTCCCAAATTAGCCAATGTGGTGCACTCCGAGCTCTCCGCAGGCTTAATGAGCTAGATTAAGACGGAAGTCATTTAACCCCCGCCTGCGACACGCACGCACGCACGCACGCACATACACACACAGTCTAGATAGGCATATGTACTCAACAACCAAACAAGCGTTAGCATCAGGTTAGCGCAGACACACACACAAATATATAACCACCCCACCTCCACCCTGTATTTCAGTAGATAGGAGATGGAGCGGGGCCATTATGCAAATGTCAGGTGTCAAGTGTAAATTAGATTGGAGGGATGGAAAACAGAAGTATTGAATATCACACCAGCTCCCTTGGCAACTGCACCAATGTAATGAGAGCATTCCAGGACGTAGGCTGGCAAAGCCTTCGTTACATTGAAAGATAGCAGATTAAAAAAGACTGAATACATTTTTTTTTTAAAGAGAGTCTATTGGGTCTAGTTGATCTAAGAAAGACAAGATAACACTAGCACCTGCCTAATTCAGACTGGAGTATGAATAAGCAAGGTGGGGGAATTCATTAGTTTCTCAGATTGTTGTTTTTCCAGTGATCTTTGGAAGTTATATAGTACTATAGATCCATTGCTATAGAATATACCAAAGCTGAAGTCGGAACTCTAACCAGCTCATCCCTTATGTTATCTAGGGCTGTGAATTGCAATTATTTCTATCATTGATTAATCTGTAGATTACTTTCTCATGGTTTGGTCTACATAATGTAATGAAAATAGTGAAAATCACCACTAAAATCTCCTAAACCCCGATGTAATAAAATTGCTTGATTTGTCCGACTAATACTTCAAAACCAAAGATAGTCAGTTCATTATCACATAAGACAAGGAAAGCTAGAACCATATTGTCTTTATTTTGCTTACAAAATGACCTAAACGATTAATATGATAATCAAAATAGTTGCCAATAGTTTTTTTGTTGACTGACTAATCGATTAATTTACTAATTGTTTCTGCTCTGTTACCCATTTGATTATTTAGTTTCTCTAATATACCACTGTATAGGTATATGACGTATGCCTACAGTATTTCAAAGTTGTTTAACAAAAATGTGCATTTTCAGTTTTACCAGAACGTGTCACTGTCAGTCCATAAAACTAACTCTTTTCTTCAGATTGGAATACACAGTTGTGTGCAAATGTTCATTGCAGGTCATCTCATCATCTGTCACAAAACTTTGCCACAGCTGTTGTTAAGCACTGGTTGCAGACATCTCTCTCTCTATCTCTCATTTTATTTCCCTGTTTTTATCTCTCGGTTGCTCTAGTCTGTCTATCGCTGTAGGCTGTGTACTGATTATTATGACTCCTCATGCCTAATCCTCTTTTCTTGTCTTCATCTCTCCTTGTTCCTCTGACTCCCATCTTTATTCCGCTGTCCCTCTTTCTGCACTGGCTCATTTACTGCTAGCCTCGGTCTCGCTATAAGAAAAACAGAAAGATATATTATTCCTGTAATTTTCTCAAACTTCAGATAACATCTATCAGTTTAATAATGGATGGAAATACAGCTCTCCACATTCACATTCTGGTGGTCATTTTTAAAGCAACTGACCTACAGAGAAATAATCTTCTGGTTTAAAGCCTCAGCAAATGTAAAACCGTGCTTTATTAAAAACAATATATTTTTGTATGAACTAAACCACCTGCATCTTTTGATATATCAGTATTCAATGTGTAATCTAAAATAGCAACATGTTTTGGCCAGATAAAAGGTTTCTTTCTCTCTCAATCAATCTATGTCGCCTAAATAAAGCAATATGTTTAGCTTAGCCAACATAAACTCTTGACAGTTCTCATACTGTATGTGCTGCAGACTGAAGGCCACACAATGCGTTTTATGGGAACTGGGGGTGGTAATGGCGCAGTGGATATGACACATGCCTTTGGTGTGGGAGACTCGGGTTTGATTCCCACTGTGGTGAATGTGTCCATGAGCAAGACACTTAACCCCTAGTTGCTCCAGAGGCGTGTGACCTCTGACATATATAGCAATTGTAAGTTGCTTTGGATAAAAGCGTCAGCTAAATGACATGTAATGTAATGTAACTGATGAAGAGGAAGCCATACAATGACACTGACATGCTTTTTTTGAAGAGCCATGGTAGAGCGCCTCGCACTCTACCTGGTGCCATGTTACAACCACTACAGTAGATACATGTTCCTCTGTGGTGTGTGGAGAAGCAATAAATGCTAATCAGTTGTAACAAATTGCTATTTTCAATATTTCATACTAACAAGGTAGCAGGCTAAGTGGATGACTGTATTCTCGGAGAACACTCAGAGATACTACTGTATTATATAATATATATTTTATTTATATATATATATATATATATACATACATACATACATACATACATACATACATACATACATACATACATACACTATTAGTCTCTGGATTGGATTGCTATGGTTACTTAAAGTCCAACATAGATTACAGATAGGTAATGTATACTCTTAATAAAGCTGTAAACCTGTGCCCTATCAGATCTTGATCAGTTAGCTGCCACTTCCGTCACAGACTGTTGCAACATCCGCACTAATGCTTTCAAAATTAAATGTAGTCCAAGCCAATTTCTGTGATATTCTGTTTGGACAGTTGCCTACAATCTATCCTTTTATTAGTCAATTGTGTAATTATTGGCTTCTTTAATAAATAATAAAGACCATTCTCTACTGACATTTCAATGCTCGTTTATATCAATTATAGTTCATTGTCTTGTTAATTAATTTAAACTCCCACTGTAATCTGATGTGAACCGCAAATCACACAATGTTTCTGAGAAATGTATCCATCAGAGAATTTGTTTGGATCGAGGGTCTTCCCTCTTCTTTACTCTTCCTTTCTCCTCCCCTCCTCCACTGACCTCCTTTTAGTCATCCTGAGACCTAAAATATTTTATAGACAGATTCTCTATTTACCCATATGGCCATGTACATGAAAACCCATCGTCCACACACACCTGTCACTTTTTCAAGTGAAATACACAAAGTTAAAGGTCAGTGCCTGCTCAAGGTTGTCTCTCCCCTGAGAGCCCTTTCAAGTGGACACACACACACACACACACACACACACACACACAGGGACCAAGACATGACGCACACAACAACAAGCAGGCTTGGACAGGCTATGAAAGGATCAATGAATAATTTAACCCCTAACATCATATTTCCCCTGGCAGTAATGTATACAGAAAGGCTTGCATGTGATATATATGTCTGTCCGTATGTGTGCACAGATACTTGTGCGTACTGTGTGAATCCACGTTCATTTTGTATATGCGCTATATGCTGAGAGGTGGCTATTTCAGCAGTTGAATGTGATGTGTGGGAGTATTATCAAAGCTGTAGGAATGACAGACACACCGCCCTAGAGCTGACTTCCTGGAATTGCATTTTGTTGGCCGTCTCCAATATGAGACCTGTCACCTCGCTCCCTCCAGGCCATGCAAACCGTGATTGAAGCATTTCTGTGAGCTGTCACTATCAAGGATGTACGCATGTGAGGGTTTTTGTCTATCTGCTTGTGCGTGATGGGTAATAGGCTGGTTTTCATGCAAATGAAGAGTTTTTACACAATTTCAACACCTCCTCTCTTTCTTTCTTTCCTTCCTTCCATCTTCAATCATCTTGCTCTCACTTTTTTTCTTCTTTCCTTCCTTAATTTTAACCTTTTTTTTCTGTCACTGCTCCCTGCCACTCTGTGGCTTTGTCCTTACTCCTTCCATCCCTTTTTTTTTTTTAACCTCTCTTCTTTCCACACATCTTCACCTTCCGTGCCCCCCTCTCCTCCTCTCCCTGTCAACACTGTCATAGCTTGGGGAGCCCTTCAGTGTATTACAGACCTCTCACCACTAGTTCTCTTTATGGCACTTTCTCTTTTTAAATTCAATCAGGCTTCAATGGAGCCCCCAGAACCATTTCAATTTACTACCTGGACGCCACAGGATGGAAAGTCCTACGCTAACATAAAGGTCTAAATGGAATGTGAGAGAGAGAGAGAGAGAGAGAGAGAGAGAGAGAGAGAGAGAGAGAGAGAGAGAGAGAGATATGCCACGGACAAATAACAGCAATGTAGAGGCAAAAATAGAGAGAAGCAGGGGAAAGAGGGTGAGAGAGAGATGAGGGAGAGGGAAGAGTCTGAAGCGTTACAGTGGATAAGAGACCAGAGATGGCAGCACGGGAGAGAAAAGGGAAAAGAGGTGATAAATATAAAGTGTTTTTTTTTTTTTTCAGAGGAGAATGTGATGTGAAACGGCTCACCTAGCAACCTGTTTGAAAGAATGCATCAACCTTTAGACGTCTATGATACTATGCAGTGCTAGCATACTGTGCTCGTATGTATTAGCTTGGAGGTATGAAGAAAATGCATTACACACGCATACCTGAATGGGAATGTATGATAAGGCTAGTTTTTGTTGTTAGCGCAAAATAGTTTTTTTTTTATATATATATATATATATATATATATATATATATATAGATATAGATATAGATATAGATATAGATATATATATATATATATAGATATATATATATATATATAGATATATATATATATAGATATAGATATATATATAGATATAGATATATATATAGATATAGATATCTCAGCAGAATAGCAGTCGGGTTTCACCTGTGGCCATTGCATCTTTGAAAAAATATTGAAACCATTGCCGTTTCCTCACAACAATCCTTTTGACCTCGACTTGCCTGCTTTCTTCAGGGTAACTTTCCATTCACTTTCCCCTTTGGGCCAAAATAGACTCCTCATGTCCATCTTTGCTGCCAGCCCTTTGTGTGTTGTGTGCAGGTTAAGTGTTTTTCTCAGTAGTTTTCAGGCGAATTGAAAAGTGCCTTTGCACTTAGCTCTCCCAGGGATAGTTGCCATTTCAGTCTTGCTGAGTCATTCACTGAACCATGAGTGTCCTTCGGTGGCTCAAAGAAACTATGTCATCACCCTCAACTCTGATTAGAAAAGAACATATTGTGTGTGGGCGTGTCACTGTTTAAGAAGGTCAGAATAGCTGGACCTAACACTTGCTTTGTCGGTTCTCATCCTACTCATACAACTAATTAACTAAAGTTAGACTTCTGTGAAGACTGTTCCTAAGGCAGAAAATCCGAACAATAAAAAAAATAGTATGAGATTTGTACTAACAAATGTATTTTTTTTGTTTCCTTTCTCTCTGGCTCTGTGTTAAGGCTGCTAAATCATAGTGTAGATACTACATTTTAATTAGGCCTAAAGCCTCCATCTGTTTTTATCCTTTGACCCAAAGTCTTTCAGCTTTTGCTGAAACTGAGAAATAACTCACAGAGAGAAATGCCACGTTAACACGTTCGGTATAAACTGTAGGTTTCTCACAGAGGGTCACCTTGATACACTTCTTGATGCCCAGACTTAAAGAGAAAAGGTATGTTCAGGCAGTTTTCACAGTGTTTTTTTGTTATAGAGCCCAAACCAGAGTTCGATCTTTGCACCAACCTTATTCATGTGGACTTGGCTATTGTTTCTTTGGTCAAACCCCTCTTTTGTACTAGACTAAACTGCCAAAGTAAAGGCACCCTAGAATAAGCTGTAGATACTGTTTAAATGTAGCCTGGTTGACACCAGACCCTTCTTAGTTGTAATTGAGAGTGGGTCTGGGAAATGTTCATTGATAGTTCATTTCCAAAGGGGCGTCACCAACGGACGCCGCTCAAATGCCTCTGGGCGCATTGGATAGTCCAACCAATCAGACCAACGATCCAGGTGACGCTGCGCTTCGGTAGCCGTCATGTTGAATGTTAACAAAAAGCTGCTCTCCGTCGCTGCGCTATCGTCGTCGCATAAAGCCCGCCTCAGCGGTTGTGATTGGTGCCTCAATTTTGGGGACATTGAAAATGGGTTTGAATGGGCTCTTCGCCAGACTGACTTGCAGAGCAAATCTCAAATTTGCCGGAAGTTCGTCAGGGTTTACCCAGGCTAGTTTAAATTAAAAATATTCACTTTATAAGTGTTGTTTCTTGTATTCTACTCTATCAGCTTTGTTTTTCCTTCCTTACTTTAATAAAGCAGTCCCCTTTCCCCAGTTTCTGTAAATTTCACCTGTGGGAGGCCACTTAATGTTCAGCTTATTAATCAGACTTGTTTTCTAAGGAGGAGATAAACACTTAAATACTTAAGCATTGAGCAGAGTACAATCAGACCAGATACAGTATTTGTCTGCACCTGCCTATCTGACTAGAGAATTGTGTGTGTGTGTGTGTGTGTGTGTGTGTGTGCGCAAAGCAATTGGTGCCTGTCATTAAGAAAATAGGCATTTGAAGGGGCCATACGCCCACACACATACACACCGTGGGACCAGCCATACATTTTGCCATCACCTGCCTCTGTCTGTATTGTTTGACATTGTACAGTGCGCACAAAAGCCGTAATTCATTCCCGGTAGCCTCCCATTGTGACATTGAGGCATCTCTGCCACTCTGTGGTCTTAATGGCTCAATGTAGCATATGAGAGAGTTGAATCTCCCACAGTCCTTCTCCATTAACAGGATAGTAAAAGAAGAAAACGGAACAGTTAGTTGCTATTAAAAGTGAATGGTAAATGTGCTCTATGTTCCACAGGGGAGGTTTACACAAAACGTTATAAATGGCAATAACAAGCCTTTATACAACTGCTTGATGCTTGAGGTTGCAATATTGCGACTTTTAGTAGTTGGGTGGCACTATCTTTTTTTGTACTAATAATGAAGACCAGCAGATGATCTAAAATTCTAAATTTAACAGCATATAACATTAAGACAAATTAGGACCTCATATTAAGCAGCATGTAATTGTTCACACTATTTGATGCTTCTAATGTATTCCTTTGTGTCATAATAACTTATCTTTACTGCCCATTACAGACTCATTAGTAAAGGTGTGAGTCCATCTTTATTCCAGAAATCTCAGTATTTACCATTCAGTTGACAGTGGAAACAGCCCATTATATAAAATTCATACTTCAGTGACAAACCTTTAGAAATAAAAAGTCTGGTCCACTGAAAATTTGAAAGCTGTTGTGAATGAGAATGAACCAGCAGCGGACAGGTTTGCACCCCTGCTGCTATGATTTCCTTGCCTTAGGCAACGCGCCACTGAAGGTGTGTGTCTTTGAAACCAAGTTTAAGTGGAGTGGAGGATTTTTGCTGTGCTGGATAGACCTTCATTACACACAACTGTGAATCTAATAATTAAAACATGGGCAGACAATGATTTAGCAGCAGACCATAATGCACCAGCCTGCTGTTGTCGTTGAGCAAGGCAAGTAAACTGGAATTTAGTCTAATAATAAATAATGCATTGCTTCTGCATTAAAGAGCTGACCATGTGATTAATCTCATTAGTTTACTGTACATTACTTCTGGGCTTAAGTTGACTCAAATATGCTAAATGCTCCCAAATTGTCAGAGAAAAATCTATAATGAACACCAAACAAGATACAGCTAAAGGCTTTATGTGGCAGTTTAGGATCAAATAACAGAGGTAGCATCTGTAGTTCCTATGCTGTATTCACTGAATATACCTTGGCTACATTACTCTTAAAGAGAAGACTAATAAGGGAGATAGTCTTGGATAGAATTAGAGAGAGATAAAGAAATGGAGGGTGGAGAGCACGCTGTGGGAAGATGGAGGAGTAGGCCACTAGCAGCGGTACGGTGGTGATTTGTCTTTGAGGCTCTGTGGTGTTGGTGTTGGCAGCGTCAGCTAAACAAGGCCATCTCATTTCCTGTTGTCTGCAGGAAGCAGCTGTCTGCTACTGCTACTGCTGCTGCTGCTACTCCGAGCCCCTGGTCATCAATCTCCCCCGTTTTAATTGGTCTGCACCACACTGCGACAGGCCAACACACACACACACACACACACACACACACACACACACACACACACACACACACACACACACACACAGAAACACACACACACACACACACACACACACAGAAATAGGTGCACAGACATACTGTAAATGTGTATGCAAGCAATACATGTGTGGATGCACAATTATGCACACACATCATGGACATCTGTTGCAAATATACAATGAAGTGATGTTGCTAGGTATGCGTCTGGCGTCTCTGACACATTAAAATCTGAAAGAACATCGAAGCATCCAGGGGACACACTCCAGGGGAGAGACTTAATGTCCTTGGTAATTTCTCGCTGCACAGATTTTTTTTTCAACAATCAAGGCTACAAACTTGCTATTGGTAAATAAACTCACGTGGCCACTGATCAATGCTGTATTCACTTATCACCTGCTTAAATAAACTAAGTTTCTCACTGAGGGTAAGCTTGATACAGTTCTGGATGCCCAGACTTAAAGAGAAAATGTACATTAAGGCAGTTTTCACAGTGTTTTTCAGGTGTCCCTAAAGAGGAGCCACATAATCCTCTAACAATTTTAGGAATAGCTTGCTGATATTTCAAGACAGAAGATAGAGATAAAACTTTTGGTTGTCTAGATCACAAGTTTGATTCTGTTCATGCTTGTATACCTGTCTTCGGGAGAAACCTGTCTCGTATGCTGTCAAATCCTACTAGAACACTATTATAAGGGTTATCTCACACAAAGTTTTTGCAAATGGAACTCTATAGGTACGTTACATTTAACTGGGGACCTTTACATTAAAAGCCTTTCAAGAATTATCTAAACATATATGTTTTTCATTCAATTGTGAACTGCTGATATTTGTTTGTCTTAATGCATAGCGGTCAAGTTTAAGTCTGTATGTCTTCCAATGTGGTCTCTACAGAGTCTATGCTGGGTTACAGGAGGATGGACCTTTGTAGATTCTATTAGCCTCACTCTCCCAAGGAAAGGTCCAGATTATGAAGCCCATTTATCCCTGCTGCTGTAACCATGTGGACACGCACATAATTTACATAATGCATCTTTGTACCTTTCTCTCTTTTGTTCTCCTAAACATTCATGCCCCACCCCACCCACACACACACACACACACACGCACGCGCATGCTCACGCTCACACTCACACTCACATGTGCAAATACACTGAAAGCCTTCAGCTTATGTGATACAGCATCAGGGGCAAGAGCGAGATACAAACAGCAGGGAGTCTGGCAGAGGCGTGGGTGGAGTGTGGGAAGACCATATGCATTTCACCAGGCACAAACGCTGGTACACTTAATCAAACACAGTATTGTCACATTAACAAATTAGATACACACACACACATATATATATATATATATATATATATACACACACACCAGTACAACAATCCTGTCATCTGCAGGCTTCAGAGGGTGCACACCAACTGGAATCTAAATTCTTCCTCAACACCATTTGTGATAAAAACAAAATAGACTTCAGTCAACTGGTCATGCAGCTTGAACTGGTGGAGAAAGCTGACACAGTGCCATCCAGTGGTGGTGGTGGTAATTGCTGGGGGTCTTGGAACATTTAACTGAAAAGTGTACATATATTTTTTTCTTAAGCAATACATCTTGTGGATAAAAAGGAATTCTGGATCAATCATGCCAGCAGCCATATAGAATGTGATCTTTTTTCCTCATCCATCTGTTCAGTTTACTTATTCTTTAATGCAGTGCTACAGCTATGTGCTTTGAAACCTCTACAGTATATAGAGTTTATATCCCTACTGTGTGACTTAATTAGTTTAAGACCACTGTAGAAATATGTGAATAGTGGGTATTGGAGTGTGTCATATTCTCAGAGAATTAATATTGAATGAGCAGTCGGATGACAATTTAAAACTGGCATTCTAGCATTTATTGTCTGATCTGTTGGAATGAAAGCTAATGTTGGTTGTGCCATAAAACTCATAAAGTGTCTCCATCCATTAAAATCCTTTTATGACTTTGAAATATTCCTGAAGTACTGGGTAGTACTGTGAGTAAGAATAATTGCATATAGATAAGTGCTTTCAAGTGTCAATGGATGTGATGTATTGATGTATTGACGTGTGTGTGTGTGTGTGTGTGTGTGTGTGTGTGTGTGTGTGTGTGTGTGTGTGTGTGCGTGCGTGTCAAAGACAAAGACAGACTGATTGAGTATGTGCCGCAGACACAGGTAGGCACACACATGCCTGCACTCACTCTCTCCGTCCTCCTCTCTCAGTTGGCAGCGTGTCCTGTCCTTGATGTGTGACAGGTCTTTACAGAACAAGCCTTCCTCTCTGGGCAGCGAAATCAGAATTCACCATAGCTGATAGGTCCGTGCCTGGGGGGAATTCTGGGGGATTTAAAAATGCTGAGTCTCTAATCGATCTTAGCACACTCTTATTCTGCTGTCTTTCTTAAATCTTTGTCTTTATCCCATTTCTCTTTCGGCATCATTACGCCGCTGCTGCAGATAGAGATGGATGGTGGGATCCCAACCCTTTCCATTTAAAGAAGCATTTGTTACCTCAGGTTTAGTTTCCAGTGGGAAATGAATTCAGAACTGCTGCTATAGAACATATTTGTCCCTGTCTATTCTAATCTGTTTTAGCTATCTTAAAAATTCAAACTGTTGCTTTCTCTGAATAATCAGAGAGCCATGAGAATGCAGTGGGTTCACTCATTAGCCAAATCCCTATAAATACATTATGCCATTCAGGAATGTTATTTCTCGACGTACATACTGAGACAAAGGGCATGGCATCTAGAATTATTCAGCTCCAGACCCTAGGCTCTGACATCTGTTTCCTAATGACAGATAATTACATGCTGTCAAGTGCAATCATCAGCAGTTGCTGCTAAGAAACTGGGTTTGGAGTGCGACAGCGATGCTATGGCGAACTCCCTCTGAATTAAAAAAAAAAAAAAAAAAATCAATCTGAGTATGTATGTATTTTTGTGCTTGTGTCTGTGTATATGCATGTCTTTGAGAGTGTGTGTGATGAGTTCTTGACACTTGTGAGAACAGTAGAGAGTGGATGGACAAGTGAAGGTAAAGCCAGTCTGTAGTCTTCTAGATGAAAAAATGGATTCATTCCATGTTTTGTGTCTGCCTGATCAATGCAGTTGTTGTTCCTCTGGTCAAGAAATAATCATCTGATTTCCTAAACCTAACCTTAGCAACAGAAGGAATGGCACCCAGAAAACACATAATGCCTAACCACCAATATGAGGAGTCTGTCATTTTGTGACCAGGTTTTCTTAAATGTGATTGTACCATTTTTTGTTCGAAGAAACACTTTTAAAAGATAAATCTATTATCAAAATGTTTTCCAAATTGATGTTCTGTCAATCAACTTATCAGGTAATCAGCTAATTGTTTTAGCTCTAATTACACATCCCAGTTGCTGCATTTAAACTTAAATATGTGATAAGTTCTAAAAACATGGTTCAGTTAGGGCAGATTTGTCCCTGCAGATTTGTCCCTTTGCTAGCAGGCCTATACAAAAGCTCCATATTGTCAAGAATCCGCTCTGCTTTAGTGTCATTGAGCAAATAGTTTGATCAGAAGCACATTATTTATGATTTTATTGTTACTATGATCAGCAGCACGCATTATTGTAATCAGTAAATCAATTAGCACTTGGTCTTGTCCTTTTTAATGATCTAGTTCTAATTACCTTCTTGTAATTGACGCCTACTATCACAACCTTTGCTGCATGCCAGTCTGCGTGCAAATGTCTGCAACAGTATTTTCAGGCCAGTTGGAAATTGTGTGAATGTGTGAGAGGGTACGAGATAAGCAGATTATTTAAGGTTATTAAGAATATCACACACAGGGGCGAGACCACACTGTGTAGTTCTGCTGTGTCTCTGCAGCGCTTCCACTGCGTCTCCTTTGCGACTTGGCCGACACCTCTGCTGCGTAAAGCTGCCATATGGTTGACTGGTGTGTTTTGTTATCACCTGGCAAT
This sequence comes from Sander lucioperca, assembly GCF_008315115.2. Taxonomy (NCBI): domain Eukaryota; kingdom Metazoa; phylum Chordata; class Actinopteri; order Perciformes; family Percidae; genus Sander; species Sander lucioperca. The sequence continues at coordinate 10,085,066 of NC_050192.1, read as the reverse complement.
AACACTGACATTGTCAATTGGGTCCAATTATAACAGCCTCATAAGCTGAAGCGAACACCATTACTGAATTTTTGAGTTTTTGAAAGGATTGAAAGCATTCTTTGAATGAGTACTATTTATTTGAAGTAACTGAAGGCCTTCCATTTGTGGATTTGTCTACTATTAAATTGGCCTTGATGTAGTATTGACTATTTAATGTAGAGAGACTTCAGAAAACTTTTTTCCGCTGCTAATATAGAGGGAACTGCTGCCAGACAAGTAGTAGCTCATGATAACTGGTGAATATGTCAATTTAGACCAATCTAAAATCGAGCTCAGTAGCCTTGAGAGATCAAATGAGGCTGGCTGTCATTCTTGGTGAGAGGTCAGACTGCCTCACCATGTTTTTGTGTAAGAGGTTCGTCTCAGAGTACGAGTTTCTGCAATGGCCTTGTACAGCCTTTGGTGGTTTGTGATTCATTTGGAGTTAAGACAAGTTTGTGTGTGTGTGTGTGTGTGTGTGTGTGTGTTAACATTTGTTATCACCACCGTCATCTTCACGAGAAGCTGTTATTCTCGATGCAGTATGTCACGCCATCAGCGAGGTAGACATTTGGAAGCTGTGGTTGTAATGGTAATGAGCTGGGAGAGATATTCTTTCAGGATCCATTTGGAAATCTTTAAGCTCCGCTGTGCTTTACCCCGTGTTATTTGTCCATGTGCATTTTAACCAGCCTTTTACGACTACATTCCAAATGATTTTTCGGAATCCTCTCACAAAACAAAATTCTGTTTAATGTGTGTCATCTTGCTCACCAAACCAATACTCCTAAAATGTAAATTTGCTGACATGTGCTATTGGGTTTTGATGACAATTGCCGGCCCCAACAGTGCTTTTAGCCCAGTTACCTTGGCTAAACACCCAGGGGCTCAGTATCCTCGTGAAGGGGCCTGTGGCTCGGCTCCAGATGGCTGTCGGTTTTACTGCCTCGTCTCTGCTACATTACTCAAACGTTATCACCCCTGCCTACAAAAATCCGTCTGTGCTCACACGTTAACTTGAAGATCCATCATCTTGACGCTTGTATTGAAACAATGACAATAATGACAGCACGAGATGGATCTCAGAACAACACAAAGCATATTTAAACTGGCAACGTTTGTCCTTAAGATCAATTTTTGTAAATGAAGTTGTCATCAGAAATTGTATTTTTTTTTTGTAAAGGAGGAGCGTTTAAGAAGAGTTTATCCTACTTAACTTTCTGTTGTGGTGGGGTTTCAATGGGAATCAATGAAGGATTTAGAATAGGTTTAGGTTCCTCGCTCACTCTGTCTCTCTTGCTCACTCTGACGCACAACGATGCACATACCAACACACACACACACACACACACACACACACACACACACACACACACACACACTTGCCTCAGCTCTTGCTGACTAATTGAGTACAGATGCTGAGTAGTGTTATCTTACAGCTTGTGCTCCTTGTGCGTTTGTCTGCATGTGTTTTTAAGTGTGCCCCTGTGCGTGCATGTGTTTGTATGTGCACATACATACAAGCTTAACTTTCGCTAATCAATCATCCACCTCCACTGATTTATACTTCCTGCATATACGGTGTGCATCCCTGGTTGTCTGCAATGCTGCAGCCTCCTGGTTCGGACTCCCACTGCACAATAGCACACACACTGTTTCCAAGCAATGGAGTCTTCCTCCTGCTTGTTATGAATGGCTTTGTCCAACTAAATCACAGTCTGGACTCATCTTTGTAGTTTCACTCCTGTATTATTTTCAGTTTCTGTCCTTAGTGTTTCATTATTTTCTCTCATAACATTTTTCCTTTTCTTTGTACTTTCTCTCTCCGTCTCTCTCTTCTATAAGTTTAGGTCATATATATTATAGGTCTTGTAGGTCAAAGAATTTGTTGTGAGGAATTTGATTTATTTGTGCATTTATATGTGCTGAGCGCTTGAGAAGGCACTCGGTCTTGCATGGTTTGCCCTGTGGTGTGTGTGAGATGAGGCTAGTGACCAATGATTCTCTGACAAACGAGGTGTGCATGTGCCTCTACCAACCCATACATTACTGTCTGACCCTATCTGACCAACCAGACACCAGCTCTCTGGGGGAATTCAGAGAGCAGCCATACTGATGCTCTGATCGTTTTGTATCATTAACATTGCAAATACCTCTGGTTTTCGCAGTTACTCTACTGTATAGTTTACGTTTTGCTTTACAGATAAGCTGGACACTTTCATGACTGTTGCACACACTCCCATCTGAGAGTTAGTTTAACTAAAGTCTTGCACTAATGGAAACGAGCAGCTCCACTGGAGCACTTTTACTTTAACTACCTTGTTTAAAAGCACCTTGAGAGTCATACATAGCTTTCCAAAGTGAGTTCCCACGACAGATCTTACCCTTCACTGCGCTGTTGGACCCATTGATGCAAGGTTACTGTGTCGCTGGTCACAAGCCTGTGTCTCATTGCTCCTGTGATAACATTTCAAACATTTTAGTGTTTGAATTAGCCTTCGCTCACAGCTGGTGTTATGGTATTCTAGCTGTTCTAAATGTTTCTTTGTCTTGATTGTGCAGGTTCATTCAGGAGATAGAGATGAACATGGGGCCAGGTCAGGCCAAGCAGTGCCAGCTCCGAGCCTTCCTCACTTACTACATCAATGACCTCTTCCTCAACCAGGTTAGTGACATGACAAATTGATGCCTTGTATACTGTCTGACAGAGCATGTCGGCACTTAAAGCAATGCTTAAGTTGAACAGCGGTAATAACATTTTTCATAATAAAAACACTGGTAACACTAAATAACAGACTGGTACTCACTTTATGTTAAAAACATATTTGTATAGTTTGTTATTGAAAGTCACAGTCTGTTCTTGTTAGTTAAAGGTGCTGTAGGTAGGATTGGGAAGATCCAGGACTTAGCCAAAATGTTTTAACATCAACAACTTCTCAGTCCCTCCCCCCTTTCTGCTAAAGACCAAAACGGTCTCCTAAGTCCATCCCCCCACAAGGGAGAATGAATGCGTGTGCATGAGCAGTGATTGACATGCAGTTAGACACTCCCCCTTGCCCTGATTGGTGCATCTGAACAGGGAGCTGTGGATTTTTGCAAATCACACTACAGGCTGCAGAGGAGCCATATTTTTTTTTTTTTTTAAATTACCTGCTTACCTGTTCTACTGGAACATAGGGTCAGTTTCAGCAAATATGACAGAAGGTTAGTTTTATAAGTCTTACCTACTGCACCTTTAATAGCTGGCACCTTTCGTACTATATAAGATATAAAAAGAAATCCTCTCATACAATTGTGGGGTTCTTGAAAGTCAGTTGGCCTTCTCAAAATTGATAAAACTAGATAACACCATGGCTTAGTGCTGGGGGGTCATTGTACTACTTAATCCTTATAATACTTAAACCCAACTACACTTTAATTCCCAAGCTGGTGGTTTGCTTCCTGTGTGCTGGTTCATAGAAACATAAAAAAAGATTCCTGCATAACATAAAACACCTCTGCATCTTTTCATGCGTTGTTGGTTTAGTTTTAAACCTGCTTTAGTCAAATAAATGTAAATGCTACATAATGCATCCTCAGACTTTGGCCCTAAGGGTTTATCAAGACATTTCAACCATTAAGTGGCTACCCAGAAGGCCATCTGGAGCCGAGCATTGTTTTTCTATGAAATATTAAGAACTGCTTTGAATTACAGTGACATTTGTTTACACTGATGGGAACGTCGTCTTCACCTTCTGGAAATGTCAAATCAGAACTAAAAAAACACATAGAAAAATAACAAAATACAAGCAGATTTTTTAAAACACAAAAGTTAAGGTTCTTCATTACTCTAGCTTTATTCCATTTAAAATGACCCATATAATGTAAACCTTTGTCACTGAACAATTAGGTGCGAACGGAGATCAACAAGGAAATTGAGGCAGTGAGCAAGGCAGCTGACCCTTTGAAGATCCTTGCCAGCGCTGATACCATGAAGGTGCTGGGCGTCCAGAGACCCCTGCTGCAGGTGAGGAACATCCAGCATATACAAACTCAAGACACCAAATATATACTTACATGGGGGAAATTAATTATAATGAACATCTGTACAATATACAGTAAGGCAGTTCAAATCAACACCACATTTACCATTTACCCCAGTTTAATCAAGAGGCCACTCAATACAAACTGGACCCCAGAAGCTTCACACGTTTCTTTTGGATTGTACATTGATTGTACAAATGTAATTGACAGTTCAAACTGTGAACAACCTTTGACTTTTGGTGACACAAGTTCTGCACATGATAGCATACTGTAAGTGTGTAACATACCCACATGTGAGCAGTTAGAGAGGCTTAAAAAATACACTGCCTGTTTGTTCTGCACTCATTTCCCCTTTGTACCTCTGTTCAATTGAGGAGGGCTCTCTTGAGTACACTTGCAGTTTTCTGTGATCTCAATTGGTTCAGGGGTAGGCACACACAAAAACACACTTTCACCCTCTCTATGACCATTATGCCCACCCTGCCACCAATCTCACAGAATCATAATTGTGGCTAAAATAGTGCTTGATCTTTGAGTTTGTAGTTGAAGCTAACTGTGGTTATATAACTTCACATACGCACACACACTTGTATCCAACATTCTCTCTGTCCTAGGGCCATTTTCTACAGAAAGCAAGTATGTGATTATGATAGCTGACCTACCCTGAGAAGTATAGAGTTTTTGGCTCACTCATGACACACACACACACACACACACACACACACACACACACACACACACACACCATGACTTGTGAATATAGCTTTGCTTTGCTTGTTCTTTTTTTAGAGATGTCTTTCTATACGCTGCAAGAATATATTTGTCTGTGTATGTGTCTATGTGAGAATCATTATTTCCCTTGAAAATGGTCAGTTGACATGCAACTACATACAAAACATTTCCTCTCTTCTACTGGTATATTACAAAGCAGATTCTGTTTTTTGTTTGCTGATGTTTTCAGATATCCACCTCTGAAATATGTGCTGCTACCCCAATACAACTGAGGTGAATGCAATTGAATGTCAGAATCAGATCAGAATCAGAAATACTTTAATAATCCCAGGGGGAAATTATTTTGTGTTTAAGTGCTGTACATTTAAAAGAAATCTGTCTTAAGAAACAGTCCAAATAAAAACTGTTAAACTTAGCTATAAACTCCACCAACTTTCTATAAACTGAACCCAAAAATGAACTGAATTGAATGCCTCATTGATTGCACCACATTTAACCACAGGCTCATCTTGCTTATTTTGGCAGCCTTTCTTATTCAACTCAGGCTCATGGCAGGTTGAAGATTACAGCCGTGCCAAAGTCAAGATCCAGACAGTTGGCATGATTTTCTACATGTCAGCTGTCAAATATTCAGAATTTTTGGAGGAGTATGGCTCTCTTTGTCTAGAATATTGGAAAAACGTACGTTTCTCATGCACACGTAATTTTTTGACTTGACTGTGTGATGTGTGTGTGTTTGTCCATGCAGTTGTCAAGAAAGACAGTTACCTAGAGAGGTAGTTTGTCTGTGCTGTGGGTGTTGGTGTAGCGGACGTGTGTGTGTGTGTGTGTGTGTGTGTGTGTGTGTGTGTGTGTGTGTGTGTGTGTGTGTGTGTGTGTGTGTGTGTGTGTGTGTGTTTCTGTCAGAGCCTTCCTGTCTGTGCGCCTGGTTCTCTCACAGGGAGGGAACAGCGGTGGCAGATCATTACAGAGAGAGAGACCGTGGGCGTTTGGAGTTCAGCAGGGTTTGTTTACGGCCCGGGCCCCTCCTTAACGAGCAGTGCAGCATCTTGCTAATTATGCTGCTGTGGCTAATGAGCCTTACTACTGATATTGGGGAGTGCAATAAAACACTCCTTTTGTTTGGGCTTTTTGCCTTTTTTAATTGGGCTAAATAAAAGAGCCTGGCACTCTTCTTCTGCCATTCACATTCTAGTGTCAGGATGGCATTTGTGTGTGTTTTCGGTACTTATTCATGTGTGTATTTGTATCTATGCGAATCTGTTTTGCTACATGTGTGTGGTTGTGTTTTGGGTCTCCAATTTGAGAGCCTTCCCACTGTTTTCTTTGATTGCCTTCATCCACAGTATCACTGTTATGACAGACTGCTCTCTTCCTCAGTGTGTATTTTTTATTCATTTAGTTGTCATGAGAGCTTTCGATAACAGGGGTTGACACCTTTTTAACCTAAAAGTATAAATTAAAGTTTGAATTGGAATTCATTGGAAGGATAGCCCCTTGATATGTAGCATTTCATTTTCGAGGGGGTCCTATAAACACAAATACATAATTATAAAACACATACAGACAGAACAGCATTACATAACAAACATAAACTACAACTACACAGATACAGACAGCTTGCTCAGCCTCTCTCACCTACACCCCCCAGCTTATAAACATAAAGAAATTAGATACAATAATATCCCGGATAATAAATCAATTCCATCAAAAATAAAGAGCAATTGAAGCAGTTTGTCTTCAGCACAAATAAATTAACATAAAAAAAGATGTCCTGAAGCAGCGGTAAGTGGTGATAGACCTCAGAGAAACAAGGAGATTATTCCAATCGAAAGGAGCTTCATATTTGAATGATCTGCACCCAACTTCTTTGAGAATTCGGGGAAAAAAGAAAAAGGGATATTGCATATGTCGGAGTGGATATGGGACTCTACATGAACCAAAAACTGTTAAGTAGGAAGGACATTTGAAATAAATACATGTAAAGATGAACTTAACCCAGTGAAATTGCCTTCTAGATTTAGGCTGTAGCCAGTTAAGTGATTCATACATTAAACAACAGTGAGTTCTGTATGGATGCCTCAAAATAAATCTAAATAGAGAATTAAAGTATACTCAAAGTAGGCTTTTAAAAGGGGGGGTTTGCACAACATAATTTATGTCAGGAGATTCTAACTAGCCAGGTGGTGAATCTACCAACTCTGTGACTGCAATGGATAATTAGATTATAGTCACAGTACTATATAATGGTTGCTAGAGTTTCCAATAATGGAGCAGATGTGGTTGTGCGTGACTGTGTGTCTTTACATCCACAAATCAATGCAGGATTTTGAGTGTGAGCATGTTCGTGTGCACATTTACTGTATGTCCCTTTAAGTGCCATGATACTTTCTGTGCCAGGTGTTATCAGACGGAGACACACACCGCTGGCATCAGAGCCACCGTGGTTGACGAGCGGGAGAGAGCTCAATATTGCCACACCACATTAAACACAGTCTCTCATACACCTTGGCTGGAGCCATATACGGAAAACCATAGGGGAACACATTTGATAGGCACATCTGCTCTCTGCAACCACTGAAGCACACACTACTGATGTGTGCAGTAGTTTGACGAATTGGAGGAAGACTTTAGCGTTCAGCATGTGTGGTTTGTATATTCTGGAATAGAGCTGAGGAGTTTAGAGCCAGGCGCACATGCATATATGCCAGTGCACATAGATATAAAGACTCATGGCTACACAGCTTTTACATGTATGTATAGCTACATAAAGTTTATATTATTTTCTGACCCTCTGCTGTATGCTATGCAATAGTTTTAACCCTGGTCTATTTTTGCTACCCTCTTGCACCATGAAGAGAATATTTATAAATGCATTTCCATAGCACTAACTTTTGGAGTGGACCCATATTATTAAATACATTTATGCTATAAATTCTTTGACCCTTGATAAGTGATATCTCACCAGTAGAAATGTGAGTTTGTGGAAATACTGCACAAGGGTCAAGGTGAATATCATGCCTTAGGTTTGCTTAAACAGCCCATAATAAGCAATACCCATGCAGTCTGGGCTTAGGTTAATAAATAATATCGATATGGGCAATTATTTGCCTATCGCTATGCCACAGCGGTGTCGAATCCAGCATTTTGATATAATTATATGATTATGAGCCTGACGCTGGCTATATATTGTCCACTAGGAGCATGAGATAAGGGCTGACTGGGACAGTATATAGTTCAGTGGGAAAGGTTAACGTCTATTCATGTGTCTGTGTGATAGCATAACCTGGGCTGACAAGTCTCTGGAGGAGCAGTGGTGTTTAAGAAAGTAGAAAGGCAACCAAGCCAGGAATCTACGTCGTCTTTATGTTTCTTTCTGTTTTTTTCCTACCTTTAGTCTATTGTGACCATAGTTATGCCCATTTTGTTCTTGTTTTTCTTAATGGGCTAGACTCCAGCAGTATACAGTAGTAGCACACCAATGTATACGCTGGCAGCTCTAGCAGTGCAATGCTATCTGTCCAGCTTTGGTGTTGCCACTGATTGATTCATTTAATTAGAGTTAGATCGGAGGGAAAACGGTAAAGGGGGAGAGAGAGAGAACGGGAATAGAATAGAAGACCAAAGTAGGATAGGGAGGGTATGGTCACTCTGCTGGATAGCTCTGGAGATTGGCTCCATTAATCTTAGTGGAACCCCCTGATGTCCCCTTTACACGCTCACTTTGTGACACACTAACATACAAGCATACACACAATGTGCACATGCAGCTTCACACAAGCACAATGAGACAAACTCACCAAAACAACTAATAGGCAACCTAATTTCTCTGTCCAGAAGATAGCGGTATCGAGCTACCTGCATGCCCACCGGTATGGTGCGCTTGTGTTTGTAAAGGGGGTCCATGACTGCGGATTGTTTGTGTCCTGCTTGTTTACTTCATCAGCCAAGACCACACCAGAGCCATAATTACATTACACACACATTAGTCCTCTCTTTCCAGTATCATTCAGCTTTGTCCCTCCAGTTTCTCCGAACAATAGCCGCTAACTAGACTACTTTTGTAAGTGTGTGTGCAGTAAGTGTCCCTGCATTCATTATTTCATACGTGCATGTATTTGCCTCTTTTGGGGTGTTCGTATGCACACAAAATTTGTTCTGGAGCCTCATAAAGACTGATATCATTCATTCTCCGTCAGCTGCCAGAACGCTGACTGTATTGCAGATACGTTCAGCTGCCAATGGCCTGCTAATGATGTTGACCTTTTAAATTTCATATTCATATGTAGCTTTGTGAGAGAGGAGGGTGGAAACAGGCGTACACACATATACATGTGTTACTTGTGCATACACACACACTCGCACATCCACTTCCAGAAACTGTAATGACACTGACCTTTTTATTTGTGATGATGTGTGTAGGCAATGTTTATTTGCGGGGGGCTGATCGCTTCCTGTTGATTGGCTCCCTGCTGCCCCCACAAACACCCCATCATCACACATGCGCACGTGCGCACACACACACACACACACACACACACACACACACACACACACACACACACACACACACACACACACAGTGCAGATTAGAGCATTGGGGTTCTATTTATTTAGGAGACTCTCGGCACTCTGCTGCTCCCATCAACAGACCGCAATCACAACACAATACACCTGTTAGCTGCATCAGCCGTGCCCTGTGATTGGGAGTAGAAGAAGAGAGGAAAGAGGGTATTAGGGTGGTTTGTATACACACATGCACACACATTCACTACCCACACACAGATAGTCACACAGCACAAACACTAACAGGAACAAAAGATATTCCCATGTTTATTCGTAAGAAATCAGAATTTCAGCGAAACTGCACAACACCCATTTTAATTCTGCCAAAATAGGTCTGTTAACCGTAAAATAAATAATCTAAATGCTTTTCCATTTAGTCCAAATGTTTTCTGGAGCTCTCTACTACATATCTGTCATGAAATGGATTGTTCCTAAGCATCCAGTCAACAATTTTACAGCCGTTAAGAATTATCAAGGAATGAGGCACCTCAATAAAAAAAATACCACTTTTACTTGCAGCAATTTTGGCTACATTTGAAATGAGTCCCGCCAGTCTCTGTTTCCTTCACTACCAAGAGTTGTAATCACTAAAGCAATATGGTGGTTTCCAGGTGGTTTTGATTATATGTTCTCATCTTGGCCTTACTTAAACTGCGATGATGTTTAGTATCTCAAACAGATCAGATCAGATCCACTCTCATGTTCTTCAAAGGTCAAGAAGAGGTTGTTGTGAGATGAAAGGAGAAGTTTCCTGACTTTTCATTGCTCTCTTGTTTTTTTTGTTTTAATTAATTATTATTATAATTGTAATCTATAATCTAAAGAGCATCCATGCTCTTTAAAAGGAAAGTCTTATAGTTACACTGGCCAATCATGTGCACCAAAACAATTAACTTTTTGCTACAAATGGTAAATGCTATTTTTGACTTTAAATTGTACTCAGTGTTGTTTTTGTAGATTGATCCAGTTTCAAATGTTTTTTTAGATTTATCTTTACATCTGTAGGAAGTTTACAAGAGCAAATCTTTAAATAATACATACAACACTATATGTCACGCACTGCAATATGGAATGGTCTTTTTTGACAAGCTACTTGCTGTACAATATTGTAGAAGAAGTTACTTTTTTCTACTAAATGGACTAAAATCCTGATAAATTCCGAGACTGTTGTTGAGTCTAGCTCACCTCAAAGCCTTTTTTCTCTTCTGCCTTTTTTCTCACCGCTCAAGGTGCAACAATCCCCACACCACCCACATTCGTCTGGTTATCTCACACCAAACACATACACTCCTGAGGCTCGCGCCCTGCTGCCCTGGGCCTCCAACCTGCCTCTGCCATGGTTATGTTCCATGTTTCATAGCTTTGTTTTTTATGCTGTTTATATATTTATATCATTATATATGTGTGTGTGTGTGTGTGTGTGTGTGTGATTGTCTTGTGTGTAGTGAAAGAGGAAGCATTTACAGTAAACAAGTGTAGAAAACAGCCTCACCAACTGCAGTCTAAGGTAGTACAGGTTCACACCATGCAGTGCTACCCCTGACAGAGTCTCTGTGTGTAACAAGACATAATCTTTGCCTTTGGATTGAGTGAGTTAGAGAGAGAGAGAAAAGTTGAAATGTCAGCTCTACCACAAACATGCCTTTTGGTTTGGAAGAATGTAGGAAGGAAGGTTTTGGCTGCGGGCACCTGATAAAAGTTGCAGCTTGAATTTTAAGAAGCAAGTTAATGCCCTGAATGTGCAAATGACAAGCTTTGTGTTGCTGTGAGCACACGCCTGGTTTTTGTCTGTGCACGTGTCTGTCTGTGCACATGTGTCTGTATGTGCACGACATGTGCACCAATACATTGGCTCGTTATGGGCTCTAATGGGACACAGAGAGGAACATACCCCCCTTACACAACGCATTAAACTGCATTATAATTTCTCTTTCACTCTCTTATACAGACTTGTATTCACTCACACAAACCAGTGATGGCCTAACTTAGTTTGTGTGATTAATAATTCAGAATAATTGATAATAAAAATTGATAAATAAATATATGAAATGGCAAAGACATTCCTCTTACATCCACCAGAAGCACAGAGGATTGGAGTGATTAATAAGTTTGACTTTTAGGTTCTTGTATTGAATCAAATCTGAAGTCTTGGGTGATTCCTAGGATTAGCACATGGAAAAGCTCCATATTCCACCCTGCATTTGTGTTTTTTTTTGTGTGGGTGTGAATAGGGTGTGTGTAATATGGAAGCCCATCTGTAATCAGCCAAGTGTGATATTGCTCCTCATCTCTCAATTAGAACACTTTACAAACTGCATTAAGCTTTGCATGAGAAGTGATAATGGGGGATGTAAAAGAAAAGGTGTGTTCCTATAATAACTCAGTTTTGTCCCTCCAGAAGCTATGTATATGTCTCTTTACTTCATAGTAATTTGTTTCAATGCCGTACTGGGAACAATGGATCATTTAGTGATAGCCAGCTACAGTGACATCTTGGATTCAATTTGCATACCTCATTTTTTACCCCAAAACTGATTAAATGATGAGTTTGCTATATAAATACATATGCAGGTTATAATTTATTGCAGCCAGTCCATCAGAGGGATGATTACTTGTACTTGATAAGAGGTGACAGCTCTTTATTGGTGATTTCCAGGGGAGAACTGATGTCTGTGTGTTAGAATGCAAATCTGCGTACAAATAAACAATGGATGTTGAGCAGTTCTTTGAGTGTTGTCATGAAATCATTAATTTAAATGTCCAGAGGAACGCAGTCCAAATCTTGAAAGCTGTAAAATCAGTCAATTAAAAGTCAAATAAGAAAGTTTAGCGGATTAATTTAGATTTTAGACAACAGTCTCAAGCTTTTTGTTTTGGTGACATTATACACACTTCAGTGGGAAAAAAAGCACACTGCCTACACATACAAAGAAACATGTGTTGTGGTTGAACAGGCACAAGCATGGGGGCCGTCCGGTGTGTGTCAGGGGAGTCTTGGGAGTGTTTCTTGTCTCTGACATTGATGAATGATCTGTCAAGACAATGTCCCACTCATGCCCAGCTCCCCCTTTACCCAGGAGAGGGACAGCCTGTGTGTGTGTGTTAGAGAGAAAGGGGAGAGACAGAGGTTATCTTTGCATGTGTTCTTGTTTGTGTGGGTGTGTGCAGTTGTGTATACGCACTGCTGAGTATGTATTATTTTGGCAACCCTCGGTCAGTCATGTGAATGGCATGGCATAGGCATTACACGAGTCAGCGGTTTGAGGTCAGGGTGTGAGTGAAATGGCAAAGAGCATGGGGTTAAACACTCTGACCCCCGGACAGCCTTGAGAGGCACCCCTCTATTTTAATGGGGAAAACCCAATGATCCGTTTCCGGTTCAAACCTGAAGCCCTCAAGTCCCTACTCCACTTCAACAGCTTAAAGAACGCATCACAGAAACCCCATGAAACAAACTGCCATTCACACACAACATGCTCTTAGATAGTGCAAATGAGCTTGAGTAAATAAAATGCACTTTCTCTTTGTACCTTCCTTTATATCTCAGGATAACACTTCTAATTTGGCGAGCAGGATACAGCAACACAGGAGTTTAGCAATTACATCCCTGCACCCATACTGTATACATGCCATTCCCTGCATCTTGCTTTTTACTCATTCCATCAAAGGAAATAACTACTTTCAGCACTAGCTCAGCGTGGTTTCCGTAGTGATGACCGTGCATTAGCAGCTTTTTCCGCTGAGGCGCCACTCTGAGTGCTAGGACTGTCTTGTTGCTGTCATTAGACCACTATGGCCATGGCCTTCATTTCACTCTAAACAACAGCAGTTTACCCCAGCAAATTTTAAGATCCATTTGCAAGGCGTAAGTCTAATTTTCTCTGACGCCCATGCTTTTACGTTGTAATATTGTAAAAGAGTGGAATCAAAGTGCAACCAAGCTCAGTTTCAGGGCGAATGCAATAATGTGAAGTAGAATTACAAGAGAAATATGGTTGTTTTCACATGGTAGTGCAGTGTGTTGGCCTTTTAGCTTGAAACATGAAAGAGATAGGGAGAGTAAGCTAGACAAAGACAGAGAAGCCTCCACAGTGGATGTTGTCTCCTATGTAACGGTCAAGTAAGATAGAGGAGATGTAGCGGAACAGGCTCTCTCTCTACCACTCTCCCTCACTCTCTCTCAGCCCTCCCATTCTCAATCTGTCCCTTGATTACTTTTTAATGATTTCTGCTGCCTAAGACAAATGGCTGTGTTAAATGAGCAGAATTAGACAAGGGACCTGAGCGCAAGAGCATTTGTTAGAGCAGGAGTAATGGATCGGGCATCCATTGTTTACTCTTCTCCATTCACTGGCTGGGCCTGCTACAGCATGGAGCTCAATGTCGTCAAAGTCGAGGCAGCAAGAATGGAGGACCACTGTTATAATTCTGACAACACATGCGCTTTTTGACAATAACATTATTATTATTATTATTATTATTATTATTATTATTATTATTATTATTATCTCTACATTTCCAAATCTTGCTTTTCTTTTACTTTTCTTATGGATTTTTTTGTATACTGTAGTCTATATATCAACGACGATTCATTTAGGGGATTGCTCCGGTGCCACCAGAAGATCCGACGAATGTCCCTCACCTTTCGCTTTCTGCCTTCTTTGATGTAACCTTATCATTTTTGCTGTTACAGAAGTCCAGTTTTCCGAGAAGGATTGTTGCTGTGTACGTTCTAAATTAATCCGGTTTGATGATCTAAATAATCTAAGTCTTACAAAGTCAAATGGTTCATAAAAACAGTCCACTGTAATGGACTCCATGTTTGTTTTAATGTGTATCATATTGTTTGTTTTATGTAAAGCATTTTGTGATTTTTTTTTTATCTGTGAAAAGCGCTATATAAATAAATTATACTTATTATTACTTACTTACATTTATTTTATATGCTGAAGTTTACCTGAGCCACCCACTGAATCCCTTTCAGCCTTAGCGGTGCTGACCTGACAACCTGACCTCTCTGGAGTAGGCAAGTGAAAAAATTTAATTTTCGTTTAGGGATCAAAGAAAGTAGCATATTATTATCACTGTATTATTACCCTTGTCACGGTAACATAAATTTTCAGTGTCGTCATTGCCAGTGCTTTTTTTTAACCATGTTATTGAAGTGGTTTACAGTACCCCCAGCCTACACTAAGATGTGGTGGTAGCTGCTGCTAGAGCTACACTAGCTGCTAGCCCTCCTGCAGGGTCTATGTATTTCTTCCTGACAGGGAGTCAGGCATGGACAGTAAAGGGTGCTCCCTTGGCAGAGACAAGGTCTTGGTTAGCACTCCATGGGCAGGGGCACTGCTATGGATCATTACTTCCCTCAGTGGTGTGTGTGTGTGTGTGTGTGTGTGTGTGTGTGCTTGTGCGTGCCTGCTTGTGACAGAATGAGCGAGGGGGGGAAACTGAAACACACTAAGAGCTATTAATATTAATATCATTCTATCACATCTGGGGTCTCCATATTTTTTGATGATCAATTACAGTCACCACTGCCCCCTACAGTATTTTCAGACACTTTGGAAACTACTACTACTGGCCTTGAATATTATGGAACTCATAAAAAAAAGATTATCTGGTTGTTGCTGTTTTCTGCTTGGTTCTGGCAGGCAGCACTAAAGTACTAGCCTCTAGTTGCCAATACCTTCTACTCCTGCAGTTGTTTACACCTACTACAGATCATTACCATTTTTGTTTTATATCCACTGTGTATCTTTGTGCGGGATTGCTCTGCTTCACACACAGTAGTGGTTT
Source organism: Sander lucioperca (assembly GCF_008315115.2). Taxonomy (NCBI): domain Eukaryota; kingdom Metazoa; phylum Chordata; class Actinopteri; order Perciformes; family Percidae; genus Sander; species Sander lucioperca. The sequence goes on along the minus strand of NC_050192.1, from coordinate 10,069,925 downwards.
TCGTAGTCGTAGCTGGTTTCAGAGTGAGTGGCAAGGCTATCACCAGGCTATAATAGAAAGTTATCACTATTAATGGAGATGTACTGTAGGATAGATTGGTTAAGTGCTAGGAGCAGGCACACTACCTACTGAGTTGTAATCTCATTTAACAGCTCTTAAATTGCTCAAAGGTGTATGTTTTGAAAAGTTTGCTGTGTGTGTGTGTGTGTGTGTGTGTGTGTGTGTGTGTGTGTGTGTGTGTGTGTGTGTGTCTGGGGATATGAACCTGCTCTGCTGTTCCCGGGCCAGCTATTAGTCACGCAGGAGTGGCTAATCTGTAATGGCTGCTGTCACAGCCCTGCCGGTGCTCCTGGTGATGGGTGCACTGTGACAAATGCACACACACACACACACACACATTTTTAGCCTGAGAACACACACACACAACACAGAAGATTAAAGCACACACAAATATGTGCACTCACACTGATTCATTTACACACAAAGAATCATCCATTCCAGCAATACAGTGTTACAACTTCTGACAAGCTCTCCAGCACCAGTCGTCAGTACAGCCACAGGTGACAGATAGACAAGTGAAGTTGGAGCTAATATATGACAATGCAGCAGACTGGATCTGACTGAGAATTTGCATACAATCCTCCGTTTTTTTATGTCTCTTACTTTGTCTGTTTTTCTCCTTGAAAATTCTACATTTTCATATCTAAATAAAAAACCAAAACAAATGCTCATTGCCCTCCTCCGGTTTCTCTCTCCAGAGCACGGTGGTAGTGGAGAAGTCCATCCAGGATCTAATGAGTCTAATGCAAGACCTGAGTGCCTACTCCAACCAGTTCCTTGAGATGGTCTGCGACAAGCTCAAAGAGTACAAGGAAATCTGCAACACAGCCTACAGGTAAAAGAATAAAAGAGGCTAGCTCAGCTGCAATAGAAACTGAAATCCATTTTACTGGACAATGACAACCACTTTAAAATGTTCTTTGTAGTATTTGAATTATATACAGTTGTCTGTAACAGCATCAACAAATTCATTAAGGAGCATTCTTTTATTACATTTTAAAACGTTAGTGGTTGTGGTTTCAGTGTCTTTTTGGATTTTGATTGATAAACTGTTGCAGGAAAAAAATCTGTGTTGTTTAGGTTCGGTTGCAGTTTTGATAACTGCAAAGCTGTTATGGAAAATCATGGGGAAATGTTAGTGTGCATTTTTAGGAAGGGCTCACAGCATTGAATGTGTAATACTTTTAAGAATATGGAATTAGTTTTGAATTGGTATGTATTGCTTTTTACACACATTTGTGCTGTGAAAGGCCATCCATCTGTGCTCCCCTGGGACCGTATAACACCTGGCCATGTAAAGGGGAGGGGTGAGAGAGAATGTGGAGGGATGTGAGAGGGAGTGATCAACGGGCCAGGAGAAGCAGGAAAAGGACTGACAGACTGCTGGGAGTCCATATGGACTCTGTCACAGGTCAACCTCAGAGCGTGCGTGCGTGCATGTGTGTGAGAAACCCCAGAGTGCTTGTGTCTCTTGTACAAGGTGTTAGTATGATATTAATTGCAGAACCAAGCAGTTTCTCCAACACAAACATATTATGCACACAAAGCAAATACATGTTGGCAGGCTGCACCAATTTCTCTTCACGCCAAATCAGAACTGTTGTAATACTACTGTACATGTTAGTACAGATGCTCATGTTTAACTACCTGACTATTAACGATACTAGTCTGTCTGGATGACTATTATTATTTTGCATTTAACTCATTTTTAGCTACACTTGATACATGGCTCTGGAGCAGCATTTTAATATCTTAACCTTTTATTGAAATGCCCTGAAATGTATTCCAATTAACTTTTGTAATTCCCTGACCTTTCATCTAGCGCCACCAGCAGGTCAGAATTACTATTTTCTCATCACCCCAGTTAATGACCTGATACCTATAAAACTAAAGAAGCGGTTATATATTAATAGTAATAGCATGTAGAATTTTAGTAATGCCACGATTCAGCCAGTAAAACTAGTTTCCTCTTCTTATTTCTGTCATTACTTTTGTCTACTTGTACAACAGACAAATAATATATATATATATATATATATATATATATATATATATATATATATATATATATATATATATATATATATATATGTGTGTGTTATGTTTTATAACTTGCCTTAGTTTGTCTACATTTCATGATGTCTGTGTGTTCTCAGGGGTGTAGTCCAGTGTGAGGAGAAGCTCACCATCAGTGCTTCCTGGTCTAAAGACGAGGACATCAGTCGTCTGCTCCAGTCGCTCCCTAACTGGGCAAATATGGCCCAACCCAGACAGACGCGACAGAAGAGAGAGGATGAAGAGGACTTTACTCGGTACACACACATATACACACACAGAGAACATTATATACTAGTTTATATAAATGTGCCTATGTCATAAAGAACTTGTACTCAAACAAGTACAAGTACACACACTGGTGCACATTTTACACACACAAACAAGGAAGAGTAGACATACACCACCGCAATTGCGCAAATAATCCCTCCCTCCTGTCTTTGCTCCTTTATTCACATATTATTGAACCTTCTGTTGTTGACTAAGATGCAACCATAAAAAAGTCATGATTGCTCTTTTAAACACCTTTTATCTGAAGGAAGTAAGGAACTGAGGGAGAAGCAAAATAGGAAAATATAAGGAGAGCAGACGGAGGTGGGGGAAAGGGGGGGGCAGTCTTATCGAAATTGGCTTTGAATGTGCGCACTCTTCAGGGAACACTGGAGCTCATTGGAGCGGAATAGTAAAGTAAATAAATAAATTGGTTGTGTGTGGCCAAAGAAAGTCAATCTGTTGTATGCGCCCTCCCTCCCTCTCTCTCTCTCTCACACACACACACACACACACACACACACACACACACACACACACACACACACTATGAGAGCTCAGAGATAGCAGGAGACCATAAGGCTGTTTGATTTGATGTTTTCATCACTATTAAAGGGGCATTAGCTTCTACACAACTTGCAACCCTGTGCGTTGATTAAGCCTCATTTATAAGCTACACATGCCTATATGTGAGAGTATATGTAGTTGTGTGTCTAGTGTTTTTGTTTTAACCAATTTGTTGTTCAAAGAATGTTGATCTTGTGGGCATCCTGGTGACTCTGGAGTCCACATGCCATGTATTTGCAGCACTGTGGTGTTGAGGTTTAGTTCTCCAACTTCCCCGCTCTCTCCCCTTCTTTCTTGCCAGTCACCAAAGTCAATTATCCTTCCAAAACCACAAGCGCTTGTAAATATAAGCGCGTGTCAAAGGGGGTTTTGATCTCCGAGTCTCTGTTTTTCCACCCTTTTAAATCTCTGCCGTCTGTTTGTCTTCCACTTCTAAATGGTCTCCATTACCTGTTGTTTTTCTCTCCTACTGACTTTTTAGCTACTTAGCAACTCCTTCCTTTTAAAGTGACTATTTCTACAAAATTGTCTTAACACTGTGTCCAACTTTGTTGTGTTCCTATCTTCCTGACATGCCCCTCTTGTTTCTATTTATCTAGTTTGGACATTTGTGCATCATTGTAAATGTCACAGCCCTAGTCAGTCCCACAATATTGTGCATTTAAGCATTGGATTATTATAATATTTTAACCATTTTCAATCCCAAACTGTATGAACACACTTTATAAATAAAAAACACATACACTTGGACATCCATTCTGTTCAGCCATCCATTATGTTTTATTTCATGAAAATTGGCTTCTATTATAGCATTTATGTGTGCCACTCACTGCCTCTGCAGTGCCGGCATTATGAATCCAACCAGCAAACCAATAACTGGTAATTTTCTGCAAATAACTTATACTGTAGACTGATTATAGGGTTTTTCATAGTCATGCCTCGTAGACATCAGAAATATATTTTCCCTAGTACTTTTTCATAGCAGTTATTTTTTATAAAGGGAGTTTGCTGTTTGAGTGATGGTCAAATTATGTTTTTCTTTGCCAACAATATATTGTGTCTATCCTTCTATCCACACAAACTCTTACACCCTTCATTCTCTGCATCTTTCAGGGCGGCTTTTGCTAAGGAGTCGGAGGTGCTGACTGGGAACCTAGGAGACAAGTTAATCCCCCAGAATGAGATCTTGCGGGACGTCAGTGACCTGAAGGCTCTGGCCAACCTTCATGAGAGCATGGAGTGGCTTGCTGGTCGCCTTAAGACCTTCTTCACTAACCTGCCTCATACCTCCAGTGAGTAAGGGAAGCATTATTTGGAATGTGGCCTCTGATACTGCCTAAAATGCTGGTATCCAGAAGTATGCAGGTCTATGCACTGATCCTATACCATCAATTTAGCCCAGGAAAAAAAAATCTAATTTGAAGTATTATTTAGGGTTTTTTTCCATTGTGACTGGCTGTCAAACTAGATAATAAATATATATATATATATATATATATACATTTTTTTTTAACACACTGGTATCGGGAAGGAAACAATGGTATTTGAACATATCCAGTCATCGGTGCGATTGAATTGGGATCCACGGTCAGTTTACATCATTGCAAACTCATGTCTAAGCGCAAGGTTGTGCTAAAAATTACTCATCTGTACAACGTGTTGTCCCTCCCCGTCTGAGGGTAAAAGCTGTTCCAGATGACCACACTCAAAGAAGGGGTCAAAAGCCAGCCATCATAGAGAAGGACGAGACATGATAACCATTTAAATATGAGAAAATCGTGCACACTTTAAGACAATCTCTCCTGAAAGGTATTCATAGTGTGGCACTCAGTTGTAACACACAAACACAAAAAGTGACCTAAATAGCTGTGTAACAGATGAAAAAAGAGACCCTGAGAGAGAAGTTCAAACCCTGCATACTGTCTCACCTCGGAACAGCTGGAAAATCACTGCGTGATATGGGTGTTAATGTCAGACTGTCACTTTAAGAAAGTTACAGAAATTGACGGACGCCCCAATTCTGACGTTAAAAAAGTGTGGGGGGAGAGGGTTTCTGAAGCTGTTTGACCATCCAGCAAGCAGTTCTAATTAAGTATACTGGCACCTTTGTCATATTGCCATTGTTACAATGTTACAGAGTGGTATTGTAGCAAACGCTTAATTTTAATGAAGAACATCACCTCATCTCCTTCTCTCCTAGTTATCTTGGCAAAAAAACAGACTCATACTAAACTCATACTTCTTTGCATAATTAAGGTCTCATTTATGCATATGGACAAGAATCTGTAACATCACTAGATTGTATGTGCAAAGTGATTGAAAGACTGTATGCTGATATTTATCACCTAACCAACTGGATTATCCTCAATTTACCCAAACACCCTGTTCCTTCTAACTGGATATATCTGAAGGTGTTACTCTGTTGATGAAATTAAATAAAGCAAAACTTTGAGATATTTTTGACACAAACATTGACATATGCAGTACATTTATCCACCCGGCACACTGACGCCAACGCAGACATCTGTTGCTTTTTTATTCAGCATACTGAAAAACTGATCATTGTCTTGGACACATGAATGCTGCTGCTTGTTGAATGGTTGAATTGCACAAAAATTAGACTATCCTTCCTGTCATTTTATTTCCTTAGTTTATTGTTTTTGCCATTTTGGCACAGACAGAGAGGCTTTCATGGCTGTCAAAAATGTTACTAGCTGGGAAAATACTAAGTATACGTTTGTGTTTTACATCACATCCAACATATTTCAGAAGTATGGTGGTTTAGTGAAGCTGGAAGCACCTGGGGACAAGCCTCTGAGACACCATACATCCTCTTCTGACTGGTGTATTACATTATAGAGAAATATTACACCATGGACTTTTTTTCCAGGAGACAGTGCTACTAGTCTCTCAGGTCATTAAGCAGTTATTGATCAGAATACACTGCAGATTAAAAAACATTGTCTGGATGCTTTATGGAGGGTCACAGTCAGTGGTGTATGAAGTTTTCTCATCTTTAGTTGCAGTACCTCTGTAGCAACACTTACTTTACCTGTGCCTCATTAAGCTCTTGTTTGAGTGTATTATCACACACTCATTACCTTCTCTACTGGAGTTGTCAAAGAGCACTTTACACACACACACTCATTATCCTTGGCTCTGCCTCTGTGAATGTGTGCACATAAATGCCTACCCTAATCAGGACTCAAAAGCATTTCATACATTCCCGTGTGTGTGTGTGTGTGTGTGTGTGTGTGTGTGTGTGTGTGTGTGTCCAACACATTGTCTTTATGTAGGTCTTGTTAATCACTTATCATTAACAGTGATGTTTTTATCCTCTATCACTTCAAGAACACTTTTAATCTCTTAATAGAGATTCTAGCATCTTGTAATATTCTCCTTTAAGTCCATATCTTTTTATTAACATCATATGATGGCAATCAAGGAGTTATTACTCCTATTAATGACTAATATTTTGTATTTTTATCATCAAAACTAGAGTATAAATGTGCAGTATGAAAGCTTTCCACCGAAATTCTTACAACATAAACAGATGTCAGACTTCATTTTTTCAGTCATGTTTTGTCACCTATATTCATTCAGCTCTTTCATTCACCTCTGTAGTTATTGTGTTACAGTACTCTGGAGAAACTTAGTTCACTGCAGTATTGTGGTCTTTTGGCTGAGCTCTGGTAAATTATGCTCCTTTCTTAGAGGGATAGAGAGAGGGCTTCAAGCCTTATCAGTGATGGTCACAAGTCTCTAGCGTCAAACCTCTGATTGCTCATTGAACTTGCACTATTTTGCTGTTCCATATCGCCGCTTTTCTTTCAGACGTAAAATAATTAAATGAGAATTTTCAGATATTCTTATTTGAGCTTGACTTTGCCACTATCTCTTTTTAAACTCTTCCCTTCCCTCTCACTGTGACGCTAGCTTTCTTCGTTTATTCATAGATAAGAATTCAATAAAAGTACGGGAAGGGACGTGACATAATTATCATTACTTCTAGCGGGTGGCACTAATGGGAAGGATAGGGCAGTCACTTATCATGCTGGGACAGCCTCCGTACTGTTCATTATTTAGTGTTTGCCGAGTTGATGGCGGACTGTGTGTGTGTGTGTGTGTGTGTGTGTGTGTGTGTGTGTGTGTGTGTGTGTGTGTACGTACATAAGCGTGCTCTGTGTGAGATGGGACAAGGCTACGGCAGGAAAAAAGGACCCCACCTTATCTCGTCCTCCACCCCTTCGCCTCACGTCTATGCCTCTCCAAATTGGATTTTATATTACAGATGCAGTCAGGTATGAACAACTCATTTTCCTCTCCCTCTATTTGCTTTTTCTTTCTTTCATTCCTCTTTCTAACTTTCTTGCGTCATTCTTTCTTTTCTTTCTTCCCTCTACTGTATCCTTCCTTCTGCCTCATCCTGGTAGTGTGAACATTGGTCTCCTTTTTCTTTCAAGTGGTATGGGTCTGGTAGATTAAGTCCATGGCTGGGTTGGTAATCTCTTCAGTGTCTGTTTGGTTTGGTCACCTTCCAGTGTGATTAAATCCTTCTGGATATGTAGTTACTGTACACACCTTGTTATGCTCTATGAAAGTATGAAGTATGAAAACAAAATTTAAGTTTGTGTGCACATGCAGCTTCATGTGTAGATATCTGGGTCAGATTAAGAATGTCTGAAGTGTGTGTGTGTGTTTGTTTGTTTGTGTGTGCGCACGTGCGCGTTACACTGTTAATGAGGACTCTGTGTGTGTGCAGACAGACCACTGATGGTGATCTGCCGTGAAGGTGGCTGCAGAAAGGGTCTTATCACCCATATGGTCGCAGCACTGGACTTCTAATCCACTCTGACAATATTTGCCCGACAACACAAACACACACATACGCCTGTGGGGAAATGTTAGCATGCCAGCCTTTTGTTGTTGTTGTTGTTGTTGACTACTGTGTGTGTATATATGAATTTAAGACATTTTAATAACATTTGCCAGTGTGTCTGGCAGCCTTGTTGGATCTTTGTGTACTGAATATGGACTTGCAAACAGGAGATCATGAACAGTGTGAAGAGCTGTCTAGTGGACAGTGTTTTTTGCAGACTGTTGCTGCCAACCAACACTTAAAATGTGCTTGTTTGCAAATGTATGTGTTCATGTTCAAGGCCTCTAATCTATGCTGCAGGGTTTCTGGACAATAACCGTGAGTCCTTGTGGGAATAAGTTCCGTCTCTCTACAGTGGTTGCTCTGCTGCATGCGGAGGGCTTATGAAATACACTTTTTTTAACCTTGACTATGGTGACTGTAGGTCCTTCCCTTCAGCAATGTTTTTTTTTTTTATTTTTTTTTTTTTTACTCCATTTAACAAAGCAAGTTGACTAAGAACTCATTCTTATTCACTGCAGAGGCCTGGGGGACAAGTTGCAGTGGGAGATGATGGTGTAGTTTTTTTCAGTAGTCGAAATATTATTTTTTTGTTTAATGCATGTGGGTTTCTCCGTTTTTGTCCAAAATGTCTAGCATGTTTTGATTATCTCTCATCATAAGGGACCATTAAGCAATTTGGGGTCTTCAGATATCAAAATCTGTCAATTGCTTTCTCAATTTTTATCTCTCTCTTCCCCCCGCCTCATTCTCTCTGGACAGAAGTTGAAATCCCCATTTAAAGATGTTCATCCTCTACCAGAGGCAGCAAAATAATTAATAACGCCCCTCCGCTCTTACTCAGTCATTTATGAATCATTCATCATTCCACCCCTGCAGGATACTGTCCTTTGCTTATCTTTCTCTATTTTCTCTTCTTTTCTCTCTTCTATTGAGAGGTAGGGCGTGTTGTACTTTTTAAACAAACCGATCATGATTTATATCAAATGTATTAGCATCTCCATTTGTCAGTGCCACAGAATATGTGAAGTTACATTGTTTTCTTGAACCCTAATGTGCTGTTTATCCCCTTAATGACACACAGGTCAAAGAGTGCAAGATTGGTTTTGTGTTAATTTAAACTGTCCGTGTATTTATGCATCTGCATGCGGTATGTGTGTAAGAATGTGAATTCTATTACTGATATTCTCCCTTAATGTCTGCCACCCTCATCTTCTGCAGATGGCAAACAGACGTTTCTCTTAGATGAGATTCGAAAATAATTGGATAAGCACAGAGCGCACACACACACACACACACACACACACACACACACACACACACACACACACACACACACACCCTTGCATACCAACACATGAGCGCATAAATAGATACACGCACATACATATCCTAACATTTAATCAGCAGAGAAAAAAGAAAAAAGAGCAAGAAAGTTGTCAGTCAGGACCAATGATTCGTCTCTTTTTGCCCGTCTGTCCCTGACTCTAATGGTGCCCCCCCATGCTGCGATGCCACTGTCGCATCATTAGAGCAACGTAGGCTGGGGTGACAACAGGAATCCGTGCCTGTCTGTGTTTCTGTGTGTCTGTGCGTGCATGTTTTTGGGCATGTGCGTGTGTTTCACGAACACCCCCTGGGGAGACCTCCAGCAGTGTGTGCCACGGCGAGCCCTTTTTTTTTCTTCCTTTCTGCTGCCAAAGTGAGTGAGTGAGTGTAATGCACATGAGAGGAAACAGAAGCCTTCGAGTCACATTCACACACTCGCTTATGTGCACATACGCACACTTTTGGAGGGAAAACACTCCCACAGGCAGAACAAGTGAAATGCGCTCTCTCTCTCTCTCTCTCTCTCTCTCTCTCTCTCTCTCTCTCTCTCACACTCACACACATGCACACACACACACGTGCACAACACAACAACTATAAAAATGATATCTGATCTGTTTGATATCTGTATATACAGTCAGGGCACTGCTAGCTGCACCAAACACTTGATGACGTTACTATTCATTTGCTTCCAATAGACATCGATAAAATCATAGATCTTTTAATGCAGCCTTTAGGTTCCTTAACTGCATAGGTAATATTCTTGTAATTGTGGCTCTTAGTTTGAGTGGCAGTATTGTGTTTCCGTGCTGCATTCTGTACAAAATAATGATCTGATAAGATGACTAGGAAGAATAAAACAACATCTGCTAAATACAATCAAATGAAGTCTATTAATGTCATTATGCTCCGCTCCCTTGAGAAATCATTGTGGATTTTTTCTGTTAAGACCAATCTTGTTTGTCATTCCTGTGGCTCATTTAGCCAGATTAATATTGATATTGCCAACCTAAAGATCTAATCCTTGGCAATCAGTTTTCTGCCAGTGGAGGAGGCACTAGAGTAGATATCGTAATATGGATTTTATACAGTATGTTAAAAGTGCTGTAGGTAGGATTGTGAAGATCCAGGACTTAGCCAAAGAATTTGAACATCGACAACTTCTCAGTCCCTCCCCCCTTTCTGCTAAAGCCCAAACGGTCTCCTAAACCCCTCCCCCCACAAGGGTGAATGAATGCGTGTGCATGAGCAGTGATTGACACCCCCCCTGGCCCTGATTGGTGCATCTGAACAGGGAGCTGTGGATTTTTGCAAATCACACTACAGGCTGTAGGTGATGCCAGAGGAGCCAGAATTTTTTTAATTAGTGGGAATGCTGTTCAGCAGCATTCCAACTATTGTTATCCTGTTCTTTATTTATTCTTATTCCGTACGTTTTTTGGCTCTCTGTAACTTCTGCATACGTTCAGCTATTAAAACCATTCAACTTTTAAAATGTTCAGCTCTTTCAGCTAATGATGGGACTTCTTCAACTTTTTTTCTACTATTTATACTTTTTAAAATAGTAAGCTTTTTATGACTTTTTTTTAACATTGAAGTGAATGAGAGCATGCTTCAAATCCTTCAAATCTTCTTCCGCTCCCAAAATTTTCAGCTCCTTCATACTTTCACCTACAGAAGCCAAACAAACTTTAAAATGTTCACAAAATATTCAGGTATTAGGTTATGGCTTTTCAGTTTGATATCTTTTACAGTTGTTGTGAAAAAGCTGTTTAAGTTTAGTGATCATTTCAGGATTTTTCTGCGTTTCTAGTGAGTGTGTGTTGCGTCTGTCAGTGGATGATGTCATCGTTAGAGTGCAGCAGCTTAGAAAAAAAAACTTTGTCCCCTCTCTATAAATTGCTCTCACGCCCACAATATCTACTTGTCATACACAATTTATACATCAAAACGTAGGTATTTTTGTCTAGTTTCAGCCAATGTGCTCAGTTATGAGATATGCCTTATACTTTTGGCTCGATGAGTTTCCAAATGACAAGAGTTCCACATCTCCCTCCATTCACGGCCATGTTAAATGTCCTCCACATTTCCCAGCGAAACGCAGAGCGAGCCACTTTTTTAAATCGCTGATATGCCCACATTTTTAAGTTTATCAACATAAATCTTACATGAATACGTTCACAAAGGTCTTGTGTCTCTAACTGTGAAGTCGGTGTTTCGATAGCATGTACTGTTGTGGATTTATTAAGGCTTGTTTGAAGGGTTGTTTGAAGGGTTCTCTCACACTGTCTCTCACTCAGCATTAGCAGGTGTGGTGCAGTTTAACAGCAGGTGACACGGTCGTTAACTGTTCAAAGGATGATTATAAACACTCGTCACCATGACAACACTTTCACAGACAGCAGCAGCAGTCTTTCAGCCTTTTCAGACATTTCTACATTTGTGAGTCATTATCAGTTAGAAAATATACTCAGACCTCACAATGTTCTACATCTTTTCCAATCCTTACAATTTCCCCCTTTTCAAAAAATCTGTCTCTGAATAGCTGTAGCGTGCCACAGGTGACATATTAACAGCAGGTGTGGTAATGACAGATCAAAGAAAGGCTTTATTAGAGCTGAAGGAACTCCAGTCAGCTATACTGATGATAGCATAGTGGATATGTTGTATGCCTTTGGTGTGGGAGACATGGGTTCAAATCCCATTGTGGTACACCTGTCAATGTGTCCCTGACCAAGATGTTATTTCCCTTTTTCAGCTATTCTCACTACTTCAACTTATTCTTACGGATTTAAGCTACTCAACCAGTTTAGCTTTAGCAATTCAGCTATTGACGTTTTATTTTGGCTCTCCGTAACTTCTGCATACATTCAGCTATTAAAACCATTCACCTTTTAAAATGTTCATCTCTTTCAGCTAATGATAGGACTTCTTCAACTTCTTCTACTATTTATACTTTTTTAAATATTAAGACATTTTCAGGTAATTCATTTCAACTTTCATCTTTGACAGTATTACAGTTCATCTTCCAGCTTTTCTAATGTATTTTAGCTCTTCACTTAGATAATGCAGTTTAGCTTCCAACTCTAACACTTTTCAATCATAGTGTAGTGGTTATGACACATACCTTTGACATGGAAGACCTGGGTTCAAATCTTATTCTGCTACATTAACTGATGTGTCCTTAAGCAGAACACTCAATCCCTATAGCAATTTGTTTTCTTTCCTGTTTTTTTTCCTTTTCTTTTTTCTTTTATGACACATGCCCTTGGATTCGGAGACCCAGGTTCGAAGCCCACTTTGAGCCGTGTTACATCTGACATATATAGCAATTGGAAGTTGCTTTGGATAAAAGTGTAAGCTAAATGAGATGTAACGTAATGTTGTGATAATCTTTATAGCATGACACAGCACTTTTCACCAGACATAAAAAACATTATATTTTGTCTGTCTTTTCTCACACACAGAGGCACACACACACACACACACACACACACACACACACACACACACACACACACACACACACACACACGCAAACACACACACACACACACACACACACACACACACACACACAAACAGACACACAAAAACACACACGCAAACACACACACAGACACGCACACACACACATACACACACACACCAAAACACACATGCACACACACACACACATATATGCAGACACGCACACACACACACAGCCACACACAGACACACACACACATACGCACACACAGACACACACCAACACACATATGCAGAAACACACACGCAAACACAACACACACATGCACACACACATGCAGACACACACACACACACACACACACACAAACACACACACAAATGCAGACACACACACACACCAACACACATATGCAGAAACACACACGCAAACACACACACACACACATGCACACACACATGCAGACACAGAAACACATGCACACACACACACACACACACAAACACACACACGCACACACACACATATGCAGACACACACACACACACATACACACAAACACATACACACACACACACACACAGACACACACCAACACATACGCGCGCACACACACACACACACACACACACACACACACACACACAGCCACACAGCCACACATATATACACACACTGAGGTACATCAATCAATGTGTCCCTGAAGTAAACACTTAACCCATACTTGCTCCAAAGGTGTGTTACCACTGACATATATGCTATTGAAAGTTGATTCCTTTTCTCTTTTTTCCTCTCCTTTTATCTTTCCTCTCTTTTTCCTCTCTCTCTCTCTTTCTGCTTGTTTGTTCTATGCAATGGATATGGCTGATAATAAGTCTTCTTAGTCAATTCATTGAAACGTCCACTTTTGACAGTATTACGGTTTAGCTTCCAGCTTTTCTAAAATGTATTTTAGCTCTTAACTTATGTGCAGTTCAACTTCCAACTTACAAGTTTTTCAGCAGTTTAGATCAAACAATTTGTTCCATATTTCTGCATTTTCATCAATGTTTCTCACAGCATTTGTAAGTTTTCCATACTGATTCATAATTTCAGATAAAATATTATATAACATATAAATTACTTTATACATTAGTGGTGTTATTCAACTTTTTAATGAAATTCATACTCATTCTACCGATTTCCACTTTTTCAGCTATTATCACTACTTTAACTTCTTCTTACTGATTTAAGCTATTCATCCAGTTTAGCTTTAGCAATTCAGCTATTCAGCATTCCCACGCATTTTCCGCAGGAAATGCATTTTCTAGTTACCTGTTTAATTACCTGCTTCATATAGTTCTACTGGAACATAGGGTCAGTTTCAGCAAATATGACAGAAAGTTAGTTTTATAAGTCTTACCTACTGTATCTTTAAGCTAGTCTATTAAGTTACGCCAGTCTTAACACTAGTTTATTGTGAAATAGTCAGATGAACAAAAATAAAGACTGATTATAGGCCTAAAATGTTAGCAACCCTACCCCTTAATTATCTCAGAACTTTCGGAGGTGGTTCCAGCTGTGTTAACAATGGAACTGATTAAAAAGGAAAGGAAGGCTTATATGTACTTACAACTTTGTGGAGCGAGAAATGAGAGAGGATGGAGCATTTTGGAAGTCTGACTACTTATTTGTTAGGTTTAAGCCAGAGTCAAAGTCTTTTTGGGTTTTATAAACTGCCTGTAACTGGCTCTGCATTGCAGTGTCCCGTCTCACACAGCACACACACGCATTATTAAGAGGTTTACTCAAGAAGACAGTTAATTAGCAAGTAAGTTCATACATAGAGTACGTACATTAAGCACTTCTACATACACAGCCCCACACATCACAGCTTTAAAAGAAATGCAATCTCCAGCCTTTGTCTTTATATCTTAGATACACAAGCCATAAGAGCAGCTGTCAGAGTGATGTCCTGGGTGTGTTTGCTTCATTGATTGAATGGCCATGGCACATACCTCACTGCTGTTTGCCTACGCCAATGGTCTTTTCTCTTATCGGGTTAATTTAAAGTAACTGTAATTGGGACAGAACCACTATTCACCATGATGTACAAAATATGCAAACGTGAGCACACAAAAGCACTCACCATCTAAAGGCAGCAAAGCATTACTTAGATTCTTTTGAGAGTTGTGATTTCAAACAGTGTAGAAATATGTGTACAGTCAATTTTTGAACTTCACTTGGCCTTAGTAATGTTGGGGGATAAGCACAGTTATTCTCTTTTGAAATAAATAAATAATAATAATAATAATAATAATAATAATAAAATAAAAATAAAATATACACACACACACACTGTCGGGTGTACTTTCATTAATGTTGTCTCCAAGTTTGTGCCAGGTATCGAGTCCAATTAACCAGGTTTCGTAGTATCAGTTAGATGTTTGAATTAATTACATGATGTTAAATGTTCATTTACAGCACTGTTGGGTCAGCTTGCTTGTTGTAATCACCCAGCCAAGACAGATGGAGTGATATACAATCAAACTTAAATAAATGTAGGATCTTTAGTGGATATGAAATATGAGGTATTCTTGTAGTGTCTTATGAACTTATCCTTTTTCCTTAGATTCTTCTGAAACTTTTTTGTCTTTTTAGGATTCGTTCTACATTTCTTTCTCCAGTAAATGGTACATCCATATTTTTAATGGTATTATCTAGGGCTGTGCAAGTAATCAAAATTTTTATCGCAATTACGATTTCGGCTTTTATTTTGCACATTACGTTTTGCAAGTAAACTTTTATTTTGAATGGAAAATAAACATTTCAAATGGGAAAAGTATTAAGGGAAATTTCACAGTTCTAGGTGTTTTCACTGCTTTTAAAGTTCAATAAATGCAACAACTTTCCAAAAGTCTATAAGTAATCGTGTTAAATAATGCTGATATCAATATTGACCAAAATAATCGTAAATTTGATTTTTTTCCATTATCGAGCAGCCCTAGTATTATCCATATTTTAAGACAACCGACCATCTTGATGTTACTGGAAGGTTTTTCTGGAGACAGGTCTGCGTCACTGTTTAGTTTGTTTAGTGTTAGCTGATATAGTGTTTTCCAGTTAGCTGGAAAGCTAACTTGTGTCCTTTTTCAGTTTATAGGACTGCACATGTACTATTCTATCATACCTTAGGGTCAGTCCACAGTTTTAGCGACATTTCCAAGTAAAACGATATTTCTAGAATGTATTAGGGCTTGCGTCAGGTTAGGGCAAATCTTTTTTGTTGGGCTACTATAAAAATGTGTTATATGAATGAACCCATGTATAAAAAAGGTAACCAACAACTTTGGAGTGGTTTGTTTTGGGGAATATCAGTAAAAAGTATTATTCATAGAGAGGTAAAACAAATTAACCGGGTATACTGGCCTTAGTTTAGACTTGCTGCCACTCTGTCCTTACTCTGTGCCTACGTGCATGCATGTGTGACCTTCGGTGAAGGGCAGGAAGAGTAACTGGGGAGCTGGCTTTGACTGCGGCACATTGATCGTGAACCCCTGCATTCTCCTGCTCAACAGTCACTCTTTGTGTACACACACGCACGCGCGCACGCACACACTCTCGCCTCATTGACCAAATAGACTTACATATGACTGACGGGGCCAATTTCTCTCCGTTCCTCCCCTTGCTAATTTATGGCCATTGATCTACACAGAGCAGAATTTATATACACTCATCATGCTCTCGTGCTCTCTCTTTACTCACACACACACACACACACACACACACAGGTCTTTCGTGTGGTTTACAATTCAGTGCACTGACTCATGCTCCTGCTGTCTCAGCACAAGTGGCGAGAAGAAGAAGAAAGTACAAGAAAACACTGAAGGACTCCGCAAGTGTGTGTAGTTGAGCTAATGGGTTTGCTGGTGTCATTTTCAATACCCAATTATGTCAGTATGAAATTACATGTATGCATATTACCTTGGAGTACAGTACAGTGTAAACTTCATCCTACTTCCCCTAGTTAAAGGACGGCCCTTCTACTCACTACTACTACTGCCCCATTTGGTACAGCTGTGTTTGTTAATGGTGTCATGGTGTGTCTTCCTGTTTATTCTGTCCATCCAGGTGCTTCTCCATGCTCAGCAGACAGCCAGGTGGTTGGTCAGAGTGAACGTAGCAGGGAGCAGATTCTCCAGACTCTAAGTGACCTGTCAAGGGGGTTCCAGGATATTGCAGACCGCTGTCTTCTGGTATTGCACCTGGAGGTCAGGTATGCAGGAGAAACTCACCCATGCTTAACAAAAATTGCATAAATGAAAACGCACGTAGGGGTTTATATGGTATTATTACATGTATTGTGCTCTTGTTACGCTTTGAGGTAACAGATTTTCAGAATCATTCTTAATGCTCAAAAGTCTATAAATGATCAGTAATGTTTGCTTTTATATGTTATATAACACTTAAAATGTTGAAGTTTTACATATGAGCCCAGTCAAAAGTATGTGAATAAGTCAAGAATCAATTTGTTTTACTTAATTTGAATGTATTTATAAAACATCTTCATTAGCTGTTCTTATTAGCTGCCTTAAGCCTTAAGTTAAGTTGTCAAGATGTGCCACTTTCTTATTTTCCAGGGTCGATGCATGTTTAGTTAACAGAAAAGCAGCATATTTAATTTCATTTACTCCCTAGATTGCAACATCCCGGCTAGGCACCTTGATTACTATTTCTGTCTGCATCATTATAAATCTTTGTGTACAATTTGTGTTCTTCTTATCTTCTTCCCAAGAAATGTGGATTACTCATTTGTGTCACTTCCTAGCTAAAGGAAACACAGATTGTTATAGTACGACTAAATCATTTACCACCCAGTTACCATGATCATATCTTAGAGGAGATGTCATTAAATCATGTGGACAAAAATGATCAGTGGCATGACAATTGTACCATAAATGCACATGTTCAGGATTTTATATATTGTCTTGAATACGTGTTTGTGTGAATGTCATATCCAAGTTAATTTACCACACCATATACTTTCTACCTCCCGCTCCCATTTTTTTTCTCCATCTCTCCATGTAACACTATTTCCCTGTAGACTATTGTAGAGCTTATGCAATATTGTTTATGATTTCAGTAGAAAACCCTCCCTGAGGCTGATGTCTAGCTAGAAGCCACACTCCATTGACTCTCCCCATCTAGCGAATTTCCCCTGATAGTGGTACCAGCTAAATGAAGCCATGAGGAAAAGAGCAAGATGGGAAGGAGGAGGAGATGGGAGAGAGATGAGTTTGGAGGTTAAAGTGATGGTGGGGGTTAAAGAAGGGAGATACAGTAGCTAAGTGGGAGACATGATTGAATAGCCTGAGAAAGGGAATTGAGAGGGAGGCATCGAAAAAGCTTTGCCTTAAGGGGATGAGACATTCACCTATATCAATTCATACCTTTCTGCTCAGGGCACTGTGATGATGGAATAATGAGAGTATTGACTCTTTAAGTCTAGACAGAAATGAGCCTTCTATGGACCTAAATGACCCCAGACTAAAATGTAGGTGTTTTAATGAGCAGAGAGATGTGGCATATTGTCAAAGGATGTGTTAAAATTCACCGTCTGTATCTATTACAGTCCTAAAAGTAATATAAAAGGTATATGTTACCATGGGTGTAAAATGATAACATGGACTTCCTAGAGTATTTTTTTTTTTTGCTTCACAAGATAGTTTTTTTTTTAGTTTACAGTAACAGTATCAAAAAGAAGAAAGAATTAAAAAGAAAAAGAAAATATTTGAAATGTCTGACAGTTTCTGATATTAGGTTTCTTGTAGAGTTAAATCAGCTTTGTTTGTGGCAGTTGGATATGAACCTATTTACAAAAGATTGTGTACCTCTACCAGCCAAGGTGAAAAATGAATAGAAAAAGCCCTCCAGTAAGGTTTTAACGCACAATTGCTCCACTGGAGCTGCTTACTGGCCAAGCTCACAGGTCTGTGTTTGAACCATATCTAACCAAATATAACTTTTTTTGAAAAGAAATCTAGATGAATTATGAAATGTCTAAAATGAAGTACTTCACTCACAGGTGAAGGCTGTAAATATACTAGATTGTTTTTATACCTTGAAGAGCTGTACAACATACTGTATTCAGCACTGTGCTCTACAGATTGCCCCTAACTTATCATATTTCTTGGCTAAATAGTATCCAGCAGGGAAGTAGTGGTAAAATAAATAAGTGGATATAGTATGATTACTCTAAACATAATTTCTTTCTAAATTATAGGTGTTAGAGTAGGTAAGTGGGTCATGAGAAGAGAGAGCACTCAGTGCCGACTAAAGTCTACCTTCTAACTATGTTAAACACTAAGGAGAGAAAATAATACTCCTCACATACATCCTCACCTCTTTACAGAACGTTTTCTCTCCCATTCCCTGTAATGCTTTTAAAACTCTCTCATAGTTGATTTCAACATATCAACAGTGAACTGTAAGAGAATGGGGGGGGGGGGGGGGGGCGCTATAGCAAAATCAGCAGGTGTACAACAAGATCTGAAATAGAAAGAGAACAAAGTCAGACATCTAATTTTCCACTTTCTCTTTTCTATTCCTCAACTTCCCTATCCTCCTATGTCTCAATGCAGGGTGCATTGTTTCCATTACCTGATCCCCCTGACTAAGCAAGGCAATTATGCTATCGTGGCTAATGTGGAGAGCATGGACTACGACCCACTGGTGGTCAAACTGAACAAGGACATCTCAGCTATAGAGGAGGCCATGGGAGCCGCCCTGCAGCAGCACAAGTTCCAGTACATATTTGAAGGTCAGCACAGCTGCCTGAGAAATACCGTCAACCTTGCTTTTTTAAAGCAGAAATGTATTTGGATTCACAGAGATAGTTTAGTACCTGAGTCCAATACTAAAATGTTGACAGAAGACTCTTTACCCTTTCTATTCCCTTCTGCTTCTCCTGTTACGCCCTTCTTCATCCTTTGATTCTTCTCTGTGCTGCTCCTCTTCCCTCTCACTAGGTCTGGGTCATCTGATCTCCTGTATTCTAATCAACGGGGCCCAGTACTTTAAGAGGATCAGCGAATCTGGTATCAAAAAGATGTGCAGGAACATCTTTGTCCTCCAACAGAACCTCACCAACATCACCATGTCCAGGGAGGCGGACCTCGACTTTGCCAGGTAAAAGTCTTTTCACATTTTTACAGACTTAACCCCAGTGCAGTTCACCTGGAGCAGTTTTTGGGTCCACAGCAGGAATACACCTTAACCAGAAACCCTTTACTTGTATACTTAGTTCCCACCAGTATGGGTTTGTAAAGGCTCAGGAGGTAAAGCTGTTGTCCACTAATCGGAAGGTTGGTGGTTCGATTCGTGGTCCCTGAAGTCTTGACGAAGTGTCCTTGGGCAAGATACTGAACCCCAAATTGCTCCTGTACTTGTGAATGTTTATCCCTCTCTCCTGATGAGCAGGTGGCACCTTGCATGGTAGCCTCTGCCATTAGTGTATGAATGTGTCTGTGTGTGAAAGGGTGAATGCTGACTTGTGTAAGTATGTATTGTAAAGCGTTTGAGTGGTTGCTAAGACTAGAAAAGCACTATATAAATGCAGCCCATTTACCATAACCTTGGCCTGGAGTAGCTGGCTGAAGCTATTTTGTGCAGATAGTCTCTAAATTTTCATGCTTTTGCCCAATACTTTATAAGTGCTTGCTGTTCTCCCTTTAGTTTTTCTGTTGTCATGGTGATAAAGCCTCTGATATCACAGGACTCTCCCTTGAAATTTATAAACCTATAAATAATAATATTAACACATAATAATGTGTTGGAATCTGTACTACAGTCACTAAGGGATAATGATAAATTGTATATTTCTTAATTATATACATCAAATATAAAATGGCATGAACTGTATTATGAAGCCATTAGAAATAGACTATACTTACTGGCTGATTTTCAGCTTAAGTCAGCTGATATACTATACAACCCTACTACACACCTGCACAGACATGCACAACATCCTCAAGTTCAGACAGCAA